>NC_137662.1:23933793-24008491 GCF_963422515.1 Blennius ocellaris | reverse complement strand
CACACACACACACACACACTTACACACTCCCTCTTTATCCGGGTTATTTCCTTCAGCTGCTTCAGGGGAACTATTATTTTCTCTGTGTGGGGGAACACAAACTGAATCGGAGCTGTGAGAAGGTACTTGCAGATATTGAGTTGACACATTTTTCCACATTTTATGCAATTGGACAGTATCGTCGTCGGATCAGAAGTAAGTGGGGGCGTGTCGCTCCAACCTGATCATCAAAGCCAGTGGCGGCGAAGTCATTTCAGCTCCGGCGCCACATTCAGTCCAGTTTGCTCCTGACCGGGACCGGGACCAGTAAGACGGAGCCAGATTAACCTTTAAATGTGAACTTTAAAGCTTTTATTTGTTGTGACGCAGAGAATACATGATGAAAATGTGGATTTTTTTCTTTTCACACGTTGCCACACAAAATGACTCCGAACTTCATGAATGTAGAAAAATCAGGAATATGTTGAAGCTTTAAACACCAAGAGGAGCAGATGTGCTGATAGATTCACCTGCAGTGTAGAGACTCTTATGTATTATAATATTCCCTCGTTTGAATCGTCGCAACTTGATTCTAAGTTTTATTTTCGATTGTCATTTTGTTTTCTATTATTCCAACATATTTAATAACGTCCTTCACAAACACGTCCAACTCTACATTTCTCTACGCTGGGCAGCTGTGTAACAACCTCAGACCAAGATGTTCCGGAAGAAAGTAGGACAATTTGTACAGATGTTTTTGAGTATGCTGAATATGAATTTAATGGGATCCACACTGGCAAACCAAGAAATCCCACTCAAAATTGAAAAAAACCAAGATGGCCACCAGACATGTTAAGAAAAAAAGGTTATACGCGTCAAGAGATCCAATGAAATAGTTTAAATTATTGAAAATTGCGCTCAAAGATCTAATATGTCCGTCATCTGTTTTAAGAACTTCGATATTTGACTATAACTTTGGTTCTATTTGATGTAGAAACATGATCTTTGTGGCAAAATGTAGATTTCCGGGGTCAAGAATTTAACAATACAATAAAAAATAATGCATGTAACTGCAATAGACAAATAAAACTGTTTTGCCCGACATGATGTTACTATATACAACAAGTCTATGAATTTAACAGTTGCTGGATTCCATCGGATCCAAGTTCTATAGAACCAAAGATACATGAATTTGTAATATGGATGGCGGCCCTCTTGGATTTCTCAATTATTGAGTGGGAACCCTTGATTTGCCGGCATGGATCCCATTAAATTCTGATTCAGCACATTCAAACCCCCCCCCCCCCCCCCCCGGATACAAATGTTCATCTTTTTTGCCGTATCTGCCCGGCGATCTCTCCCGGAGGAAGCTCACTTATTCATCCAGTCTGAGGTTGGCTATTGATTTCTGACATGTGCTGTTATATATTTCTGTTGTATTATGTGACGTTTGTTGTAATGTGTGCAGGGCTTGGCCGCCGGGGGAGAGATGTGACATTGCAGACGATTCCACGGCCGGTCGAGCAGCCCGGCAGTATTTTTCTTGTCACTTTTGTTCCCGGTGACGCTCGGCGATGTTTCCCAGGCCGGTGTGTCGTCCCACATGCTTTTTTCTGCACCTCAGCCGAAAAGCATCAGAGCCAACCTTCAACGAAGCAGACGTCCGGCGTGTAATGGCTGCGAGGCAGGGAAAGGGGAAAAAAAAAAAAAAAAAAAAAAAAATAGAAAGTCAGACCAGGAAAAATTGGCACTTTTTTTCTTCCTTCCCTTCCCCGGCGGTGGGTAAGATTGCCCTTCACAGTCTAATGAGTTCTGAAGGAGTTGAGCATAAAATGGAGGGAGAGACATTCACAGGCCAGCAGGCTGACTCATAAATAACACACCTGAGAGGCGAGGAAGGGGGGGAGGGGGGGGGGGGAGGTGTGGGGTTGGCGGGGGGGGGGGGGTAAGGCTGAGATAGGGAACCTTTAAAAGGAGTGAAATATATACATCAGTGCACACAAAAGGCCCGGCCCGCTGCAAAAGTGCAAAGAGACAAACAGTGTGAAGGAGGGGAGCCAAATGGAAATGCCCACGGAGCTCAGCGGGACGTGATGTATGGAGGGAGGCGGGCGGCCACCGCGCCGGATTAGCTACGTTTCAATTTACCCTGCAGAACAAAATATGGTTTTCCTGTTATCCTGCAACCCTCCCCCCCCCCCCCCCCCCCCCCTTAAGAGTTGGAAAAGCTGATGAACGCGCAGCTGTGACAAATGATCACCTCTGGCTGACGACACGTTGGCAGCACCGTCACCTGCTTCACTAGATATTCCACAGGCGCGGAGCGGCGTAGCATTAGCATGCATTCGGGATCAAGCGTCCGTCGACCCGGGGATTTAAATCTGATTGGCGCTCGCCATTAGCTGACTTGTGGTCTGCAGCTGGAAGTTCCATCGCCGATTCCCTTCGAAATGGGTCGATGGGTTCAACTCAGACTGAAGCAGACGGAGAATGTTCGGTAGAGCCACGACTATGTACGAAGATTATCAAGAAAAAGAAATTAAAAAAAAGAAAACTACTGAAACGGCATAAAACTTGGATCCTTGGATCCTCCTGTTTGCCGATGACATCACATTGTGCTACTCAACATCAGAATACAAGTAAAGCACAGTCACAGCTTTGTAAATAAGTTACTAAAACTCGAGCTACACTCGGCAGAGTGCAGACCTTAGCCAACATTTGTTTGCGGAATCGATTTAGCATAGCTAGCATGTTAGCCATTAGCGCATATCAATTCTCACGAGCCAGTCAGGTGGCTATATCACGTCCTAGCTGGGAGCGTCTCCATGGCAACAGACGTTGATGTCCTCTGATCTCATTTGCCTTGTACGGGACATTTCTTGCCAGTTTTTTGGGGGATTTATTCAAAAACGTTTAGCCGTTAAAGTCCCAAAATCTGTGAAAGGTTTAGTCCAAATACATGAAATACAAACCAATAAATAAACAAAAAAAATACACACAGCCACAAGTATAACCTTCTCGCACAAATTTTGTTGGCGAAGGTATTTAAAAGTTGAAGTCATTCACAGTTGATTGGGTGAAATAGTTCCTGGTTGACGGGTCGAGGTGGACGTCTGAGAGAGAGACACCAGAAAAATTACCGACTTTCTTTCCAAGAATCTCCCCAAATGATTTCTGCTGCTTTTCCCATTTACGCACCACAGATGTATTTATATTGCGCCAATTACAACGCATTACAACGGTTCACCTCCCAGTATTAAATCCAGAATTAAACTTGCCTCATCAGAATAGCTTTTGATGCTAAATGCTATTTGGCTCTTCAGCCACGAGCCATGTTGCCGTCTTCTCTGCTCTGGTACGGTGCATCCCCCGGTGGGCAAACTCAGAACTGCAGTCGCTATTATTTCCCTTGTCATTTCATGTCATCCGCCTGCCGCGTATCCATTAATTCACTTGTAATGACGATTGATCTAAATTCTCATTGCAAGGCGCATGTTCTCCCAGTGGCGGCGTCGTCTCTCCCCCGTTTCCTCCCACGTTTCATTACCGAAGACGAGTGGATGTCATTCATTGGAGAGAATGTGTGTCTTGTTGTGTTTTTAGCGGCGACACGATTATCCTGTTCATTTTTATAAGTTGTAACAAAATCAAGATGCAAAAACAATACGAGGGTACGAGGCGGCGGCTCTAAATTGAGACTGAGAGATCCATGCGATCGCTTGCAGAGATTCACTGAAGAGAAAACTGCGTGCCCACACAAAGCAAACAGGTTAGGAATGAAAGACTGTAGGGGTGGGGGGGGGTGGAGGGGGTGGGGGTGGGGGGATGACATCTCTATAAGTCGTTTGTCGACACAGATGCACACAAAATGCCTGTTCTTATGCATGACGGCAGACGTTCAGAGGCTTGTGGGGGAGCCGGGGAGAATGGATAGTTTATATAGAACCAGAGGGAGGGAGAGCAGCCGAGCGCCGACACGACGCTCCACTGAACCCCCCCCCCCCCCCAGAAGAAGAAGGGCTCGGTTTCTGAGGGCTTCTGACACAAACATAATAAGTATTTAAATGAACCGGCTCGGTGTTTCTTACAGCCGCGTCAGCGAGGCGGCGAGGCAGCGCGGCAGCGCGGCAGCCTGACATCCAGTACGGGGATTTTCGGCACAGCTTGTGTTTGGGATTCCTGTCACTGTTAGTTCCCGACATAAACAAGCGTCACAGTCGTTCTGGCTTTGTTAACACGCCAATTAACCGCGTCTCGTCAATTTCTCCGCTTTTTGGACTCTCGCTCGATTTGGACCACGAGAAATTCTGCGGGTAGAATCGGCGCTCGTCGATCTCCGGCGCGTCTTTTAGAGCGGTGGTCTGAGGTCACAAGACTGAAAATGTGAACTTAATTACAGATCGCTTCAGAACATTTTGCAATCTAGTCGATTGTAGACGATGTAAAATCCGACAAAAGGGGGGAATATTGTCTGATATCAGTACGATACCGATATTTTGTGCAAAAGGAAGAAGATTTGGGGGAAAAAACAGGCAGGAAATGGAACCAAAACATCGAAATACCTTTTAACATTGATGAGCGAAAGCATCCTGCACCTTCAGTCAAACACTCCTGCTTGCTTGTGATTTCGCTCGTGATGGTACTCGTCACTGAACGGAAAGGACAATCTAATTGCTTCATTTATGTCGAGAACAGAAACTCTTGAGGTAAAATGAGCAGCGGGAGCACAGATTGACACTTAATTCCCCTGTTTTGTTTTGTTTTTGTTGCTTTGATCACAAACTGTTTGACCCCGCCTCATAATTGTACTGAGAGTTGGGGATTAGAGTCTTGTTAACCTGTCGGCTCGGAGATGTTTGCCTTGATGTAAATACTTGGGTATTTACATCAATGCTTGGGTATTTACATCAGAGGCCTTTGAGAGAGAACATCTGCTTTAACACGCATGTTTTACACATCAAAGGATACAGCTTGTCTGTCAGAGACGAACAGGAGCGCCGAGGAAGCCATCAGCCATGACACACCGTCCCATTTTCACATCCTCCATCTCAATTACGTGTGTGTGTGTGTGTGTGTGTGTGTGTGTGTGTGTGTGTGTGTGTGTGTGTGTGTGTGTGTGTGTGTGTGTGTGTGTGTGTGTGTGTGTGTGTGTGTGTGTGTGTGTGTGTGTGTGTGTGTGTGTGTGTGTGTGTGTGTGTGTGTGTGTGTGTCAGAAAAAACACAAAAATACACAAACCTTTCATAAATTGTTTTCGGTTCGTACATTGAAAACTCTTCAAGTCGAATGTCTCAGGATTTATTAAATAAAGTTCCTTCAGTGTTTTGGTACTCGAGAGTGATCTTGGTCTTGACTGGATCTTAGCCCCTTAAAAAGTCTTGGTCTTGACCCCGTCTTGGACCCTTAATGTCTTGGTCTTCAAGCAGTCTTGGTAAAGTCTTGGTCTTTTCTTGATTCCGTCTTGGCCAGTAAAAGTCTTGGTCTTTTCTTGATTCCGTCTTGGCCAGTTAAAGTCTTGGTCTTGGTCCCCTGTAGTCTTAGACTTATCTTGATTCCATCATAGCTCCTGAAAGCATTGGTCTTATCTTAATTTGGTCGTGGCCCAAAAAAAGTATTTTGTCTTTTCTTGATGCCATTTTGGCCCGTTAAAAATTGGTTTTGATTCAGTCTTGGACCCTTAATGTCTTGGTCTTCAATCAATCTCAGTAAAGTGTTGGTCTTTTCTTGATTCCGTCTTGGCCAGTTTAAGCCTTGGTCTTGACTCGGTCTTGGCCCCTTGTAGTCTTGGACTTGTCCTAATTCCGTCACGGCTCCTGAAAGCATTGGTCTTATCTAAATTTGGTCTTGGCCCAATTAAGTCTTGGTCTTGACTCGGTCTTGGCCCCTTGTAGTCTTGGACTTGTCTTGATTCCATCATGGTTCCTGAAAGCATTGGCCTTGGTCCAATTAAGTCTTGGTCTTGACTGGATCTTGGCCCGTTCAAGTCTCAGCTTTGAAGACCAAGACTATAAGGGGCCAAGACCGAGTCAAGACAAGGACTTTAACTGGACCAAGACTGATTGACTCAGTCTTGGACCGTTAATGTCTTGGTCTTCAATCAGTCTTGTCTAGATTTGGCCTTGCCTCAATAAAGTCTCGGTCCCTTGTCCTTTAGAATCTCTTGGTCTCTATCATCAAAGCCATTATAGCATTATTCAAGACGATTACACAAAGAGCGAGACGAAAGTCTTCTTGTGGGGCAACAAATCCTCTTCTCTACTTGTTTTAGTAAGTTTCTCTAAAGGTGTCAGCTCCCATAAATAAATGAAGTGCAGGACCGTCCAACCCCGATAATTATCCTTCTTATTTCACTCCTCTGGAGTGCAGGAAAGCCGATAACGACCCCGCCGGTGCTCCTCCATCTCTCCCTTTTCGCTGCCATCACGGGGACACAAAAGGCCAGACGAAAGGACAGACACAGCACTCAAAAACACCCCCCACCTCCTCTTTTCCCTGCATCAGCACAAAAAAGGGCCGAATGACATGAAAGAAGGTCTGAATGTAGAGGAAAGTGTTTGGTGGGGGGCAGGTGGGGTACTCAACTGAAATAACAAACAGGCAGTGAGACGGACACCAGCGGTTCTCTGCAGCCGGTCAGCATCTCGCTGCTTCATCCAGACGCTCCTTCCAGGTTTCTTCACACTGAAATGTGTTCGGCAAATAAATGAAAAGCAAAATGTTTGTCCCAGATTCATGTCAGGCTGTATTCCGTTCGGCAGTTTAGTTTTGGCTCCAGGTGTGAAAGCGTGTTTTCAGAGACAAGATGAACCTTTATTCAATGGAAATGGAGAAATTCATCATATTTTAATTAGTTTCTTATTTCATCTTCTTAATTCTGCTCGTGTGGCTTTTCTGTGATCTCGTGAGATAACTTTAATACTATTTCTTTTTTGTCATGATGTGCTTTCATCTGCTTCATTCATTTGACCAATGATTGCTTATTTAAAATTCCTCTACCAGAAAAAAAAAAAAAATAGCCTCACTTCTCCACTGAAAAATAAACCAAAACTCCAAAATAAGACCATCCCCACTCATTTCCAAACCAGAGTTTGGCGTGAAAATCGTTCACGCCAAAGTCGATTTGTTTACAAAACAAACCAGGAATACGCAGCCATCAAAGTGTGTTTACGTTTTCTTAACTGACGTCACCTCGGGGGAAAACCTGCCGCAAGGGTTCCTGGGAAAATCAAAGATGGCGTCGTCGCGGTTCAAGCGAAAATATCAACGTTTGACCGATTCAGCCTGAAAAAAAAAAGAAGAGCGTTCAAGCCATGAGGAGAGTCGTTTTCAATATCAATGAAACTGAAGATGTAAATCGTCACATTTTGTAAATAAATGAAGGAAGGAAGGAGGGAGGGAGGGAGGGAGGGAGGGAGGGAGGGAGGAAGCAAGGAAGGAAGGAAGGAAGGAAGGAAGGAGGGAGGGAGGGAAGAAGTAGCAAGTAAGGAAGTAAGTCAGTCAGTCAGTAAGTAAGTTAGTAAGTAAGTAAGTTAGTAAGTAAGTTAGTAAATAAGTAAGTTAGTAAGTAAGTTAGTAAATAAGTAAGTATGTAAGTTAGTAAGTAAGTTAGTAAATAAATACCTTAGTTAGTAAGTAAGTTAGTAAATAAGTAAGTTAGTTAGTTAGTAAGTAAGTCAGTAAGTTAGTTAGTAAGTTAGTCAGTCAGTCCAATAAGACCTGTACCAGAGGTCTGTACTAAGAACCAGGTTTAACTCTCCGTTCGCTGGTTCATCTTCACCAGCGGTTTTCCCGTCGGGATCGACGTTCGCTCACATGAAAGGGAAACACAAAGCCAGGAAGGAAACCTGTGGCCCCCAGGGGAAGGAGAGAGGAGACATGAGAGGAGACATGAGAGGAGACGGAGAGGAGACATGAGAGGAGACATGAGAGGAGACGGAGAGGTGACATGAGAGGAGACATGAGAGGAGACGGAGAGGAGACATGAGAGGAGACATGAGAGGAGACATGAGAGGAGACGGAGAGGTGACATGAGAGGAGACAGAGAGGAGACATGAGAGGAGACGGAGAGGTGACATGAGAGGAGACATGAGAGGAGACATGAGAGGAGACGGAGAGGAGACATGAGAGGAGACATGAGAGGAGACGTAGAGGAGACATGATAGGAGACATGAGAGGAGACGGAGAGGTGACATGAGAGGAGATATGAGAGAAGACATGAGAGGAGATATGAGAGGAGACGGAGAGGTGACATGAGAGGAGACGGAGAGGAGACATGAGAGGAGACGGAGAGGAGACATGAGAGGAGACGGAGAGGAGACATGAGAGGAGACATGAGAGGAGACATGAGAGGAGACGGAGAGGAGACATGAGAGGAGACGGAGAGGTGACATGAGAGGAGACATGAGAGGAGACATGAGAGGAGACGGAGAGGAGACATGAGAGGAGACATGAGAGGAGACGTAGAGGAGACATGATAGGAGACATGAGAGGAGACGGAGAGGTGACATGAGAGGAGATATGAGAGAAGACATGAGAGGAGATATGAGAGGAGACGGAGAGGTGACATGAGAGGAGACATGAGAGGAGACGGAGAGGAGACATGAGAGGAGACGGAGAGGAGACATGAGAGGAGACGGAGAGGAGACATGAGAGGAGACATGAGAGGAGACATGAGAGGAGACATGAGAGGAGACGGAGAGGAGACATGAGAGGAGACGGAGAGGAGACATGAGAGGAGACATGAGAGGAGACATGAGAGGAGACATGAGAGGAGACATGAGAGGAGACGGAGAGGAGACATGAGAGGAGACATGAGAGGAGACATGAGAGGAGACATGAGAGGAGACGGAAAGGAGACATGAGAGGAGACATGAGAGGAGACATGAGAGGAGATGGAGAGGTGACATGAGAGGAGACATGAGAGGAGACATGAGAGGAGACGGAGAGGAGACATGAGAGGAGACATGAGAGGAGACATGAGAGGAGACATGAGAGGAGACATGAGAGGAGACGGAGAGGAGACATGAGAGGAGACGGAGAGGAGACATGAGAGGAGACGGAGAGGAGACATGAGAGGAGACATGAGAGGAGACATGAGAGGAGACATGAGAGGAGACGGAGAGGAGACATGAGAGGAGACGGAGAGGAGACATGAGAGGAGACATGAGAGGAGACATGAGAGGACGAGCGAGGGAGGAAATAGCAGAGAGGCGTCGGGGCCGCGGAGCAAAAAGAACAGCAGGTGGCGGGATTACGGGAGGTCATGGAGAAAAGGGCAGGGGGAGAAGGTCGGGGTGGGGGGGGGGGGCACATGGAAGCAACGACATGAAGATTGAGGAAAGAAAATAGAGATGGGGGGGTGGGGGGGTCCAGCTGTGATCTCTGATTCTTCACCAGGTGTGTGTGTGTGTGTGTGTGTTGGGGGTTGCGGCGGGGGGGGGGGCTCCCATGACGACTGAACTTCCGGTGGTTTCCAGGCGGTGTGGAGCTCGGAGGTCTCTCCCACAGGGAGGGGGGGGGCGAAGGGGGGCGGGGGGGCACAGCATCCCGCCCGTCACTCAACCTCATCACCGCTGAGGGAGACGCACGCAAAGATCGAAACACAACGGAACACGTTTCTCATCCCGTCTTCTTCTCACTCGTGGAGAAATAAAAAAAAAAAAAAACGTAGCCACACGCCGACGTCACTTTTTCTTTTTAAAATGACTCACCTTTAGCTACTTGCAGATGCCGAGTACAAGATGCAAGTATGAAATGCCAAATTCAAAGTGTATGAAGGCTTCCCGTCGCTGTGTCTGATTGCCGTCCCCTGTCCTGATGTGTTTCAGAAGGCGGCGGCAAGTATAAAAACACTTCAAGTGTTGAAATAGAGCCAGAATGACCTTCTAATGTAAAACTGTGAAAGTTCTGGCACCGAGGACACATCGATATTTTGACAAAACCTTTTACTTGACAGGATTTTCAAAAACAAGAAAATTATTCTAGCTCCACATGACCCAGCATCTTGAAAACAGCATTTTTGGACTCAAAACAAGTTTTATTTTCATGCGTTATTATTTTCAAATCTTTAAATGAGAAGACTGGGTTTATGAAATGCCAGTTCAGGTTCTTTGGTTGCTGCTCAGTCGTCTTCAAATGAGAAAAAAAGCTTGTTTTAAGCCAAACGGCACTTATAACTAGTTTTTAATCCTCAACGCCAAGACTAGTCTAGATCAGATCACACTGGTGTTCTACGAGATCTCGTCAGCTGAGCCGTGGGAAATTATCCAATTTCACATTATTTTCTAAAAAAACATTTGCTCTCACAGCGACAGTGTGTTGCAGAGTAATCATGTATAAATACTCTTCACCACTAGAGGGCAGCACAGAACTTTGCCGGTGAAATGTAAAGTGACAGACGTCAGTGTGGTTCATCTCCACCTCCTGCTACCATCTTGTATCAAAGTACTGTGTCAGTGACAGTGATGGAGAAGTTTTTGAAAACCAGGATCTCAGCTCTTCATCCATCAGGTCCAGGTTTCACACTGAGGGAGGCACTATTAAAAAAAGTCCTTGCTTTCTGGATTTACTGGATTCATGTTGATAAAACTTTGATGAGAAAGACTTTATATTGTTAATAGAGGCTGCAGAGTTTCACATTCTAACATTTTCGGGTGGTGGTGTGCCTCCAGAGTTTTCCAAAGAAAAAAATGTGCCTTGGCTCAAAAAAGGTTGAAAAACACTGGACTAGATAATAAGAAAATAAAGTAATAATCATCTTAAAACTAGAACAATAATCTTAGCAGACAATTTTGTTTTCAGCAAAAAATATTTTACTTTTTACAGTGTGCACACCTTCCTCTGTCATTCTGCATGTGCCGTTATTCCTCCTCCTCCTCCTCCTCTTCCTCCTCCTCCTCCTCTTCCTCCTCCTCCTCCTCCTCCTCCATCTACATACGTACATCATTTGTAAGCGCTCTCTCCACCTGCCTGACTCCTGTTTCCATGCATGTGTTAATATGTGCAAATGCAACACGTGTGCCTGTAGTTCCTCCGTATGTTTAGTGAATGTGGTTTTGTTTTATGTGCTACCTCGTATTTCCAAGCGTGTGTGTGTGTGTGTGTGTGTGTGTGTGTGTGTGTGTGTGTGTGTGTGTGTGTGTGCGTGCACGGCGGCTGCAGCACACCACCGGTGTCAAAGGGCGCGGAGTGTGCCAGGCAGTGTTGATTAAAGCTGACGTTACAAAGATAAGCTTGATTAATTCTGCCACTTACCGCAGGTTGACAGCCGAACAAACTCTGCTGCTTCATTATAAAACTCTTCCAAGACGTGGAAGCCTCCACCTCTGATCCGGGTTTGATTAGTTCCCCTGAGGGGAGGGGGAAAAGAAAGAAATATTCACAATTTTGTGCTCAGTTTGGGGACGATTCCTGATTTAAAAAAAACAACAACAAAAAAAACCTGCCTTATGAAGAGTCACATTCATCATTGGGGACTTAAATGTGTGGACATGAGGAGAAACACTTGACTGTGTCGTTCCCTAATAAGCTGCAGGAAAGCTCATAAAAAAAAAAAAGAAAGAAAGAAAGAACACTTGACTCTGGTAGTTCGGGTCCTGAGCAGTTAATGAAACGCTTCTCTTTCATGAAATGAGGTTTCACCTTTAAAGTACAGCGCGCAATATTACAAAACCCACGTAAAACTAATCGCTGCATTTACTGTGCGTGCGCAAGAGTCATCAGTCAGTCACAGGAGGTGTTCTTCAAATTAAATCCCAACGCCGAGGGGGGAAAAAATACATTATCCCCATAAAAGTACACCTCTGTGAGTAGAAGTGTATTGTACGCGTATTGTTCCTGTAATTCGCCGTCGAACAAAACAAAGAATGTCCTTGAGACACGAGTAAATCTCAACTAACAATGATGCCAAGGCTTCGTTCACAAGGCAACTTATTTTGAAAGAATCTCCCGCCGCAGCTCCGTTTTCACCGAGTCGTTCGTCTAAATCACGTTGAAAAACGCTCAAGTGGCCTCACACTGTGCTTTGCTTCTATTAGCCCAAACAGATCAATGAAGAGCGCTAGCGGCAGCGCGGGTCACGTTTCGCGGTGGCGAAGTGGCTCGCCGCCGCGGGTCTCGGGTTCGAATCCAGAGAGGAAGGATTTTTTTTGCGCTTTGCTTGTTTTGTTTTGGTTCCCCGGAGATCTTTCTGAGAAGCGATCGGCGACTTTAGTTTAAACTGTGTTTGTCCCGTGACGGACGGCTGGATGGAGGAGGGAGGGAGGGAGGGGTGCGCCCCCCCCCCCCCCCCCCCAACCCCCCCAACCCCCACCCCCTCCTGCCTCTCAGGATTCAAACCCGCGGCACGCCAACACCGGTTCTTCCTCCGTGGTTATAAATAAAGCGATCACGTACCCCTGAAGGCATCGCGAGCCTGGAGGTGCACACACACACACACACACACACACACTCGGAGGACTCAAACCGTGGGCCAGACGCACTGGATGAACCTTAACCCACTGTGCCACTGCGCTCCACCGCTGAGTGTAGCTGTTCCTCTTCTTCTCCTTCTTCTTCTTCTTCTTTTTGTTTAATAAAGCAGCCTTAAAGCACCACAGGTACCAGAGGCCCTCAGGTAAACAGCTAATGAAATCCCTCTCTCCTTCCACGACTAAATCATCCAAATAGCAACCGGCACCTCCGGCACAGAGGCAGACGGATGGCAGGGAACCGGAGAGGCATGGGGGGGGGGGGGGAGAGCAGGAGAGAGAGAGAGCAGGAGAGAGAGGGCAGAAGGGGGAAAGTGCAGGAGGGAGAGAAAGAGAGAGAGGAGAGAGGGAGCAGGAGAAGGAGAGAGAGAGAGCGAGCAGGAGAGAGAGGGCAGAAGGGGGAAAGTGCAGGAGGGAGGGAGAGAGAGAGAGAGAGAGCAGGAGAACGAGAGGGAGAGCAGGAGAAAGAGAGAGAGAGCGCAGGAGAAAGAGAGAGGGCAGAAGGGAGAAAGTGCAGGAGGGAGAGAGAGGAGAGAGGGTGCAGGAGAAAGAGAGAGAGAGCAGGAGAGAGTGAGAGAGCAGGAGAAAGAGAGAGAGAGCTGGAGAAAGAGAGAGAGAGAGAGAGCTGGAGAGAGAGGGCAGAAAGGGGAAAGTGCAGGAGGGAGAGAAAGAGAGAGAGGAGAGAGGGAGCAGGAGAAGGAGAGAGAGAGAGAGAGCAGGAGAGAGAGGGCAGAAGGGGGAAAGTGCAGGAGGGAGGGAGAGAGAGAGAGAGAGAGCAGGAGAACGAGAGGGAGAGCAGGAGAAAGAGAGAGAGAGCGCAGGAGAAAGAGAGAGGCCAGAAGGGAGAAAGTGCAGGAGGGAGAGAGAGGAGAGAGGGTGCAGGAGAAAGAGAGAGAGAGCAGGAGAGAGTGAGAGAGCAGGAGAAAGAGAGAGAGAGCTGGAGAAAGAGAGAGAGAGAGAGCTGGAGAGAGAGAGAGAGCAGGAGAAAGAGAGAGAGAGCTGGAGAGAGAGAGAGAGCAGGAGAAAGAGAGAGAGAGCTGGAGAGAGAGAGAGCGCAGGAGAAAGAGAGAGAGCTAGAGAAAGAGAGAGAGAGCAGGAGAAAGAGAGAGAGAGCAGGAGAAAGAGGGCAGAAGGTTGTGATTGCAGGAGAGAGAGAGCATGGGGGAGGAGGGAGAGAAAGAGACAAGGGAGAGAGAGAGAATGCACGAGAGAAAGGGCAGAAGGGGGAGAGAGAGCAGGGTGAGAGCGAGAGAATGAGAGAGAGAGCAGAAGGGAGACAAGGGGAGAGAGATACTATGAAACGTGATGGATGGATGAATGAATGAATGGATTATAGATGGATGGCTGGATTATGGATTATGGATGGATGAATGGATTATAGATGAATGATGAATGGATGGATGAATGATGGATGGATGGATGGATTGAGGGATGGATGGATGGATGGATGGATGGATGGATGGATGGATGGACAGACCAATGGGCAGACGGACGGAGAGGCAGTTGCAGACGAGAGAAGAGTTATAAATCACCATTAACCACCACTTCCTCTCACAGCTGCTCTCAATCCTTTCATCCAACTTCCTGTTTCTCCCACAGACAGGAAATCCTCACTTCATATCAGGGCAAAATTATCAACTCTTTTTTTTTTTTTTGCCTTTTCTTTTTTAAATAATTAATCTTATGCAATTTCCTTCAGGGTGAGATTAATTTAACCAGACAAGAAACCACAAATTAATTCTTGGCTGCAGTTTTATATGATCGTTGCTGCCGCCAGTTTAATTTGCTTAATTCACTAATAACAGTCGTTTTATACTGATGGTTTTGGATTCTGTACAAACATACGGCCCGTGGAAAAAAAAAACTGGGCAACCAGAGATCCACAGAAAGACATCATAACGTGTAGAAATCACAGGAAAAAAATCATTTTTTACATGAAAGTAAACATTATTCCTTTGAATTTCTTTCATCCTTTTGATCAATGGGACTTCTACTCAGAGAAATACGGTAATTAGCGTCACGGTTTAAGCTGTCAGCGAGGGTCTCCCTCCTCTTGATGGTACAAAACAGTGATCCTGCGTGACACTGGAGTCCCTCCACGGCGCTGTTCTGCCAGGTTCCCGGTAATCCCGCCGTCACAGCCGCGGCGGCGGGTTTCTTCCTTTTTCCGCCGCAGTTAAACGAACACTGCTAAATCCCGCCAGAGCTACAAAGCTCAACAGTTAAAGGTTCAGCGAGGTCGAACAAAAAGCTGGCAGGACCTCCGGCTCGGGGATTTAGAAACTTGGACCGGAACCAAAGCAGGACTTAATTTAATCTCCCGTTCCCATTTTTTTTTTTTTTTAATATATTTTTACATTTTATTTCCCCGCTCAGTGGCTTCCCGTCAAACACGAGATGTGATCTAGCGTTTTCATGCCAATGACTGGCTCCTGTTTGTATATTGTCTCCCGGTACAGTCGATAAAGGCTGGTGAGCTGGAGCGGATCATCAAAGTGAAGCAGAACGCTGATGTTTGCGGTGAAAACAAGCAACTTGTTATAAAGACTGTTCCCGGCACCCGATTCCCCCAGCGCCCCCCCGACGGACACGTTCACACTGGACACACCAAGAGCGTCACGCCTGTGTGTTTGTTATCCAGCAAAATAGATAAATGAGAAAAGATGTAAATACATTTCGATTATATTAAAAGGGCTTCACTTGTGGTGAACAATCCACTGTAAACATCAACAACGCGGACATTCCAGTGGACAGACCACCAAGTTGGATTGTTATTACGCTATGACTGTCAAAATAAAAGTACCAAGTCCCAGGAGAATATGGACTAGGAGTCACGATACTCTGGAGGCAAACATTTTGATTCACCGACCTACTGAGCATGTGCAGAACATCTACAGATGCAGAACCGTTTCGCAGCGTTTCGGAAAAGTTGTTCCCCCCCCGTTGTCATGGAAACAGACCCCCCCGAAAACACCCTGAACTTTTTCTGTTCCCACTTCCCGCAGTACCACGCGCAGTGGTAGGGGGCAGTGTTTCATTCAAACGTCTCCCACATGGAAAGAGCCTATATGAGGATATATGCGCATATATGAAACATATAAGCAGTTTATATGCACATAAATGTCAATATATGCTCATATATGACAATATATATGCTGCATACATGTGTATATGTGCCACATATAGGCAAAATGTAGGTGCATATATGTGAATATACAGGCCATATAGGTCTCCTGTACTGCTTCTTTATTTCCACACGCACACACACACACACATATATCACATATATATAACTGTCATATATTATCAAGGCTAAGAACTAACTAAAAAACAATTATGTAGGAACATATAGGTACATATATGCACACATATATACGTGCATATATGTACCTATATAGGTATATGTATACACATATATGTACATATATGTGCATATATGCGCATATAATATAGGAAAACGGCCAATTTTATATATGTCACATATCTGTATCATATATGTCATCGTTCCAACACGACGGACCCGTTCCAATGAAAAAAAGCTCCTGACGTTTTTCTCGTTTAAGTTTACATTTTGTACAAAAGCAGAAATGAGGCTTTTTTTTTTTTTTTTTTTTAACCTCCCCATTTTTGATTAAAAAAAAAAAATAATCCGCTCAAGCTAATTCCCCTGCATGTTTGCTACAAAAAAAAAAAAAAAAAAAAGAAACATCATCCAGCTTTGTTGACGTTTCGGTTTATTTTCCCCGTAATGTTTGACCTTGAAACGACCCACATCACACAAATTTAGCCACTTGTTGGAAATCCCGCCTGGTGTTGATAAGAGGAGTTAAATCTAAAGCCAAAACAATAACGTGAGTGCACACCTTGGCTAGAAAGCCAATTTCTCACACACACACACACACATATATATATATATAAAGCCACAAAAAAAAAACTAAGGTTTCCAATGCGTTTCAGCTCAGCATCGCCGGTTTATAAAACTCGGCCGCTAAATGAGAAGCGTAACCCTCTTTCTTTCCCTCAATATCCAAAGCAATTTGCAGGAAAGAACAGTCCCAGTCCCGCCATGCAGGGACCATTTATTGGCCCACAACCCATTTTGTTTACTGACCCGGAGTGTGAGAACCTTTTAGCGCAGGAGAGAGAAAAAGCAGGCGGGACCTTGGAGTCTGGAAGCACAACGTTGGCTGCACACCAGGAATAAAGGCTCCGCTTGACGTGGCTTTAATCTTACAAGCTTTATTGCTAACTTTTTTTTTTTTTTTTTTGCTCATACAGGGGAGCCGGCCGCCTCCTCTCGACGTCTGCATAAACTTTTATCCATTTGACTTTTATTTAAGAGCAAACAGATAACATCTTGCAAGTATAAATTCACCAGTGAGAAGAAAAAAAAAAAAAAAAAGGAACTTAAATGTCTTCAAGCTGAGGAGCATTAAATAATCTATAATGGATTTTTTTTTTTCTTCTTTTTTTTTGAATGCTGACATTTCATTATTCAAACCAGATACATGTGGCAAAGAAAAACTTCTATCTCTTGCGGTGAATTATTCACGAGAGACGCCGCTCTGTCTCGGCGTGTTCTCTTTATTCAGCGTGTGAATTAACCCTCGCTATTGATTGTTCGTTTTTTAACATTTAATCCGGGTTTCGTGGCTGCGTCCGCCGACGCGAGCGGCGTCGGAGCTCGACAAACAACACACAGCGACATAATTGAAGGCAAAGGTCCGCCCGCTCTCATGTGTTGTTGTGTTCTGGTGTTGTGCAGGTTTTAATGGGGTTTTTATGCCTTTGAGCCGAACGCAGTCAGTCTGGGACGTCACCACCAAGGGTGCACTTTGTAATCGTTCAACTAGAAAAATAAATAAATAAATAAATAAATAAATACAATCTCTGCAGTAAAATGTAATGATTAAATGCAGACAAGCAGGGAAACTAACTACAGTTTCAGCGAAAAAAAGAATATAAAATACTTGAAGCTGAGGTTCTTCCCTTGGGTGGAAATTCGACCAATCAGCAGCTCGCGTGAGAAATCTCCCGAAATCGACGCTCGCAACAACCAATCGCATCTGTGCGTGGAAGAAAGTGCTGGAAACAGGTTTTTAATCACGCGTCACCGGGAAAAACAACAGACGCTTCATCTCACACGCGTACATTCTTATATATATATATATATATATATATATATATAAATGACGGAGTTCAGAGGGAAGGTGGAGTCAAACTGGGGAGATTTCTCAACCATCACTCCCGACTCACCACATACTAGCCTACTGCTTGTAGCCCGAACCGTCGCCAAGACAGGAACACTCACAAACTGGAAATCAAAACATAACATCAGTAGACATCAATGGAAATATCTGCTGTCTGACTATATTATTGTTACGGAATCTCAGTCGACGCTCCCTGGATTTATGACAATAGAACCTCGATTCCAAAACAAACTCATTCAATTTCTACAAAATGGATAATTTCGCTTTTTTTTTTTCTTTTGCTCTTTTCTATGTTACTATACAAACTATTTCCTTTCTCCTCTGTTTCCTCCATAAACAGAACCAAGTCACACTTAGTGTTTCATATACAAGCACGCACACATTATGTAAATAGTATTGGAGGTCGCACTTTTGTATATAGAATGTATTGTTCATTTTCACACATCTTTGGAATTGTTGACTGTTTTATATTGTTTATCTGCACTACCTTAAAGGTATAGTAGAGGATTTTCTTCTTCCGGGTGGATCATCAAAATAACTGGTCCTCCCAATTGTCAATCATTCTGGTGATATATGACGTAAGGCCGTCGTACGTGCTCGTCCCTGCGCGCAGCTCACTCCACACGGTTCTCATCATGCCGGTGGCCGACCCGACGCATTATTCTTGGACATTTTTACACAGTTTCACCCCCTCTGGTGCAAATCTTCTTGTAAAGTGAGCTTATGTGAGCGATGCCGACTTGTGACTTGTAAACAGAGCGTGCACGAGGAGAACTGGGCTCGTGCACGTCTCTCGCACGCGTTTTAGTAGGCGTTCCGTCTCGGGAGCAGGTACAGCGTTGCGCATGCGCATTTTTTTCAAACGGTGGAGAGGGCGGTTCTTTCCTAAAATTCCTGAAAATCCTCCTGTATACCTTTAAATACAAAAAAAACCCCCAAAAAACTGGGATATCGTTGCTGTTAGACGGGGGTCTGAACCACCAGCACCGCAGTTGTACAGTTTACCAGTGTCAGAGGGCGGAGAAAGACTTTCATGTCTGTGTGTGTGTGTGTGTGTGTGTGTGTGTGTGTGTGTGTGTGTGTGTGTGTGTGCCCCCGTGCTGGAGCGGCCATGTGTCCAGAGCACCCTGCCTCTCGGCCAGCGTTGTCTGGGACGCCCTCCAGCACCCGGCCAGCCCCGTTTGGATGAAGCAGGTACGGAGATAAATGGACTCCATCTGTTAACATGAAGAAATCCAGTTTATGTCCAGTACTACAATCAACCACCGGGGGGGGGGGGGGGGGGGGGGGCGAGACAGTCTGGCTTCATTTTTTTTTATATTTTCTGAAAACACTTTGGCCCTTTTGCGGTAGTTTTCCTCCAGCGTGTGGTACGACTGCGTTTAGGCTGTTGGTTGCCCTCATTTTGGGAGCGACGTCGGCCTGGAGGTGTTTTTAAATCACGGTTTGACTTTTTTCAAGTTTGAGCAGCCGCGTCGCTCCGAAACCAAAAACTCGCCCTCCGCTCGATTGAAGCCCCGTTTACACGACAACGTTTCACGTGACACCTTATCCGTTAAAAGCAGACACATTGACGACGATGCAGTTAGTATGCCGGGCCACGGGGGGGGCGCTGTTGCGACGTGTGCGGAGAACAAAACGCTAGAAACGTGAAGAATATGTAGAGCAGCCGGTTTTCACGTGGACTGATGAAGAGTCGGAGGCGATCGGGGGAGAGGCTCAACTCTCAAACTACTGATACGGACGATGAAACGGCGTTAAACCACCACGGGTCGGCCATCTTTGTTTACTGGCGCGTGAGCAGAAGGAACTATTTACCACGGGTTACGCCGAAAACGCCGTGGAAGTTTTGCGTTTTCACTACGAAATCAGTGTCGTGTAAAAAAAAAAAACGCGTGTTCGGGCGGGGGGAGGAAAGGATGAGGAAGCAGATGTTGTGGTTTGTTTTATGACGAAATGTGTACATTTCAGCTTTTACACGGAACCAGAGGCGACGACTGAACCAGGAACGAGCAAATATCTCCGTTGTTCCATCTGCTTTAAACACCACAAGATGTCAAACCAGCCAATCGTGGAGCAGCACTCCGACTTAACTGAGGCTATAGTCGCTTGCAAACGACCTTTTCGAGCGGAGCGCAGTGCTAATGCATTGTGGCTAGCAAGCGGACGACGCTGACGAGGCGCGAATCAGAGGGAAACGAAAAAGTTAGCAAAGATCTCGCGGGGAGACGCGGAGTGAAGAGGAAGAAGTAGTGAGGAAGACTCTCATTGACATCACGGTTCTTTGTGGCTATCTGCTAGCCACGAGCTAACTAGCCTAGCCGTCACGGGGGTTAAAGTGGCGGAACTCTTGTGCGCCGGCGCCCCCGAAACCAGCAGCTGGTGTAATTGCGTGATATTTAAAAAAAAATTTAGATTTAAAGCATGAGCAACAATATAAAAAAAATAAACCCTTGTTTGTTTAAAAGTTCGCTGTTATCTCTTTCGCAGTTTCCGCATCTGTCGCTGCCAGAATAATTTTTACTGGAATGAAAATCACAAACCGGCCTGTTTAAAATAAACCCCGAGGCTCCAGTCGCATCCACACGTCACACCTCTTCCTCCCGCGTTGTGATGCACAGCGCGACCGCCGCAGTGACCTGGCGGTGGCGACGCGCCATCAACAAGAAAGACGAGATAATGAATTTCTAATTTTATTTTCTTCCACCGGAGCGGCAATTATCACATACAGCAAATTAAATGTGGAGTAAACAGAGACAGGCTGGAGAAAGAAGGAGAAGGAGAAGGAGGAGGAGGAGGAGGAGGAGGAGGAAGAGGAGTGGGAGGTTGAGCTTTGTAAACACAACGCTGGCAAACGACTCTGCATGCCCTCACTCCACACAACAATTTATTCCAATTTCCGTTGTCTGCCGCCTCGTTTTCTTTACATACCGCGTCCAATCACACGGAGCCGGCTGCCGCTGACCTCACTTGTGGAGTGTGCCGTTCCCTTCTTCTTCGATTTAACTTCCTTTCATGCTCACGTAAACAGATAGGAAATAAAATGTCGGAATTTTCAAGGGGGGGGGGACAAAAAAATAAAAAATATTTAAAAAATCTCCCGTGTGGAGAGGGATGGACAGAAACCTTCTGCTGGTTGCGGTAAGAGTTTAAAAAAAAAAAAGGGAGGAATAATTTACGATAAATCAACAACTAAACAACAGCACCCACTAGTGGCCCAGTATGCTAACTGCAGCATTTTCATGGAAATGGACAAAGTTTTCCACATGTTGCCTTGTAAATTGGAAACAAAGTAATGAAAAAACAAACAAACAATGTTTTCCCTTGAAATTTAAATGGAGGCCTTAGAAAATAAATATTATGATTCAGACAAGAAAAAATAGTAACGAAGCATTTTTAAATTCATGGTCAGGCAAATCTATTTTACATTTTTCACTGATTTGTTATTTTCTATTATTATAATTATTATTATTATTATTGCTATTATTATTGCTATTATTATTATTATTATTATTATTGCTATTATTATTATTAATATTAATATTGCTGTTATTATTATTATTGCTGCTATTATTAGGATTATTAATATGATACTACTATTGCTATTATTATTTCTATTATTATTAATATTATTATTGCTATTATTTAGTGATTTTCATACATAAAATGCAGCTCACTCTGCTTCAAAAATGAGAAAACTACCATCAGTTCAATATTCATAGAAGAAGTTATAAAAGTAGATGGAAAAAAAAAAACCCAGACAGAGAAATATACACAATATGCAAAAAAAACCAATAAAACAAAACATCATGAGTGATACTAATGATGCTTTGTGTGTTTTACATCTTTTTATCTGCAGGAAACTGTTATCAGTATTAAAAAAAAAACTGGATCCCGACAACAAATAAAGTGGAAAAGACTCTGCTGGAGGTTTAAACACAGACGCAATAATAAACAATGGAGGAACTAAATCAAAATCAAATATGCGAGTGAACCAATTAACAGGAAGGAGGAAAAGAAAGAAAAAAAGGAGGAGGGGGAAACACCGCACATGGAAAGAACCTACACGAGGATATATGCGCATATATGAAACCTATAAGCAGTTTATATGCACATATATGCTGCATATATGCGTATATATGCCACATATAGGCTAAATTGAGGTGCATATATGTGAATATACAGGCCATATAGGTCTCCTGTACTGCTTCTTTATTTCCACATATATATAGCCCATATCTCACTTTGTCATACGTTATCAAGTAACTAAGAACTAACTAAAAAACAATTACGTAAGAAGAACATATAGGTGCATATATGTACCTATATAGGTACCTGTATGCACGTATATGTGTACATATATGTGCATTTATGTACATTATAATATAGGAAAACGGCCAATTTTATATATGTTACATATATTAAAAACCTATATTAAAACATATATGTTTATATAGGTTGTTTCCATGTGGGCTCAGAGAGTCGTTGTCCTCTGGCCCCGCCCACTTAAAACCACACTCATCCAGAACATCTTCAACGCTCCAGCAGAAACATGATGCAAAATATGTGGTGATTGCGGCGCGGCGGCGTAGCCGTCTGACACCTCGGGGACGTTCCTCGGCTTCCAGACGAACTGCGACGCGGCGCTGAAGGCGGCGACGCAATGAGCACAAGTGCTTCATCACACGTATTTAACCGAGCCGGGCGTCACAATACGCCGCCGCCGCCGCCGCCGCCGCCGCCACACAGTGTCAGTAAAAAGCCGGCGACACGGAGAGTTTTCATTTCCACAGCAGGTGATTTCATGCTTTACTTCCTCCTCCGCTTGATCACAGAAATCAGCTGCTGCCGTTATAGCCGGGAATAAAATGTAAAAAAAAAAAACAACAACCCCGGTACTCCGGAGTCTGAATGACACACGGTTGTGAGTGAGTTATATACAGGAGACGTAACGGCCTTGAGAAGCTCGCCAGAGCAAATAAACCCTCCGGAAGCCCACATCTCAGCAGAGCGGAGTCTGTTACTGATCGTAACACCAGATCTCTCTGCTTTTCTTTTAACGTCACGCAGTGGACGGTTACGTTACACGTCGCAACTTTTGTCTAACAAATATGACGTAGTGAGGAGGGCCGCGTTTAACACAGTGTCATAGCCGTTCTTCCGTTTCCATGGAGACGACAGGACTGCTGTGAAATGATGCAGTGAGCACGTTGAGCCACCAGTGGGTGCTGTCGCGTGCTTTTGTTTTGAAACCGCATGCAACAATGGGAGAACGTGGACGTTCTCGTGGACAGACGGCCAAGTTGACTTCTTTAATGCGGTGACTTGTCAAAATAAAAGTCCCCTATACCTGAGCCCTTTTAAAAAATAAATAAATAAATAAAATGCCACTTCCAGTGGGGAATAAAAACGTATTTAATTTAATTAACTTAATTTAATCAACTAAGTTAATTTGCTTAACTAATATGACATTTGACGCAGTTTCACGTCTGTTCGTCCGTTTCCATGGAGACGACAGGACTGCTGTGAAACGATGCAGTGAGCACGTTGAGCCACCAGTGGGTGCTGTCGCGTGCTTTTGTTTTGAAACCG
Organism: Blennius ocellaris; assembly: GCF_963422515.1. NCBI lineage: Eukaryota > Metazoa > Chordata > Actinopteri > Blenniiformes > Blenniidae > Blennius > Blennius ocellaris. Next base: position 23,985,245 of record NC_137662.1, on the reverse strand, counting down.
CATGCAACAACGGTTGAATGCGGACGTTCTCGTGGACAGACGGCCAAGTTGACTTCTTTAATGCGGTGACTTGTCAAAATAAAAGTCCCCTATACCTGAACCCTTTTTATAAATAAATAAATAAATAAATAAAATGCCACCTCCAGTGGGAAAAAAAACGCAACTAATTTAATTTAATTAACTTAATTATATTTAACTAAGTTAATTTGCTTAACTAATATGACATTTGACACGGTTTCACGTCTGTTCGTCCGTTTCCATGGAGACGACAGGACTGCTGTGAAATGATGCAGTGAGCACGTTGAGCCACCAGTGGGTGCCGTCGCGTGCTTTTGTTTTGAAACCGCATGCAACAACGGGAGAACGTGGACGTTCTCGTGGACAGACGGCCAAATTGACTTCTTTAATGCGGTGACTTGTCAAAATAAAAGTCCCCTATACCTGAACCCTATAAAAAAATAAATAAATAAATAAATAAAATGCCACCTCCAGTGGGGAAAAAAAAACGTAACTAATTTAATTTAACTAACTTAATTATATTTAGCTAAGTTAATTTGCTTAACTAATATGCCATTTTACACGGTTTCACGTCCGTTCGTCCGTTTCCATGGAGACGACAGGACTGCTGTGAAACGATGCAGTGAGCACGTTGAGCCACCAGTGGGTGCTGTCGCGTGCTTTTGTTTTGAAACCGCATGCGACAACGGGAGAACGTGGACGTTCTCGTGGACAGACGGCCAAGTTGACTTCTTTAATGCGGTGACTTGTCAAAATAAAAGTCCCCTATACCTGAACCCTATAAAAAATAAATAAATAAATAAATAAAATGCCACCTCCAGTGGGGAAAAAAAAACGTAACTAATTTAATTTAACTAACTTAATTATATTTAGCTAAGTTAATTTGCTTAACTAATATGCCATTTGACATGGTTTCACGTCCGTTCGTCCGTTTCCATGGAGACGACAGGACTGCTGTAAAATGATGCAGTAAGCACGTTGAGCCACCAGTGGGTGCCGTCGCGTGCTTTTGTTTTGAAACCGCATGCAACAACGGGAGAACGTAGACGTTCTCGTGGACAGACGGCCAAATTGACTTCTTTAATGCGGTGACTTGTCAAAATAAAAGTCCCCTATACCTGAACCCTTTTAAAAAATAAATAAATAAATAAATAAAATGCCACCTCCAGTGGGAAAAAAAACGCAACTAATTTAATTTAATTAACTTAATTATATTTAACTAAGTTAATTTGCTTAACTAATATGACATTTGACACGGTTTCACGTCTGTTCGTCCGTTTCCATGGAGACGACAGGACTGCTGTAAAATGATGTAGTGAGCACGTTGAGCCACCAGTGGGTGCCGTCGCGTGCTTTTGTTTTGAAACCGCATGCAACAACGGGAGAACGTGGACGTTCTCGTGGACAGACGGCCAAATTGACTTCTTTAATGTGGTGACTTGTCAAAATAAAAGTCCCGAGCATGTTGACACTCCTGCCGTCATACAAGGAGACAGAATTTTTTTGCAGGGGCCTGAGTGATTCATTGAACTCAGCCGTTGACGCCATATAGAATCCCATTGCTACTTTATTTTTCCATTGCGGGTGTTTCTAATTTGGCGTTATAGACTCTGGTGTGAACGATTCTGTGTTTGTTTTTAGTCCATAAACATAAAAATGAGCAGAGCAGAAGAGATAAAGAGGACAAATAAATAAATAAATAAATAAATAAAATGCCACCTCCAGTGGGAAAAAAAAAACGTAACTAATTTAATTTAACTAACTTAATTATATCTAGCTAAGTTAATTTGCTTAACTAATATGCCATTTGACACGGTTTCACGTCTGTTCGTCCGTTTCCATGGAGACGACAGGACTGCTGTGAAATGATGTAGTGAGCACGTTGAGCCACCAGTGGGTGCTGTCGCGTGCTTTTGTTTTGAAACCGCATGCAAACAGGGAGCGACGGGAGAACGCGGACGCTCTCGTGGCCAAGTTGACTTCTTTAATGCGGTGACTTGTCAAAATAAAAGTCCCGAGCATGTGCGTTGACGCCATATAGAATACCATTACTACTTTATCTTTCCATTGTGGGTGTTTCTATTGTGGCGTTTTAGACTCTGGTGTGAACGATTCTGTGTTTCTTTTTAGTCCATAAACATAAAAATGAGCAGAGCAGAATAGATGAACAGGAGAAGGTAAAAAAAATAACAACAACAAAATAAATAAAATGCCACCTCCAGTGGAAAAAAAAAACCAACCCATGGCCGTCGCTTGGAAAGTCTGCCCGCAGTGCAGAAAAGCAAAAAGCCTGCGAAAGCTGCCCTGCAGCGCTGCCCTCCCGATGCCAGCTCGTAATGTGCCACCTGTTTCAAGCTGCAAATTCGACATCCACAAGCAGAGCGCTGCCGCTTCCCGCTCCAGCTGAAGCCTTTATCCACGGGAAAGCGCCGGCTCAGGGCAGACGACTGACCACCGCCGAACAGATTACTCTCCCCCGGCTCTTGCCTCTCCGCTTTGTGTCTCCCGCTCCCTCCTCTTGTCTTCTCAGATCTGCTCTTTGATTACCGGCTGTGCACAAGCCGGGGCCGCGCGGCCGGGGAGCCGCCGGTTTAAGGAATTACCCGACGTCACCACGCACGGGCGGAGTCCGGCTCGCTCGTCTTCATCCGTCCGTCTCGGTCCTCTTGGGAGACGACGCCGCTTCGGTCCTGATGCGTCGCGCGGCAGGAGAAGACGGACGGCGATTCTCTGCCTCGCAACACATCAGGGGCCCTGAAACACATCAGTGGCTCTGCAACACACCAGGGGCTCTGCAACACATCAGTGGCTCTGCAACACACCAGGGGCCCTGAAACATATCAGGGGCCTCGCAACACATCAGGGGCCTCACAACACATCAGGGGCCCCGCAACACATCAGGGGCTCCGAAACACGTCAGGGGCTCTGAAACACGTCAGGGGCTCTGAAACACGTCAGGGGCCCTGCAACACATCAGGGGCCCCGCAACACATCAGTGGCTCTGCAACACATCAGTGGCTCTGCAACACACCAGGGGCTCTGCAACACATCAGGGGCCTTGCAACACATCAGGGGCCCTGAAACATATCAGGGGCCTCGCAACACATCAGGGGCCTCAAAACACATCAGGGGAACACATCAGGGGGCCCGAAACACATCAGGGGCCCCGCAACATATCAGTGGCTCTACAACACATCAGTGGCTCTGCAACACATCAGGGGCTCTGAAACACATCAGTGGCTCTGCAACACACCAGGGGCTCTGCAACACACCAGTGGCTCTGCAACACACCAGGGGCCCTGAAACATATCAGGGGCCTCGCAACACATCAGGGGCCTCACAACACATCAGGGGCCCCGCAACACATCAGGGGCTCCGAAACACGTCAGGGGCTCTGAAACACGTCAGGGGCTCTGAAACACGTCAGGGGCCCTGCCACACATCAGGGGCCCCGCAACACATCAGTGGCTCTGCAACACACCAGGGGCTCTGCAACACATCAGGGGCCTTGCAACACATCAGGGGCCCTGAAACATATCAGGGGCCTCGCAACACATCAGGGGCCTCAAAACACATCAGGGGAACACATCAGGGGGCCCGAAACACATCAGGGGCCCCGCAACATATCAGTGGCTCTACAACACATCAGTGGCTCTGCAACACATCAGGGGCTCTGCAACACATCAGTGGCTCTGCAACACACCAGGGGCTCTGCAACACATCAGTGGCTCTGCAACACACCAGGGGCCCTGAAACATGTCAGGGGCCTCGCAACACATCAGGGGCCTCACAACACATCAGGGGCCCCGCAACACATCAGGGGCCCGGAAACACATCAGGGGCTCCGAAACATGTCAGGGGCTCTGAAACACGTCAGGGGCCCTGCAACACATCAGGGGCCCCACAACACACCAGTGGCTCTGCAACACACCAGGGGCTCTGCAACACATCAGGGGCCTCGCAACACTTCAGGGGCCCCACAACACATCAGGGGCTCCGAAACACGTCAGGGGCCCCGCAACACATCAGGTGCCCCACAACACATCAGGGGCCCCAAAACATATCAAAGAAAGAAATACCTGCTGAGAGGTTTTTTTCTGGGTACTCTGTGCAGTATTGGACCTGATACCCAATTCTGGCAAAGGTGTCGGTGCATAAACAAGTGCTAAACAAGATTTAAAGACGAGACTCAGAAGAGATTTTCCGTAGAACCTTCTGCAACTCAGAGTTGTTGGAATCACCTCCCACCAGTACAACCAGAGAGACGGACATACTCCACATCCGTACGGTCACCATACTGCCTCAAACACGTGTCGTAGGAAACCTCAGTTCCTGCAAACTCTTCACAGAAAAGTCTCAAACCCTCAAACATGAGCGAAGAGTGTGCGCTTCACATCTATACTGTATTTAAAAGAAAGGAACTGTGAAGTAGCTGTTTTGTTTTTCTTCAACGCTTTTCCCTCGACGTGTCTGCGTTAAATGTTTGCACTGCGACGTGAGACCTTTGCAGGTAAATCGCACAAAGGCCTCCCCTCTTGCCGGTTTGTCCCTTGACCCACATCCAGTTGGCATGGTGACGCAACGGTTCAGCCACAAAGAGGCAGGAATGAAAGGCTGGTTTTCGTCACGCAACCGTCCCTGAGCCGAAGCAGCTCCGACAACACCAGCGACTTGTCATCCAGAAAGGAGCTCCCAACACGTGGAAACGTGTCATTTTGGGCCTTTTCGTTTTGGAAAAGTTTGGCGTTTACGCGGCATTGTCTCCACGGGAATGCTGAAAATGATGCATAGTCTACGTGTGTCTTCTATGTCCTCTGTGTGCTTCTGTATGTATTAATCAACTATGTAAATAGGGCCGTGCCTCCGACCGTAGATATAAACACTCAATGCCGTGCAGCCGCCATCTTGAAGAGGTCACCCGCTCACGTGAAACACGGAAGACTTTTCCCCTTCCCAATACTTTTTTCATGATGTTTCCAACAGCATAGAGCTTTTTCTTCAGCTTTAAATTCAGCTATACTTATGTTGCTACGTGGACTAGCACGCGAGCTACAAATGTTTTTGTGGATCTTCTCGCCTGGGATCTTTGCGTTCAGCGCGAGAGGGCGACCTTCCCAAGATGGCGGCGCTGTGAGACAATCTAGTGTTTTATATCTATGGTCCCAACAACCTGATTGGCCGAATCCTACAACAGCGATTAAAGGCCGTGTGAAATGTAAAACACTACTTTGCAAAAAACGATAGTTGGGGTTCTACTTCTAAGGTTCCTCCGACTCTGCCCCACCACTGTTGTCGCATAACAAAGTTATTTGAATTTTGAATCTCCAGCCGAGGAAGTCGGGGGAATCCTTCTTCTTCGTGGGTGGAGCCTATGTGTGACATCAAGAGTTGTGCAGATCTTGATCTGTTGTGTTTATATCGGCTTGTTTCTCTCTTAAATATCAAGTTTTTACAGTGTTTTGAAGTTATAGTCTGCGTTTTATGAGCCTTGACGAAAGATTGAGCCTGGAAGAGACCAGAGAGAGGAGAAAAGGAGCACGGGCGGCGGGAGCGGCTAGCCGCTAGCTCGCGCGGCTAGCGGGAGCCGCTAGCGGCTAGTAGACGATCAAGTAGTACCTGAACTCATCTTCGGTGATTCCGCGCAGTCGGAAAAGCGCTTCAATGTGTTGGATCCAGGAAGCCGGTCGTTCTGCCAAAAGTCAGGAGCCTCAGAGGTGAAAACTGGCGGCTGCTGAGGCGAGGAGACGAGGACGAATGGAGGACGAAGCGTCTTCTGCTTCCTCAAACATGTTCCAGACGGGGTCACCGATGGCAGAACCACCTTCTGTGTCTTCTTCATCAATCACTGGGTTTGAAATGACCATGATGATGAAATATGGTTAAATTCAGCCTCTTCGTGGTCAAAACTCTGATCCTCCATAATGTAAACACAACTTGGGCGTGTGCACAACTCGTGATGTCACTATTATTGTCAGAAGCTCCGCCCAGCAGAGGAAATAGCGCCGTTTATCGTCTATTTTCTCGCAGATTGCCGTGTTTTAACATTTTACCCTTCAGTCAGTTAGCAGGAAAAATGTCCCTAGAAGCGACAGCCAGAGTGTTTTGGAGGTGGAATTTTCATTTCACTGGGACTTTAAGGAGGGAAGGACGGCATCGCCAGGAGGCGGAGCTTGGACCAGAGGGGCGGAGCCAACCTTCATATTGTCAAACAGAGTGTGTGTTGTGTGCTTTGTGGGCGTGAGCGGCAGCTTTTAACATCAATCTTTCTCTCTTGTTTATTGTAGCGAGGAAGGAAAGATGTTTGTTTTACTCTTTTGTTTGTTCGGTAGGTTTTACCTCTGATTCTTGTTGTTTCGCTGGATTTGTTAATTATTCCTAATTTGTTTGTGTTTAACACTAGAGCAGCTTGATCCTAGATCCTCGGCTGGGGAATAACACACGTACCTTCAAGAACAAGGTTTATCGTCTCCTGGAAAACGTTTACATGTAAGTAAAAAAAGAAAGTGAAAAAGGACAAGACAAGAAAAAAAAAATCAGATTTTTGGATGGCCTCAGACATGACAAAGCCTTTTCTAACGTTATATAAAGCTAATATCAATTATTATTCAGCATTATTGTGTTAATTAAATCCACCAAAATACATTAGATTATGAGTTCATCTAACCTACCTCCAACTCCGTGACAAAGTCACTGGTTTTCTCAGGAGTATCTTTACTTTTAATGAGATTTTTTGTCCTAAATAAATTACTACAACAGAAGCAAAAAAAAAAAAAAAACCCCTCCCGATGGTATTTTTCAGATTTGTCAAAACAATTGCATCAATAAAGTCCCCATTTAACCGGGTCTTGTGTTTATTCTTCAGTTTTCAGCATTTTAATCGCCACGAGATGCGAATAAACATTATTGAAGCAAATCTAATTTGCAGGCCGGCGAAATATTCGCAATTGACTTTCATGTGAAGCAAAATCAAAAAGGATTATTATTCATAGACGGGTACGAATTGAGGAGTATTTCTCCTCACAAGTTTGCAATTTGGTTGTGAAAAGACAGTGTTAGTGTCGTCTTAAGAGTTGCTAGTGTTTCCCCGTGCAAAATTAGCTCGTGTATTGATATTAGTATCTACTTTATCGTTAAAGGGAAATTGGAAAACATGGGTTTCCTTCCTGTGCCTCCAATTAAGCGAATTGACGGAGAAAAGTAAGTTAAACGGGGAGGAGGAGGAGGAAAAATCCCTGGCAACCCGCAGTGAATTACAGCTTTTTAGTTTTTAATCCAACTGTGCTTTGCTTTGAAAGGATGAATCTCCGTTTCGTTGGTCTGCAGGCGAGGTGGTAATTACAGGTGTGGCCTCTAGGGGCGCTGGGACACACCCAATACGTAGAACACATAGACATAGACTTCTAGATTTTTTTTTTTATTAGAACTAACTACAACATATTAGTTCCAAAACATTTCGTGCATCACGTTCACACACACACACACACACACACACACACACACACACACACACACACACACACACACACACACACACACACACACACACACACACACACACACACACACACACACACACATGCACCAATGGAGGCGATTGCCAATGTGCCTAAGCAGTTTGGGATTTAGTGTCTTGCATGACATTTGAACAGGTGGGGAATCGAACCTGCAACCTTCCAATTGGGAGCTGAATTGGAAGACCGGGATTTAAAGGGGCCGAGACCAGGTCCAGACCAAGACCAGGTCCAGACCAAGACCAGGTCCAGACCAAGCCCGTGAAATTGTGATCTCGAGTTCCACAATGTCAGGTTGTTATGATCTGTTGGGAAAACAAGTGATGACAACAGCCGAACAACCAAACAACCGAACAATGAAACAACCGAACAACCAAACAATGGAACAACCAAACAACCGAACAACCAAACAATGGAACAACCAAACAACCAAACAACCGAACAACCAAACAACCAAACAACCAAACAATGGAACAACCAAACAACCAAACAATGGAACAACCGAACAACCAAACAACCAAACAATGGAACAACCGAACAACCAAACAACCGAATAACCGAGCAATGGAACAATGGAACAACCAAACAACCAAACAATGGAACAACCAAACAACCGAACAACCAAACAATGGAACAACCGAGCAATGGAACAACCGAACAACCAAACAATGGAACAACCAAACAACCAAACAACCGAATAACCGAACAATGGAACAACCAAACAACCAAACAACCGAATAACCGAGCAATGGAACAATGGAACAACCGAACAACCAAACAATGGAACAACCAAACAATGGAACAACCAAACTACCAAACAATGGAACAACCAAACAACCGAACAATGGAATAATCAAACAACCGAACAATGGAACAACCAAACAACCAAACAACCGAACAATGGAATAATCAAACAACCAAGCAACCAAACAACCAAACAACCGAACAACCTCACCCCTTAATGTGCGAGATTGACCGACGTCAATCCACTGGAACTCGTTTCTCCACCGGGACGAAAATATCCGACCTCATGACGACATTCAACACGTTTTGGGGAGATTTACACTGTAGAGTCAAATCTGCAGGACAATACGTGTGCATGAGGCGACGGAGTACCTGCAACCTCCCGACCGTGTGTGTGTGTGTGTGTGTGTGTGTGTGTGTGTGTGTGTGTGTGTGTGTGTGTGTGTGTGTGTGTGTGTGTGTGTGTGTGTGTGTCACCTGCGGGGACTCGTGTCAACGGACAAAAATTGAGGTCCTCATGAGGGAAATCATAAAATTTTAGGCGTTGTAGGGGGGCGGCGTGCAAGAAAGAAAGACGGACGGAAAGGAAGGAGGGAGGGAGGGAGGGAGGGAAGGAAAGAAGGAAAGAAAGGGGAGCACAAAACAGACTTCAGGGGAAATAAAAGTGAAGGAGAAAAGGATCATGACGCTGGTTTCTTTATTTTTCTGTGGAGTCAGTCTGCCCTCCAGAGGCCGTGAGTGTTACTGCGGCTTCACCACAGCATAGTGTGTGTGTGTGTGTGTGTGTGTGTGTGTGTGTGTGAGTGTGTGTGTGTGTGTGTGTGTGTGTGTGTGTGTGTGTGTGTGTGTGTGTGTGTGTGTGTGTGTGTGTGTGTGTGTGTGTGTGTGTGTGTTTTTTTTTCCAGCGTCTGTCCTCTTTATGGCTCTTGTCCCATGTCCTCTGGACCGGCCAGTCCAGAAATGACCAGCGTGGCCGAGTACAGAAAAAAAAAAATCACAACAATAAAGGTTTTAGAATATTTATGAGCTGAAAAGGAAACAAATGGAATTTAAAAAAAATGAAAAGTCTATAACGTTTGGTTTGGCCTGGAACATACGGCTCAATTCTGCCTTTCAACACCTTTGTTGGCACACACACACACACACACACACACACACACACACACACACACACACACACACACACACACACACACACACACACACACACACACACACACACACACACACACACACACACACACACACACACACACACGGCTCTGCTCTTTTCTGCACCAAAGGGTAAACATTGATTTCACAATACTCCCAACAAAATAACACATCGCAGCATCAAACCACTATAAAGAAAGTCTATTTTTGTGATTCCTCCCATTCCGGAGTACTTCTCTGTTCCAGATCGATTTGTTTCTTTGAAGACGGATTGTGAGAAGAAAAGAGGACGGCTCAATCCATCAGCCCGTCTGCCCGGGGGCCCCCCCGTGCCATAAACAATACATTACTTTGGTGGTATCAGAGAGCGCCGGAGGAGGCCGGCGCAGTTCAAAGCCGCAACCGCAAACAAACAGAATGGAACCGCGCAACTCGTTCCGGATAATTCTTCTCGCCACTTCGGATCGCGGGGCGAAGGAGCGTTTAGCGCCGGCGTCTCGCCTCGACGGCGGGCGCGGTCGGCGTGGAAGCGTCGCGGGGGAGGAGCGAGGGAAGCCTGGAGAACGGAGAGAGAGAGAGAGAGAGAGAGAGAGATGAAAGCTGCGGGATTACGCCCTTCACACGCTTTTAACCCTTTGATGTTACGGCAGAGAGATACCATCTGATGGTTGTTTTGTTTTAGTTTTAGCTTTCAAGACTTTTTCAGGACTGAAGTATGGAAATGATCCGTCAAATTGATCAAAAATCAAGGCTCAACTTTGCATGTAGTACCGACGCCGGGCCTGAAGGGGCGCTATGACCCGCTAAAATACACCAAAAAACGCAGAAGGAGACACAAGGGAAGATAGAAATATAGAAATAGAGTTCCTGGTACCTCAGAAGTCCAACATATCACCGTGCTAAAGTGACGAGCACCATTAGCTTCTGCGGCGCCACCTGGAGCTCATAGTCCGCCATTGTTGCAGTTATTTGGTGATGACACGGACATCGATGGGGAGGGGGAGGGGTGATGTCATCGTTTTCCGCAGATATGCATCCTTGATCGTCCACACCTCAAAGCCGAGCCGGCGTTTTTAGGATTTCCCGACTCTGGGACTCGTTTTCAGACTTCAGTTTGGACGACCGGCCAAAAACGATGCGTTTTTTTTTTTTTTTTTTTTTTACGTGAAATGTCGTTCTCGTTTGGACGGGCCCCGAATGTCTCGTTTACATGATAGTGGTTGAAGTGAAAACTCGTTTTTTTTTTTTGTTTTTTGTTTTTTTGCATTTTCATTTAAAAAAGTTTCGCATTTACATGGCAAAGGCAAAAAACATGTAGTTCTCATGTTGGGCCACTAGTTGGTGCCGTTGGTTGTTTTTGTAATGAAACCACACACACACACACACACACACACACACACACACACACACACACACACACACACACACACACACACACACACACACACACAGCAGAGAACAATTGTCTCGAAACATTAACAATGGTAGAACACGAACGGACGTATGGACAGACGCCCAAGTTGGATTGTTATTATGGTGACCGTCAAAATAAAAGCACCAAATCCCAGGAGAATATGGAGTGGGAGTCGTGAAACTCTGGAGGAAACATTGTTTTAATTGTCTCTACTGAGCATGTGCAGAACGAAAAGATGCTGTGATGACCAGGACCACGAGCAGCGACTCAGAAAAGTGTCGTTTTGACCGTTTCCACGGAGCAGGAGCGTTTTCAAAAAGTCGTTTTTTTGGTGGTTTTTTTTCATTTTTGGGCAAACGGACTTCAGTTTTTGCTTCAAAATCAAATCAAACAATAACAATTGATGCCACTTTAATACAAGAGTTCGACTCTGTCATGACATCACAGTTTTCTTAAACTCCCCATTACTGCTGTTTAGCAGCTTTGACTCCTCCCCCTTCTCTCTTCTTCCTCTTCTTCTTCTACTTCTTCTTTCTTCCAGGGCTGGAAGGAAATCCCAGCGAGTCACAGGCGTCGCTCGTTACGCTGGAAGAGTCAGATTTTCCCAGCTTTTCTCGGAGACGTGCGACGCCTCACAAGCAGACGATTCAAGCACCGTAAAATGCGTCGATTTGGCGTCGCGCCGGCGTGGATTCTCTCCCTCGACGGTTGAGACGAGTGACATTCGGTAATTTTATTGTGTTCCACAAAAAAAAAAAAATTACACCTCCGACGGGAAATTATCTGGGACTTTCAGACTGTTTTTTCTCCACTTTTAGAATTGAATTGATCTTTATTTCAGAGGAGAAAATAGTCTTTGGTTCACGAAACCTTGAAAACATCCCGCTAGATGAGCTCAACGAGCGAAGCAGCGAATAGAAGGCCGAGCGGAGAAGATGAGGCTGTTTTCGTCTTCTGGGTTGTTTCAGCTGTTGAGTTGAGCCTCAACCTCGAGTTTGTTCACAATCGTTCATTCTGAATTAAAGCTTTCTGGGTCTACGGTCGTCGTGGCTTTCTGTTAATAAAGAGCAGAATAGGCACTACTACAGTGAATTTATGAGAATAACCTTGATCCAGCAAACTTGAGCAGTTATTGATTTATGAAGTAATAATAACTGGATGGTGCTTCTCCGGTTTTTTCATGTTATTTTGTCACAATTGTTACAATATGTAACATTTTGGCATCACATAAATCTTTAAAAACCACAAAAGAACAAGCTGAAGGATTCAAAACAACACTCACAACTGTAATTCTGCATTTTTATCGAGTTTTCCCCAAATTTTTCTTTTTTTTTGCAATACCAGTCTGAACCACAAGGTGGTGTATTGAGTCACACACAGCAGGAGAGGCTGAAACTCAGTTATTGATTTAGGAAGTAATAATAACTGGATGGTACTTCTCGTGTGTTTTTTGTATGCTATTTTGTCACATTTGTTACAATATGTAACATTTTGTAATCACATAAATCTTTAAAAACCACAAAAGAACAAGCTGAAGAATTCAAAACATTTTTCTTAAATGAAAGTACAAAGCAAAATGTGTTTTCGCCTGAAGCATTAAGAAAACACAGTCTAAACTGCATAATTATCTAAAGTTCTCTGTAGTTTCACAACATACTATTAACTAACCTTTATAGTTTTTTAGCAGTCGTGACTTTATTTAGGTAGGATTACAAATACTTGAGTGAAAAAAAAGGCTTTTTTTGAAGGTAAAGCTACAAATTTTACTTCTCAACTGGAAAAAAAAGCACAAGTAAAGAAATGTACTTCAGTAGAAAGGTCAAACATTCGGATTACAGTACAACTTTAATGATGACTTTTTTAAAGTAAATTTTTCACATCGATGAATCTTCCCTCCCACGCAACTTAATCTTTACTGACAAAAAGTCCGAAACTAAAGCATAATAATTATTTATAGTGATTCGACTTAACCTTTAAAGCTCTTGTTGGTAATTTTTTCCAAATTATGTGAGGCTAAAGTAAGTTTCATTCTTTAGAAATATTTATTTTCCTTTTCTCAGTTTGTTGCTGTGAAGTTTTTTTTTAAGAGGCTCTGGGCAACGTCATGTTAACGTCTGACTTTTGTGTTTTCACTTGAAAACGTGGCGTAAAAGTGGCGCCAGAGGGAATTTTTCAGTATTTGATTTTAGTCAATGATGAATATTTTCCACCGTTTTGTGTTAAAGATGCATTTTCAGCATGACTCTACACATTTTATGACGTAATCCAACGGATAAGTGAGAGAATTGTTCCCGCTGATCGTCACAATAAAAGTCAAGGCAGTGAGGCAGGCAGTACCCTGCCTCACCTCAAGGGGGCGTAGGTGAACTGAACGTTGGTCATAATCTCCATTGAGTTTTGTTTAATTTATTATTTTTTTTAAATAAGATGGGAGTAAGTAGAATTAAAAAAATTCAAGAACGTGATAATTAAACTTTTGGCTTAAAATAATTTTGATAGACAACTTTTATTAAAATTGACTAAAGCACCAGAATTGAAAGTTTGAAAAATAACAGACATTTTTACTGAAGGTCAACGCTCACATGTCTATACTTTAATTAGTTTACAGTAAATATGAACAGCAAAAGACACTTTTGTTTGTAGGACAAACATGTTCCAGTGTTTATGTTTGTGCGACAGGAAGCATTACCGGCTGACTGGCCGATATCACATTAAAACGTCAAGGCCTGACTTAAAGAAACAATAAAAACACGTCACGCACAAGAGAAGCGACAGGAAGTATTTCGCGGTACGTCGTCTGGCCCGCGGCTCTCAGGACACAAACAATAAAAGCTCCTTTCAATTCAGCCGGTTTCTTCTTTTTTTTAAGAGCCACGGGAACTTGTCATTCTTTTCTCATTTGTTCTCATTATTACCAAGATGAGCCTCCGCTAACGACGACTCGTCGCTCTTCGTATAGCGAGGTGCATCCTCGCTAATTAGACCAGAACACACACACACACACGACCTCAAACGACAGACACGCGGCTCCCGCTCGTTCTCGGGGAACAGCGAATCGACCGCGCGCCCGGCTAGCGCTCAACAGACGCGCTGATTAGCGGCGGCGGCGGCGGCGTGTTTCCACAGCGTGTTACCGAGCTAATGGCGAACGCTGCTCCCAAAAGTGAAATCTGCCGGAGGAGTGAAGCGCGCCGTCACTTTCCTCGACGCTTAGCGCTGATGAAAACAAAAAAGGGGGACCGAGGGTAAAAAAAAATATATATATATATATAAATAAATAAAAGAAAAGCTGGCGGATCCGCGGGCTCATTAACCAGCATCCATCCCGCCCTATTAGCCGTAATGGAGAGGGTCCCTTAAGGTGGCAGACGAAAAAAAGGCAACCGCTTCCACACTCACACGGATCCCCGGGGGGGGCCTTTACCCCTCCCCCACCCCCCCCCCCCCCCATCCCCACCATCCCCGTGGCCCCGGTTAGTCGGCACAAACGGAGACCATTAGCTCACTTGTGCCTTTAACGGAGACGCGGCGAGGCTAGTGCTTAGCGTCGTCTTGAAACAAGACATGTCTGCTCATCTGTCACAAAGATTAAAAAATAAATAAATAAATAAAGAATCTGCTTTCGGGGCCCCGGAGCGCTGAGATCTGCCACTTGTCTCCGGTACGGAAAAAAAATAAATAAATAAACACCCACGTTGCGTTTACCTTCAGCGAACGCTTCCAGGGGCAGATAGTCGCTTGTTTGTTTGTTTGCAGACGTTTGCCGCCAGAGTGCAGCGGCTGACGGATTCAGACAGTCGGGGTGGAGACGAGAGGGTTGGAGGGGGGGGTGGAGACGGGGGGGGGGGGCGACAAGGACAGATAAAAGGAAATCAGACACACACGGGTTTGATTTGTGACGCAGCGGCGACCCGTCCGCCGTGTGGCCCGTCTGCAGCCGGGCCGCGTGGCGGGATCTGCAGGGAAAGGTTAGCTCGCGTAGCAACCCGGCGCAAAGCGTACACGTCTCGCACGCCAATGTGTGGAAGGCGATCTACTGAAGACAGACAGACAGACACGACGGATTGTCTGTGAAATAACACATTTTGTCGGTGTATTTGTCTTAAAGAACGTCGTAAACGAGGTGCGTGTTCCTGTAGCGGTGACGCTAGCATGACTACAAGCTAATGCTAACTGCCGCTTTCGGCCCCGTTGACGTGACGTTTCAAGTGAAGATGCTTTTTTGCGTTATTCGTTTCAGAAAGATTTTTTTCCACGGGAACGGCAGAAACGTTGGAAATTACATTAGCATGAGCCGGCGCTGTATTTCAAATTTTATTTTATTTTATTTTATTTTATTTTATTTTATTTTATTTTATTTTATTTTATTTTATTTTATTTTATTTTATTTTATTTTATTTTATTAAATTAAATTAAATTAAATTAAATTAAATTAAATTAAATTAAATTAATAACAAATGGAATAAATTAAATTAAATAACAAATGGGATCAATTAAATTAAGTTACATTAAATTAATTAGTTAAGTTAAATAAGATCCAATAAAATAACAAATAAAGTTAAACAATAAATATAATACATTAAATTAAATTAAAATAAATAACAAATGGAATACATTTTATTATATTAAATAAAATAATATTATATAAGATCAAATTAAATAAGATCAAATAAAAATAACAAATTAAATTAAATTAAATTAAATTAAATTAAATTAAATTAAATTAAATTAAATTAAATTAAATTAAATTAAATTAAATTAAATTAAATTAAATTAAATTTGCTCCACAGCATCCACTGATCACGCTCTTTGTTGTAGTTTCTGTTGTTTTTCCCATTGCTTCCACTTTGTTGTTGTCCAACAAACAGTTGATTGACAGCTGGGCTGTGATTCACTGAGACAGAAAAACATCCTTTCACTGTTTGTAGAAACACTCTGCGACAGAATAAAAGTGGCGGCGAGCCAGCAGAGGGAACGACTTTCATCACATCACGTCGCTGAAACAATGAGGCGGTTTGTGAATCACATATAACTTCCCCCTGCAGTTAAGCAGTTTCTTCTATTGTCTCCAAACCGCTGCTTCTCCAGGACATGTGGAATTAAGATTCATCTCCTCGCGGTGCAGAGGAAGTCACTTCTTTGTGTGTAAAGTGTGAAAACCAGCCTCCACGCACTGAAAACAACTGTAAGCGTCATTTCCCCCGTCGGTCTGCGGATTCAGTAACGCCCTGATTAAAGTCAATCACCCGACGCCCGCCGACCGACTCCAAAGGAAATAATCCCTGAAAAACCACCTCCTTTTCTCGTGTAAGTAGATTTATATCCTCCCCTGAATAACTCCACCACATATTCTGCTTTTATTAGCCTCTGCACATACAAAAGTCACTGTGCTTTCACACAATCTTTAAAGGTAATTCACGTTCTCCTGTAGTTGAATTACAGTGTATCCATGGCAACCGCGGAAACTATAGTGACTGTCGGGGGCTTGTTGAAGTAAACGTGTCAAATTTAAAGACGTTTGGGGTTAAACGGGAGGAAGAAGAGACGGACGCTGGAGGTCGGATGTGAAATTCTAGAATCAAGGGTCTGAAACATTTAGAACCTAAAGAGACGTTTTCAGGATTTTTTTTTTTTACCAAATACAAATTTTTTCGCAAACGCATTTTATTTAGCTGAAAAAAATAACTTAATGGTTCAATTGTTATAGCAGTTGTACTAGCAATTCTTTTTTTCCCCCATTTTTCTTAAATTACCTTTTTTAAACATTTTTCTCTCTCTTTTTTTCTGTTTTTCTTTTTTTTTAATTCTTAAAAATAATTTTTCTGTTTTCCTTTTTCTTCGTTTGTCTTTTTTCTTTTTCTTAAATTTTCTTTTTTTTTTTTTTATTTAGTTTGGTGTATTTTCTCTGTTCTCTATGTGTGTGTGAGTGTGCTATTAAATTCCAAACAGGACTAATGGTGTTAATACACGGGCGATAACCATGTTTTACATTTCCCTTCAGTCTGTACACTGTCGTGTTAATTGAGCATTTAATTCCAGCTCCAGAACGGTAATCTGGGTCTTGTAAAGCCATATTTTGTTGTGAGCTAATTGTTGCCTCTTGGGAAATGTAAAAGTCTAATTGAAAGAGTTTAGCGGGGCCTCATTTCACATATTCACTTAAAACCAATTCATCCTCGCCGCACAAAACTGATGATACCACGGAAACTCCTCCGCTAAGTTGACACATGCAGGCACACCATATCCCCCGAACACACACACGCACACACACACACACACACACACACACACACACACACACACACACACACACACACACGCACACACACACACTGCTGCGACTTTGTGCACTTTATGTGTCTGTGTTTCATAATAGGCCATTAGAGTGCACTAAAAACACAAATTAGTTGAGATGAAGAAACAGACCCGCTGGGATTCAGAGGTAATATGCAGCCAGAATGTGCGCACACACACACACACACACACACACACACACACACACACACACACACACACACACACACGCGCGACCTGATTTTTGGCCCCGTTTACGCGACATTTTAAATAAAAACACATCGTTTTTGCACGCGACAACGTTCCGATAAAAGCATCTAGTGAGCATGTTCGGCCACTAGTGGGTGCTGTTGACTACCTTGGCCCAAAAAAATGACCCACCAAAAATTTAATGAGATTTTCAGAGATGATCCGTCATCATCCAAGGACCAATCAATTCGATTTTCTGACGTTACCGGCTAACCGTTTCCGAATAAATCCCCCAAAAACTGCAAAAAAAAGCGGATGAGAGGCACCTCGTGGAGGAGGTCAAAGGAGATCAGCGTCGGTTGCCATGGAGACGCTCACTGCTCAGCGTTTCGCTCGGTGATGTAGCGAGCTCACCGAGCTACTTAGCGTCGACATGAGCTAACGGCTAGCGATGCTAACTTTTCATACTTGGGTCACATTTTAATGGACTTTCCTGAAATATTAAGTAATCCTCGTCGCACATTTAAAGTTTTCGTTAAAAAGTTGAGTGGGGTTTTTTTTTTTCAAAATAAGACGCAGTGACGAGATGTGCTCCGTCTTCTCCTCGGTGTCGATCTGCTTCCTGCAGGAGTTGGTACACCAGCCTATTAATGTGTCACGTCATCATCATCATCATCATCATCACCATCATCATCATCACTCCTGTCCAAACAGCTCAGTAATGAACTTTTCTCCACGTCTCACCATTCCCACCCTCCATGCTGCTGTTTTAATGAAGCATTTGTCTCAGTTTTAAACTGCCTGGTTTTTATTTTTTTATTTTGTGTGAGTTTCTTTTCTCCCCCCCCCCCCCCCCCCCCATCCTCTCATTTCTCTCTGCAGAGAAGAAGTGACGACCACCTGCAGCAGCCATCGACCTGCGCTGCTCTCCCGGGGTCGCAATGGATCTGTTGCAGTCTGCTGCTGCTGGCGGGGGGGCTGCCTGGTTTCACCTGGGGGGGGGGGGGGGGTTGTAGGGAAGGGGGGGGGGGGGGGGGGGAGGGGGTGGCCACGCTGCACAAAATTCAGAGGCTCCATCCAACAGCACTGCTCCGAACCAACAACTGTCTACGAATTACAAGTGGAATGTAAGCCCCGCCCCTTTTTTCAGTCAATCAGCTGTAATTTGCAATCAAACTCGGTTAGTTTCAAAAACAAGTAATCAGTAAAGTAACAGTTACTTTTTGAAGTAGTAACTCGTGATCACTAATCTTTTTCAAGGTAACCGTGGCAACACGGGACACCACCAACCTGTAAGAACACGTAAAGAGTCCAGCTCTCCCCAGAGAGGTCACCGGGGGTCAAAGGTCGGCCTTTGCTCTCCGCCTCCAAGCGAGAAACTGATTGAATAGTCGAGAGGAGAGGATCTGCACACAGCTTGACTTTCACTCGTTCCCGCCCTCGTGTGGGAAAAACACATTTTCCTTTTTTTCCTTTCCGTTGTCCCGTTTCCACGGCAACCGCACGACTCGTGGACACGATGTAGTTTTCGCGTTGGGCCACTCGCTGTCCCTTGTTGTTGTTGTTGTTGTAGTGAAACTGCACACATGCAGCAGAAAACAGTATGTAACATTAAGGAAGTCATGTTATAGAACCTGTATAGGAGCTACATCCACAATCTGCTGTGTCTGTGTGAGCTGGACTGGCTCCGCCCCCACACACACGCCCATCTATGGGAAGATGGAGGAAGTACTTCCTCTCGTGGCGCCATGTGCCAGAGCAGAGCTGCCTGGTTGAGGGAGGAGTCAAAGAGAGAGGAGGAGCCTGCCTTGATTGTGATTGGCTGAACCCCTCGATGACACTGTATAGGGTTTGATTTCTGATTGGCTGCTTGGAGCAACACACTTTTTAAAAACCTGGAACAAGTTCCAGGTCTGGAGACGATTCTTACTGCTGGAGAACCTTTAGGAAGTGAATTTTACATAATATGAACTCAATAGAAGTTGGATTGTTATTACAGTAACTGTCAAAATAAAAGCATCAAGTGGACTGGGAGTCATGACCCTCTGGAGGAAAGGATGTTCATATCGTCTCTACTGAGCATGTGCAGAACGACGAGTTACTGCCGTCGAGCTCCGGTTCGGAAAACAGAGACTCCTTGAACTCCCGTGACTCGACACATTAAACGTCTCGCCGCGGCGCCTCATGATCATCATCATCACTATCATCATCATCATCCGTCCATCATCCCTCCATCATCTCTCCACCTCTTTCACTTCGCTCTCTTCGCTCCGAGACGTGAAGAATTAATGGCCACACGTCCTCCTCTGTCTTTATTTCTTTGCCTGATTTCCTCGCAAAAGTTGAGTTTGACCTTCGCCGGCTTCTCGATCTGTGTCCTGTGTGTGTGTGTGTGTGTGTGTGTGTGTGTGTGTGTGTGTGTGTGTGTGTGTGTGTGTGTGTGTGTGTGTGTGTGCGTGTGCGCGCGCGCGCACAGTCCTATTACTTGTAAGGACTCCGGGCCACAGGAGTCCACATATTGATTTTCCTCTCCTCGTTCATTGGGTCTTTCTTTCTCTCCCTCCAGAGTTCCCTTCTTCACTTTCACTCCAATGACGTTTTGCAATTTCGGGATAAGAGGCTTAAAAAAGTGCAATTGCTTTTTTTCTTTTCTTTTTTTTTTTTATCAAACCAATAATGTTATAATGGCCAATAAGGCTGTAATTTTGACTATTTAAAATGTAATAAAGCCAATGACCTGATATAAGAAAGAAGTCCTCCAGTGATTATTACTGAATAACTCTTCAGTTAATGAATGTGGCGTCTATATATAACCTCTTTTGAAAACAGACGGCACAAAAACGTAGTTACATTTTATGCTTTCGACTTGCTTTCACCTTTTCATGGTCGTCTCTCTTCATCTTTTCTGAGCATTTCATCGTCCAGAATTAAACTTGTGGCTTTTTAATAATAACCTCTTCAAGCAGAGAATCCAATCAGTAACGGGCATTAACTGCAATGTGCTTATCTGACCACCAGAGGCGCACTTCAGGCTGTATTGTGTGGTGAGTCAGTTCAGGTGATGGGATTAATACACAAAAACACGTTTTCCCTAAATTCTCTTTATCATTTCTGCCTGTAATGTTTTTCAATGTGCTATAAATACATTGAAGATGATAACTGAGCAATATCTCTGATTAAAAAACAACCCGCTATCATTTAAATAATATGTAATATTCTGAATTTCCAGCAGATGGCAGCAGAGGCTCGTGCACAATGTTGCTCCTTCAGTAAAAACTACAGACTTACTTCAACTTTATGATCATTTATATAGTTACCTTTTCAACCAACAGATGTCTCAGATGTTCTAAAAGATATTAAAGGCAAGTCAGGAAGATATTTACATTAATGTATGAAGGCTTATGCATTTCCACAGCATTAGTTCCTGACACACATGTTATATGTTTTAAATATTTACTTCTCTTTAGAGCTCGGGTGGCCTGGCTAAATTTATTTTGCTTTAAATCTTTATTGATTTATTATTTATTCGTTTGTATGTATGTATTTATATATTTACCTATTTGTATTTCATTTTTTTATTTAATTTGTTTTCATCATCCAGGTTTCTCTCGCAAGATCTGGATAAAATAATTGTATTGCTCTTTTTATTAATTCATCTTCATTTTCTCTTAAATTTAGAGAGACACCAAGAGAAAGAAACTTTTAGAAGCTTTTACTTTTAATGTCAATTTAATATTCACCTCGAATAGGTCACTGTATACTTGCATGTCGTACCGTCGATGTCCGCAGGGGGCGCAGTGCAATTGCATTGGCGCCTGAGCTGCTGAACGGAACTGCAGAAGAAGGTTGTTTTCCTGTGGAGGGAAGTTCAACAGCTCCTGTAAACAACGGAAAGTGAGTCGATTTTGGTCATTTTACTCATTTATTGTGGACTTTTTCCAAACGTCACGTCGTTTGATGAGTTTTAACCAGTCGGCAAAGGAACGTGTGTCATTCTGCTCTCGCTGCCAATGAGTTTTATTATTATTAAATACTGATTGTAAACATGCAGTGACTGCTGGTGGGAGACGACTAGCTAACTTGTGCTCGTTAAAAAACATTAAAACAACTTAATTTAACTAACTTATCCTGCATGAAAGTGTTTTAATATGGTATCTTCTCTGGATTTGTCCAGCTTTAATGGTTAGTATTAGTAATTACAGTATCGACTGTTCGTCCAAACTTTATGTTGATTTATTAATTACAGGTTTTAATGGAACAGTTTTTTTTCCTTTATTATAAACCCCGTCTGAATTAATTCGTTGTGCAAATAGATTTTTATAGTTTGTTCTTGTGTTAGCCTTCATTTATTCTGCACTGTATATACATTATTTGTGTGTATTTGTATTTTATATCATCCTATCATGTGTATTCACAATCTGATATCGTGTACTATCGTCTTTTGGCATTTCTGCCTTGTAAATATACTATATTATCACCATTTTTTTATTTAGAAAGCATGTCCACACAGGAATGTATTTCACTGGTTAAATTCATTCAGATCATCAGTAAAGCCGTGAAAAAAAGATTTAATGTTTGACGACCTTTGTTGAAAACGTTCTATTAATTATCTTCCTACTTTCTTTTTTGTTTTGTTTTTTTTTTAGAAATGAGTGGCGATAATCCAGGAAGAGGTTCGTGGAGGGGCGGTAATAGAGGATGGAGAGGAGGAGGAGGTGCAGGAGGTTCAGCTGGTGGATGGAGAGGAGGAGGAAGAGGTGGATGGAGAGGAGGAGGTGGATGGAGGAGTCGACCATGGAGAGGAGGAGGAAGAGGAGGAGGAGGAGGTTCAGGTGGTGGATGGAGAGGTGGGGGTGGTTTTAGTGGAAGAGGAGCTGGAAATCCAAGCTCCCAAAGAGGTGAGTTTCCTGTCGTTTGTTTATGAGACAATAAATATCTGATTATGTTGATAGATAGATAGATAGGTAGATCGATAGCTTTATTTCAGGCTCAGGATCCACAAAAACAATTGTTTATTGTTTATATTCGTTGTTTCTTTTCAGTCCCGCATCAGGCCACTCTAAATCTGCTGTGTCCATACAAAGGATGGGCCCTGTACTTCACAGAGGGTATGTGAACAGTTTTATTTAATTGATTTTGATTTTATTTTTATTTTGATTTTATTTTATTTTATTTTTAAAAAATTATTTTATTTTATTTTATTTTATTTTATTTTATTTTATTTTATTTTATTTTATTTTATTTTATTTTATTTTATTTTTGATAATAATAATAATAAGAATGTTATTTGCATTTTCTATTTTGCCATCTAGTGGTGAAGAGTATTTATACATGATTGCTCTGCAACACACTGTCGGCTGTGAGAGCAAATGTTTTTTTAGAAAAAATGTAAAATTGGATAATTTCCCACGACACACATGACGAGATCTGGAGGAAACATCAGTGGTTGAAAAACACTGGATTAGAGAACCGTCATTTCAACCAGAAATTGTTCGTCGGTACGAGTAAAGGAGGATTTGTTCCTGTAAAGAACGAGCAGAACATTTATACAAAGCTTCAAATGTGAGTTTACGGATATGGAGATACTTGTCGCTTGACTCATTCTCATTTTAGTTTGCGTTTAAAACTAACCAGAGACTGAACGAGCAGGTTGGCTGCCGGATAAATCACGACGTCGTCGACATATAGGCGTATGTGAGAGTCGCCCGCACCGACGACTCGTGAGGAAAATGTGAGATGTGAGATTGATTAGTGCATTTTGTATTCCCAGGCTTCGTCCAGAGCTCGCCCAGCGTGGAAAAGATCAAAGTGTTCGAGGAATATTTCACCTCCAGGATTCATCTGTATGACAAGGTCGCTCACGACATACCTGCACGTCCTTATTATACATATTTGTCATCCATACATGAACAAAAAGGAACAGAGAGAAGATTCATCTTGTGTTTTCTGTTCCTATTAGCAACTTTACGACAAATCAAATCAATTGGATTCCCCGTTATTCCACCCCGACTCCTCACCGGGTCACAAATCGTAAACAAAAACAGTTCTACAGTTATAGTCAACTATTTTTTAAAAAATTTCATCGTCTCTCAGAATTTTCTCTCTGTACATTTTCTTAAATCTGTAAACTCTTGAACAACATTTAAATTCCGCACTTAAAAGAGTTCCACAGTTTTACTCCATAAACAGACGTTTCTGTTTCAACGACGTCGTGCAAAATTACATTTTCTCCTCTGGCAAAAATGACTTTGAACGTCGTTTGGCAATTTTATTATTGCTTTGCTTTCCACATAATAATCAACATTTTTACGTCGACAAGGTCCTTAACTTTAAGAAGTTTATTTTCAATAAATAAAGGATTGCTGTGTTCAATAACCTTTCTTACTGAGGATTCTAATTGGTGCTGGTAGAAGTATGACCCCAGACTTCAGCACAATAAGTGAAATATGGGAGAATCATTGAGGAATGAAGCAGATTCAACAGGCCACAATCAAACAATTGTAAATGTTTATTATTGATGATAATAATGTTTCTGTGTGGTGGAAGCAGGACGAGATCGAGCGTCAGGGCAGCGTCCTGGTGGATTACGCAGACCTGGTGTCCGACAGGACGGTGAGCGAGAAGCTCCCCGACGTAGTGACGGAGTTGAGGGAGCAGCCGGAGGCGATGTTCAGCTGTCTGGGAGCGGCCATTCACCAGGTGGGCAAAAAAACACAACACGTGCCACTTCAGTCACCGAGGCTCGCAATCAGGAAAACCTGCAGCCGGAATCTATTTTAGTGTGAAGGAGGCCAGAACAAATCCAGCAAATAACGCTTTTTAATGACTTCATTCACTTTGCGTGTTGATTTTTAAGATAAGATAAGATAAGATAAGCCTTTATTGATCTCACAAAGGAGAAATGTACTTGTTACATTCTGCTCTTATTGACACTCATGAGTAGGAAACAAGAAATGTGCAAACAGTTAAATAAGAATAGAGGAATTTTATATACAATGAATATCAAGAACTCTAAGGGACAAAAGTATTTACAGTAAAAAGTAATAATAAGTAAATCAAATAAAATAGGACTAAAAAATATAAAAATCACAAACTATAATAAAGTATAATAAGTTCTAAGGGGAGCAAAATATACGGTAAGATTAAATACAAGGAAATTAAACTATGATGGGGGGGGGGGGGGGGGGGGGTGGACGTATTTAACCATTCTGTTTATAAAAGCTCCGCAACACTTAGTTCACAGATATTTGGATTACAGCATTAATGAATAATCACGATAATGCATTTTATTTAATTTTATTTTATCACAGCATTGTTTTAAATCCATAAATAAGCAAATTTACTTCCACTAAGGGAAAAGAAAATACAAGTGTAGTACTGCAGATGAGTACAACAACTCGGGGCAACAACTCAGCTTTCTTTATTTATGATAACATTCATTCAGTCATTCATTCATTCATACATTTTGACTCGTGTTACTTGTTGTGTACGAGTTTCTTTCACCAGAAGTGAAAATAAAACACAACACTAAAGTCAATCCTCTTTCTGGGGTTTCGTTTGATGCTTTAGTGCTGTTTGGGTTTTGTAATGTGAAACTTAACCCTTTAAAGTCACAATATTAAGAAAAAAAGACATATATATATATATATATAGCCAGGGGTGTCCAACATGCGGCCCGGGGGCCAGAAGCGGCCCGCCAGAGGATCTAATCCGGCCGCCATGTGTTTTTTTTTTAAAGTATAAAAATGAGATGGTATTTTTTTTTTTTTTTTTTTTTTTTTATATATAAAAAATGAAAACTGACAGACGCTGATCTAAAAACACCAGATTGTCAAAAATGACATTCAAAACCGCCCTTGGTCAGAATTTGACCCCCGACATTAATGCAATCTGTGGAGGTCACATGACGCAACCCCTTTCACAATAAAGGCGTCTAATTTATGTGAAGTGATACTTTAGACACGTAAACTCCAAACAATTTCCAGATGATGACAAATTGTTTTAATCCTGAATAAAAATAGGATATCCAGATACAGGTGACTGAGGTTTTTTTTTGCAAATATAATAATATCTGATTTCCTTTAATATGTATATTTCAGAATAGACTGGCAAATTCTTGCAGTTACAAAAGAATCAAAAGAAGGAAAGACTTTGCATTTGTCCAGATCTGCAGTTTAATGTGATGTTTGACTTGTTGGGCCTCCAGAGGTCCGATCAGGTTGATGTGGCTCCTCAACTTTAAGCGATTCTTCATTGAGTTTTGAGACGACTGATTTTAGGCTACTATTATATCCCCGTGTCATTATTTGCATGATTTCATCAATTTTATTAGTTTCCTTTTCCTGTCAAATTAAAAGAAGAAGAAAAAAAATAAATAAATCAGAATGCATGACTGTGTGCGTTTCAGGTGTTGACTGTCGATTTGGAGAAACAAGCTGCCGAGCTCCAGGACGAGGAGCTGCCCGTCTCCACGCCCATCGTCAACATCCCCCACATCAGCGCCAGGTAAAGGACCGAATCAATGACTAATGAAGATCTTCATATCCAATCCACTTTGTTTATGTAGCACATTTTAACAACGAAGCGTTTCCAAAGTGCTTCACATACTGCACATAAGAACAAAACTAAACCGTCCAACACTAAATAAGTATAAAATAAAAATAAAAACAGATAAAAAACTACAAACACTAAATCTAATACCACTAGGTTTTTTTGTTTGCTTTTTCTTTTTATATTTCTTGTATTATTTGTTATTATTATTATTTTATTCATTTTTCCTTTTGTCTTTGCTTTTTACTACTCTTTCTATGTTCTTTCCTTTACTTCATAACACATATGTTTGTATGTGTGTGTGTAATTATTATTATTATTATTTATTTATATATTTTTTACATTATTTTTTTTTTTTTTTACATTTTGGTAACTATTTAATTATAATTTTTGTAACCTTTCATGTTGCGTGTGTATGTGTAGATACCTATCTTTTTTTTTTATTATTATTTTAGTGTGTAATGTGTGTGTGTGAAAGAAGGTGCATTCCTTTTTTTTTTTTTTTTTTTTTTTTTTCTTTCTTCCTTTTATTATTGAGAGGGGGGAATCAAAAACAAGCAAGAGTAACTACCCTTGTTTTCTGTCACCTGTGTGTACAATCAATGTGCTTGACAAATAAACATGTTTAAAAAAAAAAAAAAACTACAAACACATTAAGAAACTACAAAGAAACGGCACTGACTCCAGATGGAAGTTACTGGCAGGGCAGCCACATTCCCATTTCTCTCATTGAGTTAAACAGAATAATTAAATGAGAAAAGATGCTGTTCAATAGTGAGTTTGCTTTTTTTTTTCCCCTTACAGAGCCTCTTTTTATTTATTGTTTTCTGAAGCTGTAATTTTTTTTTTACTTGAAAAGTTGGCCTTCATTTTTTTTAGGCGAGGACTTGTTTAATTTAAAAGAAAGATGGCTTGTTTGGCTCTGTTTGCACTTTTTTTATGTATCTTATTCTACGGTTCCCGTTCTCTTTCATCTGAAATAAAAGCAAAATTTATTTGCCTGGTACATTTATTGACGGTAAAAGAGCTCGCTATGCACTCGGTTCAACTTTTCCTGCATTTAAAACTGACAATAAAAAATTTTTTAAACGAACCATATGAAAATGTGGACATGGGGGGGGGGGGGGGGGGCTATAAGACACAAGCTGGACCTCGGTTTGGACCTTTTACTGGGAGGAAATGTGAATAACTGGACCTCTACGGGGTTCTATTTGTGCCAAAATTCTGAGCGAGCGATGGGAAAATTTGAGCGCAAAAAAATTTATTGTGCAGCGCACTAACAGCGTTTTGAGGAAATATTTAAATTGCGCAAAGACAAACTTGAGATTGCTCAAAAATCATTCCCGCGCTCAGATTCTTCCTCTGCGCTCAACCTCTCTCTCTTTCTCTCTCTCGCTCTCTCTCTCTCTCGCTCGCTCGCTCAAATCTCTCCACGTCCGCTCAAGTCCTGCTGTGCGCTCGCTCAAAATGTCCAAAGCCCAAATGTGACAGACACGGGTGTCCACCAATCACAGAAATTTGGGGCGGGCGTTGAATTCTGATTGGTTACTTCGGATTCTGGAAGTGCCTCATAACCAACGAAGAAGAAGAGGGAAAAACAAACTGCGAGGGAAAACAGAAATAAGGAAAACTAAAGATAATGATCCTGGATTACAACATGTTTTCCCCCGCAGTTTGTTTTTCCCCTCTTCTTCTTCTTCTTCTTCTTCTTCTTCTTCGTTGGTTATGAGGCACTTCCAGAATCCGAAGTAACCAATCAGAATTCAACGCCCGCCCCCAATTTCTGTGACTGGTGGACAACCGTGTCTGTCACATTTGGGCTTTGGACATTTTGAGGTAGCGCACAGCAGAACTTGAGCGGAGGTGGAGAGATTTGAGCGAGCGAGCGAAAGAGAGAGAGAGAGAGAGAGGTTGAGCGCAGAGGAAGGATCTGAGCGCAGAAATTATTTTTGAGCGCGCAATGTCAAGTTTGTCTTTGCGCAATTTAAATATTGCCTCAAAATGCTGTTACTGCACTTGCACAATACATTTTTTTGCACTCAAATTTTCCCATCGCTCGCTCAGAATTTTGGCACAAATAGAACCCCGTCGACCTCGGTGACTTTTAATTTAATTGAATACCCCCCCGTCCCCCCTCCAGGCTGTACAACTACGAGCCGCTGACGGCGCTGAGGACGCTGCGGGCCAACGTGTTCGGCCGGCTGGTGTGCGTGAAGGGAACGGTGATCCGCGTCAGCAGCATCCGGCCGCAGTGCACCCGCATGGCCTTCAGGTGTCAGGGCTGCTCGGGCGCCACGTCGCTGCCGCTGCAGCACGGGAAGTACGCCGCGCCGGCCAAGGTGCGCGGCGGGAACGTCAAGTCCAAAAGCAAATCTAGTTTTGTTTGTATAAGCCCAGGGGGTCGGCGACCTTTAAAGGCTCAGAGAGCCATTTGGTCCCGTTTCCCCACACTGAACGCGACACCCAGAGAGCCGCACGCGTTTTATTTTGACAGTCCCACAGGAAGACCATGCCAGGATGGACACGACACACAAAACCTTCTTCACTGCTGGTTGACGACTTACGACTAATTATTTACTTTGATCAGCTCCAGACTGGACGACTGGAGCTGATAAAAGCAAGGGGTTAGGGCAGGGGTGTCCAACATGCGGCCCGGGGGCCAGAACGGCCCGCCAGAGGATCTCATCCGGCCGCCAGGGGATTTTTTTTTTAAGTATGAAAACTGAAAATGAAAAAATGAAAACCAACAGAAGCTGATCTAAAAACACCAGATTGTCAAAAATGACATTGAAAACCACCCTTTGGTCAGAATTTGACCCCCGACATTAATGCGTCTGTGGAGGTCACATGACGCAACGCCTTTCAAAATAAAACAATGAGTCCAACTTATGTGAAGTGATACTTTAGACACGTAAACTCAAAACAATTTCCAGATGATGACAAATTGTTCTAATCCTGAATAAAAATAGGATTTCCAGATACAGGTGACTGAGGGTTGGTTTTTTTCCCTTTAATTTCCTTTAATATGTAAATTTCAGAATAGACAAATCCTTGCAGTTACAAAAGGATCAAAAGAAGGAAAGACTTTGCATTTGTCCATATCTGCAGTTTAATGTTCTGTTTGACTTGTTGGGCCTCCAGAGGTCAGATCAGGTTGATGTGGCCCCTCAGCTGAAATGAGTTTGACGCCCCTGGGTTAAGGTTCGGGAACGTCTCGCCCATCCCGCTTTTTTTATATATGCGGAAATCCGTTCACGTTAATTGTTGGCTTCATTGTTTGATCTCTACCTGAACGGTGTTTTCTCTCCCAGTGCTTCCAGCCCGAGTGCCGCAGTCGTTCCTTCCTCCCGGTGCGCAATTCTCCTTTAACTCACACCGTCGACTGGCAGATCATTAAGTAAGTTCTCTCTCTTTACATCTGTGTGAGCGATTCGTCAGTCGACGGCGAAGAGCCGAGTTGTAACGTGAACAAAACTGTCCACGTGAATTTAGCCAAAAAAAAAAAAAACCAAAAAACTACAGGACTGTCAATTCTCTTTTTTTTTTAATTAAAAAAAGACATTTTTTAAATACATTACAGTCGTTCCAATGTGCTTTTATAGAGAAAATAGAAAAGCCCAATACCCTTGTTAGTGCTACATATATATATATTTTATTTTATTTTTTTAATACAGTAATCACTGATCCAAATATTTTCCAACTGCCGGGAGATTAAACCAGCCTGAGCAAGAACAGAGCAAAAACCCAAATAATCCCAACAATGATAACAAAAGCAAAAACAAAAGGACATATAACAAAGAACAAAAAAAAAGAAAAGAAGAAAAAAAAACCATGATTTTGATAATTGACAGAACAAATAGCAGAATAGCAGGACAGTCAATTTGATATATTTATATTTCACAGTGAACGCTGGCTTTGCACTCCGCTTAGTCGTGCGTCCGGTTTTAGCTTTTTTTTTAAATCTCATTATACAATGATAAAGAATCTCGAAGGAGCAGTGAGTCGGCGGCTCCACAGTTTAAATACTGCGGCGTGACGCTCCTGCATTCCAAACAATGTTTTCCTCAGACGCGTTTCACAGGATGTAAACATGTAGTTTAAAGTCGCCTGCTTTTGGATATTAGTTTTGTCGATTTTTTTTCTGGGTATTTGTACAAATACCTCGCTGGTGTGGGTCTGTTATCGCCCCTTATTGACTTTCAAGGCCTGTTCTCTTCATTTCGTTCCTAAATGCTGCAAGCAGCGGCCTGAAAATGGTCTTTGGTTTGGGTTGATTTGATTTTTTTTCACATTTAATTGTATTTTGCACCAGAAGATTTCATTAAAATTGACTTTGTGTTGAGATTCGATGTTATTTTTTGGGTTTTGTGACTATATAGACGTTTTTATCACGTATACTTTGCGCCACGACAAAGAAAACCTTTTTGAAGTTTGCATTTTAAAGTTATTATCGCTCTGTTTTACCAGTCCCAACCACTCGAGATGATTTTTTTTTATACATCCTCTTTATTTATCTATTTTTTTGAATTAATTTATCTTCACACTCCCACAGGGTGCAGGAGCTGATGGGCGGCGAGCAGCGGGAGACTGGGCGAATCCCACGCGCCGTGGAGTGTCACCTGACCTCTGACCTTTGTGACAGCTGCGTCCCGGGAGACACCGTCACTGTCACGGGGATCGTGAGGGTCATGAATGACGGTACGCACGCATCAACCTCGGGAATATTATACATTGACTTCCCGGAGGCTTCCTCTGGCTTTGGCCTTAACTACCATAACTACCATAACTAGTACTTGACCGGTCCTGAACCATAAGGACAGAGAACGTGTTTACAGATTTACATTAAACCGGTACGTCTACATATGTAATCAGGTCCA
Organism: Blennius ocellaris; assembly: GCF_963422515.1. Classification (NCBI taxonomy): domain Eukaryota; kingdom Metazoa; phylum Chordata; class Actinopteri; order Blenniiformes; family Blenniidae; genus Blennius; species Blennius ocellaris. The sequence goes on along the minus strand of NC_137662.1, from coordinate 23,954,496 downwards.
GGTAAACATACGCTTTTAACATCCAATATGAAAGGTTTTCCAGGTTCGACCCAGACAGTTGGAATTAGAGACGGTCTAATTTCTCCGCTAACGAAATGGAAAATATCAGTAAGACGAGTCGACTGGTTTTTTTGGGGGGGTCTTTCAGAGTAAAACAGTCAAAGTGTAGCTCCGTTTATTGTTAAGTAGTTTTAAATGATGGTCGTAGGGACGTAAGGAGGCAAGGCCACCCAGAGAGGGACGTAAGGAGGCAAAGCCACCCAGAGCGCAGTCCCACTACAAAGAGTGGTAAAATTTATTTTTATTCGGGATTAAAACAATTTGTCATCATCTGGAAATTGTTTTGAGTTTACGTGTCTAAAGTGTCACTTCACACAAGTTGGACTCATTGTTTTATTGTGAAAGGTGTTGCGTCATGTGACCTCCACAGATGCATTAATTATCCCCTGCCGTAGCCGATAGGCCCCGAAACAGTCTCCGTACGTCCGTACGTCCGTCCGTTCGAACGTTTCTACCTATATCTCGGCAACCCCTGGGCCCACAGTGACCAAACTTCACATGTGGATACATCTCAGAGGGGGAAGGGATACTATGGTGACCTTGACCTAATTTGCATATTAAGTAGGTCACAGGGTCACGAAGTGCTTAAAAACACATTTTGGGCTCTGGAGGCCTAGGTTTTTGAGCTAGGGCTCTGAAATGTTATACACACCTACTAGTACTCTGGGGACACCCTCCAGCATACCAAGTGACCTGACCTTGACCTTGACCTTGAAGATTGGTAGGGTCTGAAGTTTGCTCGTCATGGTTGCACAATACATGTATTTTCATATAAACATTTCTCCTCATTTCTCAGCAGTTCCTGGGCCCACAGTCACCAAACTTCACACATGGACACTCCACCTGGGGAGAAGGGGCACCATGGTGACCATGACCTAGTTTGCATATCAGGTCACAGGGTCACTAAGTGCATAAAAACACCTTTTGGGCTCTGGAGACGTATTTTGACATAGCTTATGAAGAAGACCTTTCAGATTCTACATAATGATCTACTAGGACCCATGGAACACCCTCTAGTGTACCAAGTGTGCTGCCTTAGAGCTGGCTTTGTGAGAAAATATAAAGCCCTCCGGCGGGGGATTAGCCCAGCAACGGCCGTCTTGTTAATTCTGACCAAGGGCGGTTTTGAATGTCATTTTTGCCAATCGAGTGTTTTTAGATCAGCTTCTGTCAGTTTTCATATTTATACTTAAAAAAAAAAAAATCCCATGGCGGCCGGATTAGATCCTCTGGCGGGCCGCTTCTGGCCCCCGGGCCTCATGTTGGACACCCCTGGATTACCAGATGGATTCCAGGCGTCGCCAGCTGCAGCCTGCAGTTCTAAGGAACTAGAAACTGTTCAGTCTGTCGTCTTCGTCTCACTCGCGTTCTCCCCAAACAGGAAGTTCCAAAGGAAACAAGGATCAGTGCATGTTCCTCCTCTACATCGACGCCACTTCCGTCAGCAACACCAAAGGTCCGACCGCACGTTTTTACACTTGCACCCGAAGGACGTCGGACACTTTGACCCCCCCCCCCCCCCCCAATGTTCCAGGCCATCAGTCCAAGTCGGGAGGTCAGGGGTCGCGGGGGACGTCGGAGGATCGACCGGCGGGGGAGGAGTTCAGTCTGAAGGAGCTGTACGCCATCCGGGAGATCCAGTCGCAGCCCGGCCTGCTGCGGCTCGTCGTGCAGTGAGTGCGGCGCCACCGGCGTGGCGGCGGAGGGTTGTCGACACGCTAATGCTAGCGTACATCCGCGCACAGAAACACCAAGCAAATCTCACGACGGGAATACATGTTGTCGCTCCAGTCCCGTTCCCCCCCTGAGCAGCTTTTTTAGCAGCGTGTACATAAATAAATAAATGGAACTGTGGTGCCGCGCTTTCAGATTGAGCGACTGAAATGATTCCAGAGATATTGTCAATTGTAGTTATTTCTCCGGGACGCGAGCGTTTGTTGGGTTCTGACCAGGGTGACGCGTCGCTGACATCTGCTCTCTCTCCTCACAGCTCCTTGTGTCCCGTCATCTACGGCCATCTGGTGAGTTTGGCGCTTTGAAGCAAGGCTTGGTGGAAAATATCCACATTTGTACTACAGCTTGCAAAATGTTACCCCCCAACTGTGATTCCCTCCCCCCCAACCCCATACCTCCCCCCCCCTCCCCCCAACCCCCATACCCCCCAACTGTGATTCCCCCCCTCCCTCCCCCCCAACCCCATACCCCCCAACTGTGATCCCAACCCCATACCCCCCCAACTGTGATACCCTCCCCCAACCCCATACCCCCCAACTGTGATTCCCCCCAACCCCACCCCCCCCCACCCTCCCCCCAACCCCATACCCCCCCAACTGTGATTACCCCCTCCCTCCCCCCCAACCCCATACCCCCCCAACTGTGATGCCCTCCCCCCCAACCCCATACCTCCCAACTGTGATTACCCCCTCCCTCCCCCCAACCCCATACCCCCCCAACTGTGATGCCCTCCCCCCAACCCCATACCTCCCAACTGTGATTCCCCCCAACCCCATACCCCCCCTCCCTCCCCCCCAACCCCATACCCCCCCAACTGTGATTCCCTCCCCCCAACCCCATACCCTCCCTCCCCCCCAACCCCATACCCCCCCAACTGTGATTCCCCCCAACCCCATACCCCCCCCTCCCTCCCCCCCAACCCCATATCCCCCCAACTGTGATTACCCCCTCCCTCCCCAACCCCATACCCCCCAACTGTGATTACCCCCTCCCTCCCCAACCCCATACCCCCCCAACTGTGATTACCCCCTCCCTCCCCCCAACCCCATACCCCCCCTCCCTCCCCCCCAACCCCATATCCCCCCAACTGTGATTACCCCCTCCCTCCCCAACCCCATACCCCCCCAACTGTGATTCCCCCCTCCCTCCCCACAACCCCATACCCCCCCAACTGTGATGCCCTCCCCCCAACCCCATACCCCCCAACTGTGATTCCCCCCAACCCCATACCCCCCCTCCCTCCCCAACCCCATGCCCCCCAACTGTGATTCCCCCCTCCCTCCCCCCAACCCCATACCCCCCCAACTGTGATGCCCTCCCCCAACCCCATACCCCCCAACTGTGATTCCCCCCAACCCCATACCCCCCCTCCCTCCCCAACCCCATGCCCCCCAACTGTGATTCCCCCCCTCCCTCCCCCCAACCCCATACCCCCCCAACTGTGATGCCCTCCCCCAACCCCATACCCCCCAACTGTGATTCCCCCCAACCCCCATACCCCCCAACTTTAATCCCCCCTCGCCCTCCCCCCAACCCCATACCCCCCCAACTGTGATTCCCCCCCCTCCCTCCCCCCCAACCCCATAACCCCCCAACTGTGATTGGGTTGAATTCAGCTGTCACTCACAGGTGCCGTCGTCTTCAGGTCTCTTTAGAAGAGGCGTTAAAGTCCCCCCCTAACGTGGTGATGTGGTGTCTGCAGATGGTGAAGGCCGCCCTCGCCCTCGCCCTGTTCGGGGGCCGGCAGAAGCACACGGACAAGAACAGCGTCCCGGTGAGGGGGGACCCTCACATCCTGATCGTGGGAGACCCCGGGCTGGGAAAGAGTCAGATGCTACAGGTGATTAAAAAAAAAAACAAAGCGAAACACTTTGAGCAGCGCGGTTAGTGTAAAACAGAACGCTACCGGAAGACATTCATCCCAACAGCTGTTGGATAGATGGATAGATAGATAGATAGATAGATAGATAGATAATTACTTTATTCATCCCCGAAGGGAAATTGTTTTGTTGCAGCAATCTGGTACATACGAATATTATAAAGTACAATAGAATAGAAATAATGGTAAAAAATAAAAATATAAATAGATCTGGGTGTAAGACATAAAGTAAAACACAGAACGGAACATCTATGTATCCATCTATCTATCTATCGAGCTAGCTAGCTAGCTTTCTATCGATCTATCTAGCTAGCTAGCTAGCTTTCTATCTATCTATCTAGCTAGCTAGCTTTCTATCTAGCTAGCTAGCTATCGATCTATCTAGCTATCTATGTATCTATCTATCTATGTATCTATCTATCTATCTATGTATCTATCTATCTATCTATGTATCTATCTATCTATCTATGTATCTATCTATCTATCTATCTATATGTTTACATATTTTAATTCCTTAATTTGATAAGTTCTGCACCTTTTACCTTGAGCCGTTGTAAGTTTGTGTTTCCCCCTGGGGAGGAATAGATAAAGTTCTACTCTACTCTCTACTCTCTACTCTCTACTCTCTACTCTCTACTCTCTACTCTCTACTCTATTCATCGTCTTGTAGCCGATTTCTCAATATGTGACGATTTGTCTTCTGGTTGCAGGCCGTCTGCAATGTGGCTCCCAGGGGAATCTATGTTTGTGGGAATAGCACCAGCACCACTGGTAAGTGATCCCAAGTACAAATATGTGCCGCGATTACTTGTGTTGTGCATGTTGGTTTTTAACCTCTGAGGTTTATTTTAGATTTGTGGGTAAAACACAAATTGTAAATGTCCGCCATAATTAACCCGCGGTGCTCAGGGGGAAATGAAGCCGAGGTGAATGAATGCATTCTTTTGTGATGGGATTGGTGACGGAGCTCCCCTCGTCTGTTCCAGGACTCACGGTGAGTTTATCTCGAGATGCAGGAACGGGAGATTTCGCTCTGGAGGCCGGCGCTTTAGTGTTGGCGGACCAAGGTGAAGAAAGAGAAAGTGTCTGTGTATCTGTTGCTCCTGTTGTGGATATAAAACATCTTTGTTCACTGCAGTGACTTTGACCTAACTGATCCCATGTGGGAGGAAAGTGCTTCACTAGTTTTACCCCGTGGAGCGAGATTTGACAAAATAAAAAGAATTGACAAAATAAAAAGATTTGACAAAATAAAAAGAATTGACAAAAAAAAAAGATTTGACAAAATAAAAAGAATTGACAAAAAAAAGATTTAACAAAATAAAAAGAATTGACAAAAAAAAGATTTGACAAAATAAAAAGAATTGACCAAAAAATTTGACAAAAAAAGATTTGACAAAATAAAAAGAATTGACAAAAAAGATTTGATAAAATAATAATTGACAAAAAAAGATTTGTCAAAATAATAAGAATTGACAAAATAAAAAGAATTGACAAAAAAAAGATTTGACAAAATAAAAAGAATTGACAAAAAAAGATTTGACAAAATAAAAAGAATTGACAAAAAAGATTTGACAAAATAATAAGAATTGACAAAATAAAAAGTATTGACAAAAAAAGATTTGACAAAATAAAAAGAATTGACAAAAAAAGATTTGACAGTAAAAAGAATTGACAAAAAAAAGATTTGACAAAATAAAAAGAATTGACAAAAAAAAGATTTGACAAAATAAAAAGAATTGACCAAAAAAAGAATTGACAAAAAAAGATTTGACAAAATAAAAGGAATTGACAAAATAAAAAGAATTGACAAAAAAAAGATTTGACAAAAAAAGATTTGACAAAAAAAAGATTGACAAAAAAAAAATTGACAAAAAAAAAAGATTCACAAAAAAGAAACCGTCCCAGATCTGAGCTCAATTAGCGGTTCGTCCGACGGCGCTACGCTCTCGCCGCGTGTCGAGTGCCGCTACCCGCCGACGCCCCGGTGCTTCCCTCTCCGCCAGGAATGTGCTGCATCGACGAGTTTGACAAGCTGGGCAGCCAGCAGCAGGCTCTGCTGGAGGCCATGGAGCAGCAGTCCGTCAGCCTGGCCAAGGCCGGGATCGTTTCCTCTCTGCCCGCCCGGGCGTCGGTGGTGGCCGCCGCCAACCCCGTGGGAGGACATTACAACAGAGGCAAGACCGTGTCGGAAAACCTGAAGTGAGTCGGCAGCGTTACTCGGGATGTTAGTTTTAACGGAAAGTATTAAAAGTTGCCTGTTAGTGTCACACTCTTGAGATTCAAATCTTTTATTTGGTTTATTCTGTACGTTTTTCGAATCGCTTAAACTCTTCCAATCTTCACCGGTTCGTAATCATTCAAATATCAAATCGTGCAACTTTTTTGACACTTTCCGGCTAAGTTCTAGCTTTTTGAAATCTCGTCAACTTTTTGAAATATTTCAACTTTTGTGCAACTTTTTTCCAATGTTAACGGATGGAGACATTTTTTTACCTCGCTATAACTTCTTCAAATCTTTACCGATTTCAACCATTCAACTTTTAAACTGTTCAACTTTTTCAACTGTTGCAGCTGTTTCAACTTTTTGAAACTTGTGCAACATTTTGACACTTTTTCAACTTGTAACTTTTTCAACTGACACTTTTTCAACTTTTTCAACTGTTTCAACTTTTTGAAACTTATTCAACTTTTTGAAACGTTTTTAACTTTTCAACTTTTTCCACTTTTTTTTACTTTTCCAACTTTTTTCTACTTTTTCAACTGTTTGACACTTTTTTTTACTTTTTCAACTACTTCAACTTTTTGGAAATCGTGCAATTTTTGGGAAATTGTGCAATTTTTGGAAAATTGCGTAACTTTTTGGAAAATCGTGCAATTTTGGGAAAATTGCGCCATTTTCCAAAAATGGCACAATTTTCAATAAATTGTGCAACTTTTTTAAAACTTTCTTTTATCAACTTTGTTTTAAACCCTTTGCTTTAAACCAGGCAGCAAAAAGCATTGCAGTTTGCCAGCAGCATTCACACTATCATGCATTTGCCGCGGGAAATGCAGATCATCTAGTTTCCGTTGAAAAAAGTGTTTTTAGTTGTTTCTGCTGGGACGAGGTCGGGACGGCATCATAGGAACTAAACACAAATTCCAGTGGCTTCCTGAAGTCTTGATCCCCCTGGAACTTTTCCACACGCTGTCAGGTTGCAAACCTAGAATGTGAATGTGTTTTCCCAGTAAAATACGCATTGGGTGTTAGTTCAGGGGCCCGATTTCATCTTGAGAGGGCCAAACGGCTTCTTTCCCCTGGTTCTTCCCAACGTTCCCAACGTTCCCCACGCGTGCTTCACTGTTCCGTTTTGCAGAATGGGCTCGGCTCTGCTCTCGCGCTTCGACGTCGTCTTCCTCCTGCTGGACATCCCCGACGAGTCACACGACCGCCGCCTGTCGGAGCACATCATGGCGAACCGGACGGGGAAAGGCGGGGGCCAGCGGCGCCGTGGTCACCAGGGCCGGCGCCGCGTCGGAGACCTCCATCCTCCTGGAACACGCCGACATGCCGCTGTCCGAGCGCTTACAGGTACCCAAAGACGTCCGTTGTATAGATCCCCGCAGGCGAGACCGTGGACGCCATCCCGGCGTGCTTGTTGAGGAAGTACGTGAGCTACGCCCGTCAGTACGTCTCGACGGCGCTCTCTTTTTTTTGGTCAAATCTTTTTTTTGTCAATTTTTTATATTTTGTCAAATCTTTTTTTTTGGCAAATCTTTTTTTTTTTTGTCAAATTCTTTTATTTTGTCAAATCTTTTTTTTTTGTCAAATCTTTTTTTTTTTGTCAAATCTTTTTTTTTTGTCAAATTTTGTTATTTTGTCAATTTTTTTTTTTGTCAAATCTTTTTATTTTGTCAAATTTTGTTATTTTGTCAATTTTTTTTTTTGTCAAATCTTTTTATTTTGTCAAATCTTTTTTTTGTCAAATCTTTTTTTTTTGTCAAATTTTGTTATTTTGTCAAATCTTTTTTTGTCAAATCTTTTTTTTTTGTCAAATCTTTTTTTTTTTGTCAAATCTTTTTTTTTGTCAAATCTTTTTTTTTTGTCAAATCTTTTTATTTTGTCAAATCTTTTTATTTTGTCAAATCTTTTTTTTTTGTCAAATCTTTTTATTTTGTCAAATCTTATTTTTTGGTCAAATCTTATTTTTTGGTCAAATCTCGCTCCATGGGGTAAAACTAGTGAAGCACTTTCCTCCCACATGGGATCAGTTAGGTCAAAGTCACTGCAGTGAACAAAGATGATTTATATCCACAACAGGAGCAACAGACACTTCCTCTTTCTTCACCTTCACCTTCTTTCTAGATCCCCGCAGGCGAGACCGTGGACGCCATCCCGGCGTGCTTGCTGAGGAAGTACGTGAGCTACGCCCGTCAGTACGTGTCGCCGGCGCTGTCGCCCGAGGCGGCTCAAACCCTCCAGGACTTCTACTTGACCCTGAGGTCGCAGGCTCACTCCGCCGACGCCACGCCCATCACCACGCGGCAGCTGGAGTCTTTGATTAGACTCACTGAGGTGACGCCCCCCCCCCCGCGCATATTTCAGCGAGTTCTTGTAAGCGTCGGCGTGCCGGTGACCGTTGTCCATGTGCAGGCGAGAGCCAAGCTGGAGCTCCGGGAGACGGCGACGAAGGGCGACGCCGAGGACGTGGTGGAGATTATGAAGCACAGGTAAAAAATCAGTCGGTCAGGGCAAACTTTATTTGTGCAGCAGTTTTTGTGCAATAAAGTACAGCACAAGGTGCTTTAAAGGGTAAAAACTATAAATAGAGTGATGCCCACCTTTATATATACACTTTTTTTTTTAATTTAATTTTATTATTTATTTCATTCATTTAAAACAATGCAACAACAGCATTTCATATGAATGAAAAGGAGCAGAAAGACAAAAAAAGATTTGACAAAAAAAAAGATTTGACAATAAACAAGATTTGACAAAAAAAAAATTTACAAAATAAAAAGATTTGAAAAAAAAAAAAAGATTTGACAAAAAAGATTTGACAAAATAAAAAGATTTGACAAAATAAAAATTTACAAAATAAAAAGATTTGACAATAAACAAGATTTGACAAAAAAAAACAAGATTTGACAAAAAAAAGGATTTGACAAAAAACAAGATTTGACAATAAACAAGATTTGACAAAAAAACAAGATTTGACAAAAAAAAGGATTTGACAAAAAAAAGGATTTGACAAAAAACAAGATTTGACAATAAACAAGATTTGACAAAAAAAACAAGATTTGACAAAAAAAAACAAGATTTGACAAAAAAAAGGATTTGACAAAAAACAAGATTTGACAAAAAAAAGGATTTGACAAAAAACAAGATTTGACAATAAACAAGATTTGACAATAAACAAGATTTGACAAAAAAAAACAAGATTTGACAAAAAAAGGATTTGACAAAAAACAAGATTTGACAAAAAACAAGATTTGACAAAAAACAAGATTTAACAAAAAAAAAAGATTTGACAAAAAAAAAAGATTTGACAAAATGTGCGTATCGAAGGTGATGAAACGGCGACCATACACCGCAGCCTTGCCGTGAAAACCGTCACGCGGCGCGATAAAACGCGAAACAACCGTCTGATCTCGACCCTCGAGGACCAGAGTTGCTCACCCCCTGATCTAGACCCTCGAGGACCAGGGTTGCCCACCCCCTGATCTAGACCCTCGAGGACCAGGGTTGCCCACCCCTGATCTAGACCCTAGACCCTCGAGGACCAGAGTTGCCCACCCCCGATCTAGACCCTCGAGGACCAGGGTTGCCCACCCCTGATCTAGACCCTCGAGGACCAGAGTTGCCCACCCCTGATGTAAACGTACCCCAAACCCGAACAAGTCTGTAAGATAAGAAGGTGCCGTAACTTTAAAACTCCATCCTCGGTCTGTCGGACGAGCGTTTATTTCTGGGTCAGTTTCCGACACGGATGGAAGCTAATTCTCTCAAATCCATCGTCTTTGCACTGTTGCTGCTGAGTGACTCAGTTTCTGCAGAGCGTCTTCTTGTTAGCGTCTCATCCTCGTGTTCCCCTTGCAGTTTGGCAGACACGTACTCAGATGGCCTCGGCAATCTGGACTTCCAGCGCTCGCAGCACGGGTCTGGCATGAGTCAGCGCGGCGCCGCCAAGCGGCTGGTCGGCGCCCTGCACGCGCTCGCCCAGAGGACCAATCAGAGGCAGTTCGACCTGCAGACGCTCCGGTCGATAGCGGAGGGGGCGAACGTCAAGGTGGGGGAACGGTCGCACTCATATTTCAGGTCCAACAGCTTCATCTTCACGGTTTGAAAAAAAAAAAAAAAAGTAAGGAACTAATGATTGTGTCGTCTTAAGATTCCAGCTCTAAAGTCATTGTTGTGTGATCCAATTTTATCTCTCGAGCACCGATTTAAAAAGCACTTTACAGAGAAAACGCAGCAAATTCACACGAGCTGCAGGAAGTGGAGGAAGTGGAGGACAGAGAAAACTCAATTTTAACAGGAAACCAATGCAGAACCAGGAGGAAATGTTAAAATTCATGTTAAAATTAAAAATGTTCTCTCTTCTAGAAACCTCTTTCTATAGACTCGCTTTTAACCGAAGCTTACCTTTTGTTTTACATGTTTTTTTTTTATTCATTGATTGATTTTTACTCAAAATTATCAAAATTATTTCCCTTTTATCTTTTATATGCTCTCTCTTTTTAGCCGCCTCGGCCTGTGGTGTTTTGTCGCCTGTTGTTGGTTTTTTTTTTTTTCTGTAATTTCCATCTGTTTATTGATTGCTTGTCTTGTTTGACTCTTTGTTTGTTTGTGTTTTTACTATAAAGCACTTTGTGCAACAAATGTCCTTAAAGAGGCTATATAAATAAAGTTATTATTATTATTATCATCATCTTTGGCAAATACTATGAAGCGTCTTCTCCAAACCACCCTAATTAAGTCATTGAGTTACAGAACCAGGAGGAAATGTTCAAATTAATGTTAAAATTCAAAATGTTCTCTCTTCTAGAAACCCATTTCTATAGACTCGCTTTTAACCGAAGCTTACCGTTTGTTTTACATGGTTTTTTTTATTCATTGATTGATTTTTACTCAAAATTATTTCCCTTTTATCTTTTATATGCTCTCTCTTTAGCCGCCTCGGCCTGTTTTTTGTTTTTTTTCTGTAATTTCCATCAGTTTAGTGATTGCTTGTCTTGTTTGACTCTTTGTTTGTTTGTTTTTTTTGCACAAAAGCACTTTGTGCAACAAATGTCCTTAAAAAGGCTATATAAATAAAGTTATTGTATTATTATTATTATTATTATTATTATTATTATGATCATCTTTGGCATCTTCTCCAAACCACCCTAATTAAGTCATTGAGTTCTTGAACGATTCCCTCCAGGTGCTGGACTTCGAAGGTCTCCTGAGTTCCCTGAACGAACAAGGCTTCCTGCTAAAGAAAGGAGCCAAGCTGTACCAGCTGCAGACCGTCTGAGCGACGAGGCAACGGGAGAAGAAACGACAATAAAGGTCAGTGTGGAGGGACGAAACCACAGCTTTTCTCTCTGGTGAGAGAAAGAACATGGACGTCCTGCTGGTCACAGCATTTCCACCAAACCGTTAGGAGATTCAGACGATATACATCTTCAAGCTGCCGAAACCAGCCTCCCGAGGATATTTGAACATATTTAGCAAAAAATTCGAGTCCAGATTTCAGCCAGAGGCTCTATTTGTTTTATATAAAAATATGGTTTGTGCATAGGTTTACTCAAAAGGTGTTTTTATCAAAATCCTGGGTGTAAAACTGGAGTTCTACTGTCTTTAAAATAAATGTTTGTTTTTGTGTTGTATCGCTATATTTGGTTGTAAATGTAAATATTTAGTTGATCTGAATTGATCAATTCCCCTGAAAAACAGTGCTGCTAATTGATCCTATTAAGTATATATTGTTAAAATTAAATAATAGGATATTCTTTGAAGTATTTCAAGACATATTTGTTTTGTTGATGTTTGTGTGTGTATATGCAATTCTTTTTTGTTCTAAATACTACTTGTATTGTTTGTACTTTCACAGTGAATATTTTGTATAAATATTGTTCTATATACAACAGCACACACATTAAATGCTTATTTTTTCAGACTTAATCTTCATATCAGTCTTTTTTTTTAATGTCCTCTGCAGGTTGTTTTTCTTTAATTTTAGTCAGTGAAGAACAATTTTACAGGAACACACGCAACATTACAAGGAGATAATAACGAAAAGAAATATCAAAAAATCCAAACATAGTTTCTAAATAAAATAGTTTCTAATATTAATATGAATTAAATCACACAATTTCATGGTTCTAATAATAGATGAATTTTAGTTCATAGATCTACCACGTGTTATTTTTTGTTTTGTTTTGGAGGCGGGTTGGTCGACGGGGTGACTTTACGACACCTCGCCGTTCCACTTTACGGCATCATGGCGGCCCACAGGCTCCGGCTGTCTCTCTGACGTCGCCGTATGTTAAGTCCGCTATGAACACGCGACCGGCCCACGCGGGGCCCGCAGGTCGCTGACTCGGGGGCTCGTGAAGATGCTGACTTCGTGTCTTCGGCGGTTTCACGCGCCGCTGTCCCCGCGCTGCCTCCTGTTCGCGCGGGGCGCGGGTACGCGCTGGCTCGAGCCCACGTCATGGCGGCTCCGGCACTCGCCTGTCATCGCGGAGCGCGCGGGGTTAAAACCGGCTCAGGTGATGAGCGGCTCGTGCCCGGACGGTCGCTTCATCCTCGGGCGGGCGACGCGGAGTCCGTGGAGCGCGCGGCTGCTCCTGCCGCTGCACCGGGGAGGTCGGGAAAAGTCAGCGGCCGGTTTCCGGTGCCAGCTGACCGCCCGTGCGCGAGGTCTGTGCACCGGGAAGCCAGAGGAGACGCCGGGGACACCGGAGAGGAAGGACGGCGGCGGCGCGGTGCCCGGACAAGGACTGTTCAAGTTCAAAGAGCTGGTGAGTCCCTGAACGCACCATCACACTTAAGATAAACGGTCCTTGATTGTACCTTTACACCTAAGGTAAACAGGTCCCTGAACGCACCACGACACTTCAGGTACAGAATAGTCCCTGAACGCACCACGACATTTCAGGTACACGATAGTCCCTGAACGCACCACGACACTTCAGGTACACAATTGTCCCTGAATGCATCATGACACTTCAGGTAAACAAGTCCCTGAATGCACCACGACACTTCAGGTATACGATGGTCCCTGAACACACCACAACACTTCAGGTAAATAGGTCCCTGAATGCACCACGACACTTCAGGTACACAATAGTCCCTGAACGCACCACAACATTCAGGTACACAATAGTCCCTGAACGCACCACGACACTTCAGGTACACAATAGTCCCTGAATGCACCACGACACTTAAAGTAAACAGGTCCCTGAACGCACCACAACATTTCAGGTACACAATTGTCCCTGAACGCACCACGACACTTCAGGTACACAATTGTCCCTGAATGCATCATGACACTTCAGGTAAACAAGTCCCTGAATGCATCATGACACTTCAGGTAAACAAGTCCCTGAATGCACCACGACACTTCAGGTATACGATGGTCCCTGAACACACCACAACACTTCAGGTAAATAGGTCCCTGAATGCACCACGACACTTAAGGTACACAATAGTACCTGAACGCACCACGACACTTCAGGTAGACAATAGTCCCTGAACGTACCACGACACTTCAGGTACACAATAGTCTCTGAATGCACCACAACACTTAAGGTAAACAGGTCCATGAACGCACCACGACACTTCAGGTACACGATAGTCCCTGAACGCACCACGACACTTAAGGTAAACAGGTCCCTGAACGCACCACCACAGTTCAGCCTGGGTAAAGTTCAGCCTGCAGTAAACTGGTTTCCTGGGATTCTGGGTTAAAGGTCTTCAGGAGTGTCGACATGATTTGAAGTTTATAACAAATAGCCGTTTTATCACAACGTGTCCTTGAAGTTTCAGAAAGTCGACGACCTCTGGTGGAGACCAACTTTATCTGAGGTTAAACATTTGAAGTAGGGAATTCATAAAAATTGTACAATGAACTCATTTTAAGCAAAAACAAAATAATAAAAAAATGCTCTTTGCTCCTGGGCAGAAGCAACGAGCACAAATCATTAAAGTCACACTGCTGAAATTCTGAAAATGGGAATTGCAGGTGTAATTATGATAAAGAATATACATTTTAAAAATAAAATAAAATACAGCCCCTTTACAGCTTCACTGTCACAGAACTCTCAAAAAAGAAGGTCTGAAATATTACAGTTTGTGCAAAATGAACCTCTCCGTTCTATTTTTAGACATTTTCCTGTTTTATCAGTTCAGAGACTCAAATTTGTTCTTCTGCTTCCATATGAAATCATCAAAATCAGGGATCGACGTCGTCACGATGCTCAAACCCACGCGAAACTGTTAATTTATGCACTTTTCAAAATCTCCCAATCCAAACCGTATTCTCTCCATGTCGGTGTCTTTTAGAAACTGATGTTTCCGCCCGATGATCTTTTATTGTGACGATGGAACAAATCCTCTCAAAACGTCTTTTCATGTAAATCGGTTGGCTGAAATCGCAGAAACGCCTCATTTTGCTGCATTGGAGGTGAATTCAAAATCAAAATCAAGGGGAATTTTTCATTTGTTGCGCATGAGGGGAAATATAAATGACAGAAACCTCTGTTGGTCCACCAGAGAGACTTCCGGATGTGTTTTATTTCAAATCTTCTCTCTTTTTTTGGCTCAAGTGTCTTGAGGTTTTAAAAAATATAAAAAAACTTAAGATCTTGTTGGAAACTAAACAAACGGGCTGATTACTCCAGATATCGCCAGAGAAAATTGTGAGTTAGTCCGTTTACGGTGCAAACTTTAATATCAGGACCCAGTGAGACCTGGACGGACAAACCTCCGTCTGCAGATGAAAGACGAACGTTATTTTTGCTGACTCGGCAGAAACCGGTTCGTTCGCGTGACGATCACCTTGTTTGACGAGTCTTGAGTTAATTGATGAGGCTGCGTACTGAAGCATCGATGGTGAACGTGAATCACAGTGAGAAGGATGCGATGCAGAAATGTATATATATTTATATATGTATTTGTATATTTCGCAGTATGAAAACCCGTGGACGATCCCCAACCTGCTGTGCGTCAGTCGCATCCTGCTGGCGCCGTTCCTGGGCCACCTGATCGTCCAGCAGCACTTCCACCTCAGCCTGGCCCTCTTCACGCTGGCCGGGGCCACCGACCTGGTGAGGACGCTTCCTCACCGTCCCTCCTCTCCCCTTTCCCTGTCCACTTCTCCTCAGCACCCCCCCCTGGACGAGGACGGGGAGCTGGGAGACTCCCTGGAGGGGTCAAAGAAAGGTGTTGGGAGGCTTCCTAAAGGGAGCGTCCGTGTTTCCTAGGAAGCATTGAGCCGCCTTTCCTTAGCGTAGTGAGAATTCTAACCGTCCTTATCGTGGCCGCCACTTTAAACCCTTCGCGCTTTGAGGAAAAGTGGATAGGAAAGGAGATAGGAGGGACTGTTAGGAGATCGGAGGGACTGTTTGGAGATCGGATGGACTGTTAGGAGATAGGAGAGATTGTTGGGACATAGGAGGGACTGTTAGGACATAGGAGGGACTGTTAGGAGATAGGAGGGACTATGGGGAGATAGGAGGGACTATGGGGAGATAGGAGGGACTGTTGGGAGATAGGAGGGACTATGAGGACATAGGAGGGACTGTTAGGAGATAGGAGGGACTGTTAGGAGATAGGAGGCACTATTATGACATAGGAGTGACTGTTGGGACATAGGAGGGACTGTTGGGACATAGGAGGCACTATTATGAGATAGGAGGGACTGTTGGGAGATAGGAGGGACTATGAGGACATAGGAGGGACTGTTGGGAGATAGGAGGGACTATGAGTACATAGGAGGGACTGTTGGGAGATAGGAGGGACTATGAGGAGATAGGAGGGACTATTATGACATAGGAGGGACTGTTGGGAGATAGGAGGGACTATGAGGACATAGGAGGGACTGTTAGGACGCTTGGTGTCCCGCCAGGGTCCAAAATCCAACCATGATGACTAATTTCAGAGTCGTTGAGACGCAGGTTGTTTAAGTTGTTCATGTCCCACTGAATGTGGTGAGTCTCTGGTGACTTCAGAGACTAAGAATATCACAGGACGTCCCTCTTGTCCCTCAGCTGGACGGCTACATCGCCAGGACGTGGCCCACGCAGAAGTCTGCTCTGGGCAGCGCCCTCGACCCGCTGGCCGACAAGATCCTCATCAGTTTTCTGTACGTCAGCCTCACCTACGCTGACCTCATACCAGGTAACCCCTCCCCCGATGCCCCCCCCCCCCTCCGACGGCTGGAATCAAAGCCTACAGCGTTTCACTCGGTTCCTCGTGTTCTCCCTTTCAGCTCCACTGACGGCTTTGGTGATCTTCAGAGACGTGGGCCTGATAGCTGCGGTCTTCTGGGTCCGATACAAGACCGTCCCTCCGCCGGTGAGACCAGTTCTACACCGAGGACGAAGTGGTTGTGAGCTTTTTTAACAAACGACTGATTTATTGTGACGATGTCACGCAGACCACCCCCGCCCCCACACCGCCCAAACTGAACAAAAATAGTTTGTACTGCTTCCTTTTCTGGCCTCAAGTGGCCTTTTGCATTTCTTACTTCACTGTGGACGGGAGTTTTATTACCTTTTTATCCTCTAGACCGGTTAATGATAATTTTTTTAAGTTTTTAAAAAATATATATTTTTAATGACTTTTATTTTGAAAAAACGGCATTGAAACCAGCTAATTAGCTAGTGATGCGTGACCGCAGCGCCCCCATTAGGCCGCCTACCATATTTCAGCTCAATTGGACAATGTTTGTTAGCATGCTAATGGGCATGCTAGTCCGCAAGCTAGCCGATCCACCTGAAAATGTCTGCTGGGTACTCTCCAGGTGCCCCCTCTTCCTTTTCTGGCCTCAAGTGGCCTTTTTGCATTTCTTCCTTTACTGTGGAGGGGAGTTTTATTACAGCCTCGTGTAAAATCAACAAAAATGCAAATAATATTTAACCTCACGGCTTTAACCTCGGACGAGTATCGCTATTGGCAGAGATCCAAATTCAGGCATCGGGATCCGATCGGAAGTGGGGGATTAGTGCATCCCTAGAGTTAATAGTTAATTTATATAACCTCAGTTAAATGGTTTCGCTGGAGTTTTTGAGCCGAATAACATTTAAGTTCATAGATGAAACTTTTATTTATTTATTTATTTATTAAAGGCTTAACTTTTTAAAGGCTTAACTCTGCAAGGTCTGTCTGTTTGTCGTCTTCAGGTGACCCTGAGTAAGTTCTTCAACCCCTGCTACACCACGGCACAACTCAAACCCACGCTCTTCAGCAAGGTGAGACGCACACACACACACACACACACACACACGTATCAAATCCGGCCGCCATGGGATTTTTATTTTTTTTTTTACAGTATAAAAATGAAAACTGACAGAAGCTGATCTAAAAACACCAGATTGGCAAAAATGACATTCATGACCACCCTTGGTCAGAATTTGACCCCCGACATTAATGCAATCTGTGGAGGTCACATAATGCAACGCCTTTCACAATAAAACAATGAGTCCAACTTATGTGAAGTGATACTTTAGACACGTAAACTCAAAAAATATTTCCAGATGATGACAAATTGTTTTAATCCTGAATATAAATACGATATTCAGATACAGGTGACTGAGGGTTTTTTTTTTTTTTTTGCAAATATAATAATATCTGATTTCCTTTAATATGTATATTTCAGAATAGACTGGCAAATTCTTGCAGTTACAAAAGAATCAAAAGAAGGAAAGACTTTAACATTTGTCCGTATCTGCAGTTTAATGTGATGTTTGACTTGTTGGGCCTCCAGAGGTCAGGTCAGGTTGATGTGGCTCCTCAACTGAAACCAGTTTGACCCCCCTGGTCTAAATCAGTGTTTTTCAACCTTTTTGAGCCGAGGCACACTTTTTTCTTTGGAAAACTCTGGAGGCACACCACCACCCGAAAATGTTAAAATGTGAAACCCTGCAGCCTCTATTAACAATATAAAGTCTTTCTCATCAAAGTTTTATCAACAGGAATCAAGTGAATCCAGAAACAAAGGACTTTTTTTAATAGTGACTCCCTCAGTGTGAAACCTGGACCTGATGGATGAAGAGCTGAGATCCTGGTTTTCAAAAACTTCTCCATCACTGTCACTGACACAGTACTTTGATACAAGATGGTAGCAGGAGGTGGAGATGAACCACACTGACGTCTGTCACTTTACATTTCACCGGCAAAGTTCTGTGCTGCCCTCTAGTGGTGAAGAGTATTTATACATGATTACTCTGCAACACACTGTCGCTGTGAGAGCAAATGTTTTTTTTTTTTCTGAAAAAATGTGAAATTGGATAATTTCCCACGGCTCACCTGACGATCTGGAGGAAACATCAGTGGTTGAGAAACTCTGTTCTAAGGTGTGTTTTTCTTTCCCTCCGTCCTCTCAGGTGAACACGGCCATCCAGCTCTGTCTGGTCGCCGCCTCCCTGGCGGCGCCCGTCTTCCAGTACACCGACTGCGTCCTGCTGCAGTGCTTATGGTAAACCACACGCCGGCGGTTGCAGGCCTCGTCCACTCGACCTCCATGATGTTGTTACAGCAACCACAGAGGGAGGGGGGGAGGAAGAGGGGGGGAGGTGGTTGAAACGTTTCCTCTCAGTCAAGCACATAAACACTGTTTGTTCCTGTGCAGGTTAAGAGCTCTGACTCATTTCAGTGGAGTGGGAATCAGAGCGAGGACAAACATTTGATTGTGTCACAGTTACCTACATTTGGATCCAGACGTGCTTCGGCGCGACGACGGGGGGCGGGGTCGTCCGGCGGCGGCGCGCTGCTTCGCGTTTCGTTAGATTCTGCGTGTCGTTTCCACGACGGCGCTCACACACACACACACTTCACACCTCGCAGACCGGCTGAAGTACACTAACAAGAACAAACTCTAGAAATGTGTGCTCCTGTCAGCGCCGGGCCTCTAACCCCCCCCCCCCCCCCCATTTCCTCTCATTCTGTGCTCGGCATGGTTTTCATATCAGGGTTAAAGGCCTAGTGAAATGTAAAACACTGCTTTGCAAAAAACGATAGTTGGGTTCTACTTGTAAGGTTCCTCCGACTCTGCCCCACCACTGTTGTCGCATAACAAAGTTATTTGAATTTTGAATCTCCAGCCGAGGAAGTCGGGGGAATCCTTCTTTGTGGGCGGAGCCTATGTGTGACGTCACGAGTTGTGCAGATCTCGATCTGTTGTGTTTATATCGGCTTGTTTCCTCTTAAATATCAAGTTTTAACAGTGTTTTGAAGTTATAGTCGGCGTTTTATGAGCCTTGATGAAAGATTGAGCCTGGAAGAGACCGAGAGAGGAGAAAAGGAGCACGGGCGGCGAGAGCGGCTAGCCGCTAGCTCGCGCGGCTAGCGGGAGCCGCTAGCGGCTAGTAGACGATCAAGTAGTACCTGAACTCATCTTCGGTGATTCCGCGCAGTCGGAAAAGCGCTTCAATGTGTTGGATCCAGGAAGCCGGGTCGTTCTGCCAAAAGTCAGGAGCCTCAAAGGTGAAAAGTGGCGGCTGCTGAGGCGAGGAGACGAGGACGAATGGAGGACGAAGCGTCTTCTGCTTCCTCAAACATGTTCCAGACGGGGTCACCGATGGCAGAACCACCTTCTGTGTCTTCTTCATCAATCACTGGGTTTGAAATGACGACGATGATGAAATATGGTTCAATTCAGCCTCTTCGTGGTCAAAACTCTGATCCTCCATAATGTAAACACAACTTGGGCGTGTGCACAACTCGTGATGTCACTCTATTATTGTCAGAAGCTCCGCCCAGCAGAGGAAATACCAACGTTTATCGGCTATTTTGTGTTTTAACATTTTACCCTTCAGCCAGTTAGCATGAAAAATGTCCCTAGAAGCGACACCAGAGTGTTTTGGAGGTCGAACTTTCATTTCACTAGGACTTTGATTTCCCACGAAATATTGTTACAGGAACTTAAGAGCGTATATTTTTGTTGTAGGTACGTTACGGCCGTGACGACGACAGCGTCAGGATACAGCTACTGGCACTACGGGCGCAAGACGGTGCGGCTTTTAAACACCAGGTCGCCGTGACGATCCTCCGGTCCTGGGTTGTTTGTTTTTTGTTTTTGTTTTTTTGTTTTGTTTTGTTGGGGGGGGGTGGTTTTTTCCTCCTCAAAGAGAAACATGGAGGAGCGGCAGGCGGCCTGCTTGCAGAGACGCTGATCAGCCGTGTCGGAGGAAGGACACACAAACAGATGGACGATCGCCAGGAGCCGTGAAACCAAGTAGCTGTGACAGCCATTTACTGAGTCGCCATGGCGATGGCGCCGGGAAGGCGAGCGAGGCCGCAGATGCTTCGCTCGCAACACTACAGATTAAACGGCCGACGGCGGCACCGGATCGAAAACGGCAAACACAAATATAGATATAGAGCACCCGGGGACACCCGGGGACACGTCGACCTCTGGACACGTCAACTTCTCCGGACAGATTCTATTTTTCTTAGGTTTTTTTGTTTTAGTTTTTTTTTTTTCAATCAGGAGGTTTCAGTTTCTACCAGGTCGTCAACACATGATTGTCAGTTTTGTAAACCAATGATTTCTGATTAAAAAAACAAAACTAAAATCTGCTTTTAAGTGAATCTGTGTGTTTGTTGAAGGCGGGGGAGGGGGAGGGGGAGGGGGGAATTGATGTTTAATCTTCGGGGACACAAATCTTGACAGGTAATCCATTTAAAACCAGCAATCGGGAGATTAAAAAGGATCGGAACATCCACCCTGGAGAACGTAGGGAAGTCTGTTTGTAGAGGATTTTCTTTGTATTGTATTGTGATGCTTCTATTCTTGGAAAGCATTTCTTTTCTCCTTTTTGTTTTTTTAAGTTTT
>NC_137662.1:23657729-23933593 GCF_963422515.1 Blennius ocellaris | reverse complement strand
AGAAAAACAGGACGAAATCTGCCGAAGCAGCGTTTTTCAAAAAAAAGACTTGTGTTTTCAGTGGCTCCAAACTCCGTCGGTACGTAAACAGACGCCGTATAAAACACAAGGAAAGTTGGGTTTTTTTTGTGTTGTTTCACTTGGAATCGTTGCCGTGGAAACGACCCCCCCGAGGTGGACGAGGCATAAACGGATGTTGCATAAACGGATGTTTGAATGTTTTCTTATCACTCGTCTTTCAGTTAGAAGATTCGCTTGGAAAACCTAAACCTGGGATGGTTCACACACACACACACACACACACACACACACACACACACACACACACACACACACACACACACACACACACACACACACACACACACACACACACACACACACACACACACACGATTTAGTGATGGAGGCGCTTCACACCTCGCAGACCAGCTGAAGTACACTAACAAGGACAAACTCTAGATGTGTGTGTACTTCTGTCAGCGCCGGGCCTCTACCTGCCCCCCCCCCCCCCCCCCTCCCCCGAACCCCCCCATCTCCCCCAACCCCACCCCCCATCTCCCACCATTCGGTCATCACAGCATCTCCACGTTGCACAAATGGTTAAAGCGAGTTAAGACAGTGGCACACAAGAGAATAGACCATATATAAATAGATAAATATATATACATATATACACATGGAAGTACAAATTAAGTCATAGTTTCCTTTTTTGTTTTGTGTGTGTGATTTGCTGTATTTAGTTTATATATCGGGGGCCGGAGCAGTTAAGTTTTCATTTGGTCTCGATGGATTTCAAACCATTTCAAGTTGTGCTTCTCAAAAAAAAAAAAAAAATTGCATTTCTAAAGTAGTTCGTGCTTTTGGAAACCGTCGTAGTTTGTGTGAAAAGTAGCGCACTGACCGTTTTCTAACCTCTCCAAACGGCTCCGGGGCTTTTTAAGGGAGAAGACGGCAATTAAAAGGCTTTGGAAGAACTGCCACAACATCCGGATGCAACAACAAGTAAACATGTGGGCATATTCCTGTCACCGTGTGCCAGTGTGTGTGTGTGTGTGTGTGTGTGTATATGTGTGTGTGTGTGCAGCTCCGGGGTGTGACTGAATACATCGTAGGCACAGAGACTCCCTGAACCTTACAAACTTGACTGCTTATGAAACACACTGAATCAAAAGTCCTTATATCTCCAACAAGCCTACACACTTAACGCAGGGCCGATACGGATCCATATGGGCATGATAGCTGCACACACACACACATGCACACACACACACACAAGCATGCTCTCATGCACACTCACATCTTTGCTGGTCCTGAAATAGCTCTCAGCCTCCCACTCTCCCTTATATAAGCTCCCAGCACGGAGATCTGCTGGTGAAGACTAGGGTGTGTGTGTGTGTGCGTGTGCGTGTGTGTGTGCGTGTGTGTGTGTGTGCGCGCGTGCACATGTGTGGGCAGCAGGAGTGTCTTGATTTGTGTGCGTGCATGTGTGCATACATTGCTTGTGTTTGTGTTTTTGGGCTCCTACGCTGCAGATTACGCGTCTCGGAGGTGAACGTCTGGTCGTTAATCCAGAAATCTGCTGGAGTTTGTGCAGTTTTGGGTCGTTTGAGGCTCTGAGGTCCGGTGGCCTCATGAGGACTCATGAGGACTCATGAGGCCGGAGCGTTGGCGATAGGATGGTCGGCACATTCAGTCGCAGCATCAAGAATATCATCAGAAAATAAACTTCTATATTTTTATTATATTTATTTTATATTAATTTATAATTAAAAAAATGATTTTATATGTATTTATTTTATTAATTTTTATATTCTATATTTATAATAAAATTTTCTTTATGTTTTATGTTTTTTATTATTCATTTTATATTTGTAATTAAATGTTTGATATTTTTATTTCCTTATTTATTTTTATGTTTATATTTATAATTTAATTTGTTGTATTTTATTTTATTTATTATGTATTTTTATTTCTTATTTATTTTTATGTTTTATATTTATAAGTTAATATTTGATATATTTTTATTTTTAATTATATTTATAATAAAATGTTCTTTATGTTTTATATGTTTTTTATTATTTATTTTATATTTGTAATTAAATGTTTTATATTTGTACTTCATTATTTATTTTTGTTTTATATTATAATTACATTTTTTGTATTTAATTTTATTTTATTATTTATGATGTATTTTTATATATTTTGACTTCCTATCTTATACTTTAATATATGTCTATATTATGTGTTAAATAGACTCTGCGGGCCTTAAATGACAGCATCCTATTATTTGTTGCGCGGGTTCCTTCGTGTTTCCTTGTTCTTTCTCGTTAACGAGAAAATAAATAACTCAGTATCACAAGTTATTTCTCCAAGGAGAAATAACTCCGTATCACAGACGTCCACTGAGGAGAGGCTGGCTGCAGCGCCGCACCTCGCCACCTTCTTTCCGTCCCACACGACTCTCAAATGATTGAATTAAAACCACCTCATTTACCAAGCGGCGACCAGCCTCTGTTTTCCTTCCCGATCCCGTCGGTCGAGGCTCGGTCGGCCGCGGATCATCTGTCCCGACTTCTCCGCCGTGCTCACAAATCTAATTCTGCTCGTATAAGTTCCCGCCTGTCTGCTTTTGACAACGTTTACTCGCCGAGTGTTTACTCGCAGCTTCCACTCCTCCTCAAACAATCCGCTTTTATTTTAGGGTTTTTTTCACGACTTCACGATTAAAGTGGTGTAACTCGCCACGCCTGTACAGATGTGTTCTGCTTTTCTATCTCTTGTGGAATATGTTCATTTTTTGAAATATCCCCTATAAATTTGGCCGCGGCTCCGTTGGCGTATCGCGCAGCGTCATGGCAACGTGAGTCTCGGCACGTGTCTCTTCCTGCGGCGAGCGGCGAGCGTGTAGGAGGCTGCAGCTGGAGCGGGCCTTGAAAGGAGAAAACGTTACGGGAGCATGTGTGAGGCAGGGCGGGGGTCACGGGGGTCAACCGCTACGAAGGGGGGAGGGGAGGAGGGGTGGGGGGGGGGGGGGGTTAATTAATAAAAAATAGAAATATGGCTTTTTATTTGCTCTGAGAGAAAAAAAATCTGCTTATAGACCAGTTTTGTCTATTCGTTGGCTTTTTATTGATTTATTTCAAGGCATGTTGTATTTCATATATTTTGTGCAACCATACACATAATGTATATCCCTACACACACACACACCCAAAAATATATACACAATATGTAATCTATGTTTAAATATACCCATATATACCTATCAACGTACTGTACATACATACTTCAGGATATATGATATGATGATTAACGTGCCTGGAAACGGGTAGGAATATTACCCCTTCTCCGATATTTAATTGTTGTTTTATATATATTTATATATATTTTATATTTCTTTATTAGGAATAGTTAGGATTTTGTATGTAAATACAACAGTAAGAATGTTATCTAATATTGAAGACGTGTGTCTATTTATATAAATATATGTATTTATGTTGGTATATATATATATATATATAGGTAATATATATATATAGGTTATGTATATATATATATATATATATATATATATATATATATATATATATATATATATATATATATATATATATATATATATATATATATATATATATATATATAAAAAATAAAAGATGGTTTGGAATAAATTATTATTGTTTTACCTTCAAATCACTTAAATCATGTACAGGAATATTGGTTATATATATATATATATATATTGGTTATATATATATATATATATATTGGTTTTATATATATATATATGTTACCAATATTCCTGTACATGATTTAAGTGATTTGAAGGTAAAACAATAATAATAATTTATTCCAAACCATCTTTTATTATTAATTATTTGTCAGTATGAAACTGGTTAATTCATGAAATTCGAGTTAAAACTATGTGACGACATGTAAAGACTTTTCTCTGTCTTGCAATTCACTTTGTCTTCGGCAGTTTAAACGCTGTCATTTGACTCCAGCCTCCCAGTGAGACGAGTGAGGACGGAGCCTCTCCTTGTGCTTCGCCTGATGTTTTACTCAGATTACTCGCAGGGGAAAAAAAAAAAAAGCCAGTCTTATTCAAATCCGCTCTGATTGTCAAACGCGACACGCAGGAGACGTCGCAGACGTCCACAAGGTCGTGTCCTCAAACGTCCTCATCTGCTTCTCGTTCCACTGAGTCATCGCGCTCCCTCACATCCTCTTCTTTTTTTTTTTAATTCCACTTGTCATTGCACCAAGAATTATCTGCTCAAAATTGATTTTGCATTTAAAAAAGAAACATGTGGTTAGAGATTCCGGCCTGGCTCGATTTTTCATTTAATACAGTGTTGTGTTTTGTTTTTTTGTTGTTTTTCTCCACTGTCTCGCCCACTCTCTCTCTCTCTCTCTCTCTCTCTTTCTTTCATCTCTTATAATTTGTAAACATTCAGATCTGATCAGTGTATTTTTGGCCGTGTGGCCCTGAAACCACGACGACGCTCACGCGAAACACGCGGCTTCGTAAAAAAAGCCCGAGATCACGTTCATTTCGGATTTTTTTTAATTGCTTTTTTTTTGCAGTTGTGTCGTTGATGTCCTGTTTACATGACGACGTTTCAAGCCAAAACGTCCTTCTTGCGTCTTCGATGCAGAAAAGTTTGGCGTTCACACGGCAACTTTATGAAAACGACGTCCATTTACACAGAAACGTATCAAAAATATTAAACAAAGTAGTTCCTATGTCGGGCCACTAGAGGGTGCTGTGGTTGTTTTTATAATGAAAAAACGCACACAACAGAGAACAATACACGATAAACATAAATAGACATTCTAGTGGAAGGACGATCAAGTTGACTGTCAAAATAAAAGTACCAAGAGTATGGGAGGGAACTTTGTTGTTATTGCCGGTCTACTGAGCATGTGCAGAACGACTGGTGGCTACGATGCGCGGTAGCAGCATCCGCATGAAGACGGACCCTGAGCGTTTTCAAAAAGTTTTCCTGTGGTGTGAACGGGGCCTGGCGGTTGTTTAGTCGCGGACAGATCCATTGTTGTGGCTCGGTTTCTCGGCGGAGTCTCTCCGCGGCTCCTGAAGCGCGGCGTGACGCTGATGCCGACTGAAAGCTGAGCTTTGCAGCTAAACTACACTGATATTCACTCGCGGCTGAATTCAGAGGGTGACGGAGGGTCTTTCCCACGGGGTGTGGGGGTGTGGGGTGGGGTGTGGGGGGGGGGCGGTGCTGCTGCAGGTCACAACTCGGGGTTCAGACGGTGGTACGACGTGTGGCGGCGACGGTGCAGAGGGTCGCCTCATGGCCATGCTGGAGAACCCAAGACCACAGTTTCCAAATCTTGGTCTTGACTCGGTCTCAGGGTCTTGAAGTCTTGGTTTTGGGTCACTCTGGTCTCGATCTTGGCTCGGTATCGCGACGCTAGGGTGTTGGTCTTGTCTTGGTTTTGGCCTCATAACATCTTGGTCTTGATTCGGTCTTCGGATGCTCTGGTCTAGGTCTTGGCCCAGTCTTGAGATGTTTTCATTGTTTTTAGCCTTTTAATGTTTTAGTCTGGATTTGGTCTTGTCTTTGTTTTGGCCTCTTAAAGTCTTGGTCTTATCGTCTTCTCAGGATGCTCTGGTCTTGGTCTTTAAACACTCTGGCCTCGGTCTTGGTTTGCTCTCATGTTGGTCTTGGTTTTGGGTCGCTCTGGTCTCGATCTTGGTCTCGGTATTGCGACACTCTGGTGTTGGTCTTGTCTTGGTTTTGGCCTTTTAACATCTTGGTCTTGATTCGGTCTTCGGATGCTCTGGTCTTGGTCTTTTAACACTCTTGCCTCGGTCTTGGTTTGCTCTCATGTTGGTCTTGTTTTTGGGTCGCTCTGGTCTAGGTCTTGGCCCAGTCTTGAGATATCCTCGTTATTTTTGGCCTTTTAATGTTTTAGTCTGGATTTGGTCTTGGGACACTCTGGCCTTGGTCTTGTCTTGGTTTTGGCCTCTTAAAGTCTTCGGTCTTGTCGTCTTCTCAGGATGCTCTGGTCTTGGTCTTTCGACGTTCTGGCCTCGGTGAGGTGGTCTTGATTACAACACCGGCCACATGGCACCAGGATCCTGGTTCGAGTTCAGGTTTGGGGGGGGGGGGGTTTTCCCGTGAGGTGTTTGTTGGTTTGTTTTTAAGTGCCACGACGATCAAATAGATTCTGTCCTTATTTCTGAGTGGAGTAAATATAAGCATGTTTACTTACTGGACCTATTGTGAACCAACTGAGAAGAAGATTCTCCCGCCAGAGCGACTCAACACTGCCGCCCGCTGCACGACGGCCGCATTACAACAATTTCACACAGTCGCCTCTTTACGTGATTTATTTATAAAGTCAGTGATCTTTGAAATTCTCCAAATTCCTCACGTTAAAGGGACGGATAGGCTCACCGTGAGAAGGTCCTCGGTTCGAATCCCCGTGTGAGTGTGTGTGTGTGTGTGTGTGTGTGTGTGTGTGTGTGTGTGTGTGTGTGTGTGTGTGTGTGTGTGTGTGTGTGTGTGTGTGTGTGTGTGTGTGTGGCCTGATTTGACCGTGCCCGGGCGTTTAGCTCATTCACCCTCCTCCAAATCGCCCACTCTCATCCTCTCTTCTCCCACCAGCTCTTTATTCTCCTCCCTTCTTCCTCTCTCCTTTCTTTCTTTCTCTCTCTCTCTCTCTCTCTCTCGCTGTCACTCTCACTCTCTCTCCCATCCCTCCCCCATCTGTGGGAAGCTGCCGTTGTGCGCATGTCGCAGATGAGTCAATTTGTGGAGGCAGTGCGTGCACGCACACACACACACACACACACACACACACACACACACACACACACACACACACACACACACACACACACACACACACACACACATCCTGTCTCCCACGAAGGCATCTGTTTCAGTCTGTCTCTCAGTGAGATGCAGCACCAACAGAGGAGAGAGGGGGAGGGCAGGAGAGGAGGAGAGGGAGGGATGAGACAGGAGAGGTGAGAGGAAAGGGGGAGAAGAAGAAAGACTGAGGGGAAAAAGAAGAGAAGAAGCAGAGACAGGACAGCATCAGAGGAGGCGGAGGAGGAGGAGGAGGAGGAGGAGGAGGAGGATGCTGCGGCGGACTTCTGAGGAGTTTAGAGTCGGACATGAGATGCAGCATCCCGGCGTCTGAAGCTCAACATCTCCAGCTTGTTGTGTGTGTGTGAGTGAGTGAGAGAGAGAGCGAGAGAGAGAGAGTGTGTGTGTGTGTGTGTGTTGATGTGTGTGTGAAGCCATGGCGAGCGCTCAGCCGGGGGTCCATGCGCTGAAACTCCAGCCTCCGTCCGTCTCCCAAACACTGAGGAACGGGAGCAACTTCATTAAATGGGACGAGGTAGGAGCCGACGGCTGAAGCACAAACGGCTTCGTTCTGCTTTCGAGGGCTTCGGATGTTTTCACGTCGTTCTGCCATCGCGAAGTGTGTGTGTGTGTGTTGGTGTGTATGTGTGTGTGTGCGTGTGATGGATTGAAGAGGAGGAATTGAGTCCATGTTGTCAGATTGTGTTTACTATTCATTTGTTGATCGAGCTCTGGCAGCGAGTACCTGTGGAGATTGTGTGTGTGTGCGCGTGCGTGTGTGTGTGTGTGTGTGTGTGTGTTCACTTTTGCAGTTGCCACCTGTTGGTCTCTAATCCATTCGTCTGCTTTTAGTGTGTGCAAAACATACACACACACGTACAAGCGTGTATCGACTCTAATTCCCTTTTATGGCAATAAAATAAACAACGGAGTCGAACAAACATAATTAATATTAATGATGATGGCATTTGTGTGTGTGTGTGTGTGTGTGTGTGTGTGTGTGTGTGTGTGTGTGTGTGTGTGTGTGTGTGTGTGTGTGTGTGTGTGTGTGTGTGTGGGAGAAGCAATTGTGTTTGTAGCCGGTTGCTCCGTTGCCACCTGTTGGTATGGAATTAATTGGTCTGCTTGTACAGAGTGTGTACGTGTGTGTGTGTGTGCAGGCAAAACACATACACACAATAATCTCCCCCATGACCACAATCAACCCTATAATTAATAATGATAATGATGACATTTGGTGTGTGTGTGTGTGTGTGTGTGTGTGTGTGTGTGTGTGTGTGTGTGTGTGTGTGTGTGTGTGTGTGTGTGTGTGTGTGTGTGTGTGTGTGTGTGTGTGTCGGTATGCTGAAGTACAAGAGCCCTGACAATGAGAAACGTGCAACGTCCGGTTGCCATGGTAACTGGCACGGTTACCTCCAACTAAACAGATTTCATATGTGCGAGGAAGAAAGGATGTGTGTGTCTGTGTGTGTGTGTGTGTGTGTGTGTGTGTGTGTGTGTGTGTGTGTGTGTGTGTGTGTGTGTGTGTGTGTGTGTGTGTGTGTGTGTGTGTGTGTGTGTGTGTGTGTGTGTGTGTGTGTTTGCGCAAATCAATGCATTGAGCTGTATAAGATCATGAATCATACTTGCGCAGGAGCTAATCCAATAAACCACTGAATCTGTCCACTGGGGGGGGGTAGAGAGATAGATAGAGAGAGAGAGAGAGAGAGAGAGAGAGAGAGAGAGAGAGAGAGAGAGAGAGAGAGAGAGAGAGAGAGAGAGACACTTGATATTTGAATTTCTCCAACAGCGTTCTTCTTCTCAAGACGCTCAAGCGTCTTCAAACTCTGAAGACATTTGTTCAAAAATCAAAGTTTTCTTTGTAATTTTCCAGAATCAAAGGCTTTTTGTTTTGTTTTGGGTTTTTTTTTTTTTATCTTTTTTTGGTTGATAAATACAATAGTGTACACATAGGATATTGTACATATCATATTCTTTTCTTTTTTTTCTTTTTGTAAACAATAAAAATAGCAAGAACAATAGAACACAGTCTCTGACAGCAATATAATAATGAAATACTGCGAATGTAAAGTAAAAAGTAAACAACAAAAGAAAAGAGAAAAAAATAAAATAATAATAATTAAATTAAATTAAACATGAATAGGATAAGTAATAGCAATAATGATTTTAGAAAATAACAGTAACCACAACAATGACTAAGTAAGAATAATGACAATAATAATTAAACGGGTGTATAGACAAGTATATATATATATATATATATATATAAAATAGAATAAGCGCGAAATTACTCTTAAGTACAGATGGGTAACAATGAAGTACAAAGGCTTTATGTTTGACACACCTGCTCTATAGACCAAAGACGACTTTGAAGATTTTTTTTTTCCAAATGAGTCATCAGTTGGTATTTAAACCAGTTCTTAACAATTTATTCGATAAAAGCAAATTAAATCAAACAGAGTGCATTCTCCCTGTTTTTCATCCCACAACTTCCTCTAGCGAAACCACATTGGCTGCTGGAAGTGTCAATCATTTATAGCATAGCATAGCGATAGCATAGCGGTTCACTGCTCACGAAATCTCCAACTGCAGTAGAAAAAAAATAAAAACCCAATAGTAGAGTATCTGGAAACATCCATCCACACTCTGGAGATTTAAAATAAAAATACAGGGTCATTTGTGAATCACTTGGAGTTGAAAAGTTTACACTTGCCCTGTTAGCAGTTAGCAGCTAAGTGTTAGCGTCCTCTCCCGTGTTGACGACGACGACAACATGGTAGCACGATCAAAATGTAGCGTTTTTAGCGTGCGCCTCCTTGTGGCGGGATTCTGGTTGGAACAAAGGGTGTCTTCCCAGATAGACGATTCCCAGTTAGACGACAGTGTTTTTCCCCCCAGAGAGACGATTCCCAGTTAGACGACAGTGTTTTTCCCCCCAGATAGACGATTCCCAGTTAGACGACAGTGTTTTTTTTCTCAGATAGACGATTCCCAGTTAGACGACAGTGTTTTTCCCCCCAGATAGACGATTCCCAGTTAGAAAACTGTTTTTTTTCCCAGATAGACGATTCCCAGTTAGACAACAGTGTTTTTTTTCCCCAGATAGACGATTCCCAGTTAGACGACAGTGTTTTTCCCCCCAGATAGACGATTCCCAGATAGATGACTTAGTTTAAAATCGTATTGGCGAAGTTAAAATTAAAAAAAAAAAGCGTGCTAAGACAAAAAAATTAAAACCTGTCAGCTGTTGGACTAAAAACATTTAGACAATTTACTAGAATAGGTGAATTATTTGTAACATTTCAGAGACCGATGATGAATACAAATAAATTTTTTTACACAAAAAAAAAACTGTTTAAAATGCAGAGGTGTAGGGAAATTTTTTTTATAAAAAGCCGTCCGCTGTCAGACTAAAAACATTTAGAATAAATTAAACAATAAGTGCAATATTTGTATTCGCTGCAATTTTAAACTATCTTCCTTTGTGGAAAAAAAAAATTGTATTTATCTTATGTCACTGAAATATGACAAATAATTCACTTATTGTAATAAATGTATTAAGATTTTTAGTTCGTACAGCTTTTTATTTTATAATCGTCTATCTGGGAATCGTCTATCTGGGAATTGTCTATCTGTGTACCGTCTATCAGGGAATCGTCTATCTGTGTACCGTCTATCAGGGAATCGTCTATCTGTGTACCGTCTATCAGGGAATCGTCTATCTGTGTACCGTCTATCAGGGAATCGTCTATCTGTGTACCGTCTATCAGGGAATCGTCTATCTGGGAATCGTCTATCTGTGTACCATCTATCAGGGAATCGTCTATCTGTGTACCGTCTATCAGGGAATCGTCTATCTGTGTATCGTCTATCTGTGTACCGTCTATCTGGGAATCGTCTATCTGGGAATCGTCTATCTGTGTACCGTCTATCAGGGAATCGTCTATCTGGGAATCGTCTATCTGTGTACCGTCTATCTGTGTACCGTCTATCTGGGAATCGTCTATCTGGGACGAAACCGAACAAAGAGCCTAAACAAAAAAAAAAAAAAAAACTGCTATCAAACTCCAGATTCTGACTTTCAACTGAGGTCAAACACCGATAAACAAGTTTTAACAAGGAAAAATGTGACGACTTCTTTAAATTACAAACAGGATGAACTAAGTTTCTAATAGTTTTAGTTTAATTTGAATCTTTTTGTCTGTCGGAGGCTTTATTTGACGCATCAGAGGCTTCTTTTTTTTTTTTTTTTTTTTCAAACACGACATCGCCGTTGCATTATAACACCAACCAATAAGAAAATGTGGGTTAACCCGACGGTCCTCTCTGCCACCGCCACCGCGCTGTGAAAAGTTTTAGCGTTGAGCCGCGGACACCTGAGTCATCGCTGGACTGTTGCGTAACAAAGATGAAAGCCTTTTAAAACTGGGCTTTTATCTGAGCAGCTGTGTTGAGTTTTTTTGTTTTGTTTCTTTGCCGGGGATTAAAAGAGAGTTTCTGCTTTGTCTTCCCTCCCTGCAGGACCTGTCCACCGTCAGTCCGGTGACCCTGTTTGTGGATCCACACGGTTTTTACCTCTACTGGTCCGACCAGAACAAGGTACAACAACTACAATTGAATAATATCCTGGGGGGAGAAAAAAAAAAAAATAACACCTCCACCTATATAATTCTAGTTAAAATGTCACAGAGAGGTAAAACACTGATATTTAATAAATTTTAGTAAAATATCGTAATGTTCTAATCACTAATAAGCATTATTGGATAGTTAAAAGATGGAGAATCATGGATGGATGGATCTTTCTAATGGATTTCCATTCATAGCGGCAGGAATTTAAAAAAACTAAACAAAACATGAATTTTTATCAGATATTAAGACACGATGGTAAAATGGAAATAACAGTTCACTGTGAATAACTTTGTGAAGACGTTGCAAAAGGCAGGCAGAGGAGGCAGCGTGTGATCACTATTGACACACACACACACACACACACACACACACACACACACACACACACACACACACACACACACACACACACACACACACACACACACACACACACACACACACACACACACACACAGTCTCCCTCCAGGTGGGCTTAAATCCTCCACAGGAAACGGGAGGAAGCACTTAACACCCAGATAACAGCTGACGTACGTGTGTGTGTGTGTGTGTGTGTGTGTGTGTGTGTGTGTGTGTGTGTGTGTGTGTGTGTGTGTGTGTGTGTGTGTGTGTGTGTGTGTGTGTGTGTGTGTGTGTGTGTGTGTGTGTCCATCAGGACACAGAACTGTTGGACCTGACCCTGGTAAAAGATGTCAGGACGGGCCGAAGCACCAAAACACCGAAGGTACCGCCTCCTCCTCCTCCTCCTCCTCCTCCTCCTCCTCCTCCTCCTCCTCCTCTTCCTCCTCCTCCTCCACCACCTCCTCCTCCTCCACCCTCCTCCTCCTCTTCCTCCTCGTCCTCCACCCTCCTTCTACTTCTCCTCCTCTTCCTCCTCCTCCTTCACCTCCACCATCCACCTCCTCCTTCTCCTCCTCCTCCACCCTTCTCCTCCTCCTCCTCCTCCTGCTCCTCCTCCACCCTCCTCCTCATCCTCCACCATCCTCCACTTCCACCATCCTCCTCTGCCTTCCTCCTCCACCTCCACCACCCTCCTCCTCCTCCTCCCTCCTCTTCCTCCTCCTCCTCCTCCACCTCCTTCTCTTCCTCCACCCTCCTCCTCCTCCACCTCCTCCTCCTCCTCCACCCTGCTCCTCCTCCTCCTCCTTCTCCACCCTCCTCCCTCCTCCTCCTCCTCCTCCTCCACCATCCAACTCCTCCTCCTCCTCCACCCGCCCGTCACTCTTTATCCGCCTCCTTTCTCATACTGTGTCCCCCCCCCCCCCCCCCCCACCTCCTCCCCCCTGTGACCTCACACTCCATGTTTATTCATCTCGTGCCGCGGAACAAACCATGTTTTATTCATCTGGCTTCCAGCGTTCGATTGGTATCGTCTTGTCCCGAGACTGAGATCGTTATCGTATTTGCTCTTCCTTCTGTGTGTGTGTGTGTGTGTGTGTGTGTGTGTGTGTGTGTGTGTGTGTGTGTGTGTGTGTGTGTGTGTGTGTGTGTGTGTGTGTGTGTGTGTGTGTGTGTGTGTGTGGTTTCGTTACAAAAACAAATAGCAGCACCAACGTGCTAAAACCACGTCACTTTTTTCCGCCGCCGCGCGAAACTGAAACAAAAAAACCCCGATGTTTTCACTGGCGAGTTGACTGTTGACTTTACGTTGCCCCCGCTGCCCCCGCTGCCGCCCCGCAGGAGGCCAAGCTCCGGGAGCTGCTGGACGTGGGGAATCTGGTCGGACGACTGGAGAACCGCATGGTTACCGTGGTTACGGCTTCGGACCTCGTCAACGTCAACCAGCTCAACTTCATCGCGTCGCAGGAGGAAGAGGCCAAGGTGCTTCACTCTCTGATGATGATGATGATGATGATGATGGTGATGATGATGATGATGATGATGATGATGATGATGATGATGATGGTGACGATGATGATGATGATGGTGGTGGTGAAGATGATGATGATGATGATGATGATGGTGGTGGTGAAGGTGAAGATGATGATGATGATGATGGTGACGATGATGATGATGATGATGATGATGGTGGTGGTGAAGATGATGATGATGATGATGATGATGATGATGATGATGATGGTGGTGGTGGTGGTGAAGATGATGATGATGATGATGATGATGATGATGATGGTGGTGGTGAAGATGATGATGATGATGATGATGATGATGGTGACGATGATGATGATGATGATGATGATGAAGTGTGTTTTCTTGCAGGCCTGGTGTGAGGAGCTGTTCTCTCTGTCTTCCAACTTGCTGAGCAACAATCTTAACAGAGACCACAGTCTGCTGAAAGCGTGGGTCCACACACACACACACACACACACACACACACACACACACACACACACACACACACACACACACACACACACACACACACACACACACACACACACACACACACGGTCCCCACCAGTATAGAAGAACACAGATTTATCAGTTTAAACTCAACAAATGACATTTTTGTTTGTTACTTTGCTTCAAATCAAAACATAATAATCTCCCCCTTTCCTTCTTAGTTGCATTTTGTAACCTCCTTTGAATTTTATTTTATTTATTTATTTTTGTTTCATTTATATTTATTTATTAATTTTTTTTGTAAGGGTTGCTTGTTTTGTTAAGGGGGAATTGTCCCCCATTAAGCACATTGCACCACGTTCCTATACGCCCTATGCTGGATGCCTGTGTTCTGTTATGGCCACATAAATGTCTATAATGTGCAATGTGCTGTGTGTGATGCTTATATTTGATGCAAAATTTATTAAAAAAAAAAAAAAAAACTGTTGAAATAATACATAATAATCAAATTTTTCCGTAAATATGAAAGAATTCGGACTCTGGGACGTTTTTGAAAAAAAAAAAAATCAGAAACGGTCAGTTTATGTCGTAGTACGAGCTAAAAGTGTGTCGTGATGGACGACGCTCTCCATGTCGGTGGAGGAAGACGCTTCTTGAAGGAAGTGATTGATGAAGTGGCGACGGCGAGGAAGAAGCTAATACCTGTTCTCTCCGTTCCAGGTACGTGAGATTGACCCTCCAGCCCAACGCCGAGGGCCGGATTCCCGTCAAGAAGTGAGTCGCCGTTCGGCCTCCGTCGTACCGGCGAGGCCCGGCGGCGGGAAATAGCCTGACGCGAGGAAATAGCCTGACGCGAGGAAATAGCCTGACGCGAGGAAATAGCCTGCCGGCGTCCGCGGGGGACTCGAGCTGAAACTTAAACTTCGGCCCTTTCGCGTCCCTCGCTTCCCGAAATAAACTTAATTCCGTGCGCACTTGGGAAAGCGAAAACAGGGACAGGATCCATGAAGGTGCTTAATTCAGCACTGACCTGGTAATCGACGACCAGGCGCAGCGTGAGGCCGGCGAGAAAACCCAGCCGTTGAAGGAAAGCTGTATTTTAGAAAGCGTCGCCTCCGAGGCAAATTAGGGTCACTTGGCGTGTCGGGAGCCTCGGGGACTCGCGCCGGTGTTTTTTTTTAACGGCGCCTGATTTACTGAGCTCCTCCGCGAACACTGCTGAAGTTTCACAGCGGAGATTGTGCTTTCAGTTCAAACTGAAGCGTTTAGATGATTCGGGAGCCACAGACAGTCTGGTGAAATAGAGCAATGATTTTGTTTTTCAACCTTTTTGAGCCGAGGTACACTTTTTTGTTTGGAAAAATCTGGAGGCACACCGCCACCACCACCCGGAAAAGTTAAAGGATGAGATCCTGGTTCACATTCTTCCTTTTCAAAAACTTCTCCATCACTGTCACTGACACAGTACTTTGATACAAGATGGTAGCAGGAGGTGGAGATGAACCACACTGACGTCTGTCACTTTGCATTTCACCGGCAAAGTTCTGTGCTGCCCTCTAGTGGCGAAGAGTATTTATACATGATTACTCTGCAACACACTGTGAGAGCAAATGTTTTTTTAGAAAAAAATGTGAAATTGGATAATTTCCCACGGCACACCTGACAAGATCTCGCGGAAACACCAGTGTGCCGCGGCTCAGTGGTTGAAAAACACTGAAATAGAGCAATAATAGCCTTTAAACCTTAAAGGTGTCATATTAAGGAACTTTTCAATACTTCCACATGGTCTCGTCGGTCGTATTCAAAGTTAATCGCCCCCAAAATCCAGCTTTTCCTTGATTTGTTTCCCTCCATTTGAATATTGGATCCTAGGAGCTGCATTCAGAATCTGCTGTGTCTTGTGTGAGCTGGACTGGCTCCGCCCCCACACACACGCCCATCTATGGGGAGATGGAGGAAGTACTTCCTCTCGTGGCGCCATGTGCCAGAGCAGAGCTGCTCGGATTGTGGGAGGAGTCAAATGGAGGAGGAGCCTACCTTGATTGTGATTGGCTGAACCCCCCGATGACACTATATAGGGTTTGATTTCTGATTGGCTGCTTGGAGCAACACATTTTTTAAAACCTGGAACAAGCACAGTACTGCTGGTAACCTATTAGAACGTTAACTCTGCATATTTTTAAATACGGCAACGAGTGTACGTGATGAAAATGTCGACATTTTGACTGGAGTTTGACGTTTCGGTGGCGAAAGTCGCCAAACGTACCATTTTCTACTCGCAGACCGTCTCACTTGGCTTGAAAAAGGTTTGTCGATTTATGTGAAATGAGTGGGAAGACGGAACGTGAACAAGGGGATTCGAATGAAGCAACTCTGGAAGGTGTAATTAGAGGGCAGGAGGGTTTCTGAAGGTCCAAGTGTCGGTTCTGGTTTGGTGGCAGGTTGTATTTAAGGATGAGGCGATAATTGTGTGACGCCGCTGTGTTTTTTTTTGTTGTCGCAGCATCGTTCGCCTGTTTTCCTCGGACCGTAAGCGAGTGGAGAGCGCTCTGGAGAACTGTCGCCTGCCCTACGCCCGGGTGAGCCCCTCATTTTTTTTTTTTTAAAGAGGAAAACCTACAAAGAGACGATATAAAATAAATAAACACATTTTTAAAAGTCGCTCCGCGTTGATGCTGCGACTGCGCTCGTAGTGACTGGTCGTTCTGCACGTGCTCAGTAGAGACAATAAGAACGTTTCCTCCAGAGTTTCACGACTCACAGTCCATATCCTCCTGCGACTTGGTGCTTTTATTTTGAAAGTCATCGTAATAACAATCCAACTTGTTCGATGAGAATGTTCTCTGGTGCATGTGTGTGTGTGTGGTTTCATTACAATAACAAACAGCAGTGCCCCCTAGTGGCCCAACATGAACATTTTTATATTTGCAGTGTTTCTTCAGTTTCTGTGGAAAGTTCTCTGAAACAAAAGTGCAAAAAAAAAAAAAAAGAAAAGTAAAAGTGGTGGACAGATTGAATACAGAATTACTGGATGTCCTATAATAGTAAATACTAGAATAGTGTTTTTTTTCTCTTGCACTATTAAATGGCATTTCCCAGACGAAACGACGTGTTTTCACCTGAATCGTTGTCGTGTCGTAGAAAAGCTTCGCCGCCGGGCGACTTGCTGCAGTAACAGTCCATTTCAGGGGGGGAAAGAAGAAGAAAGGGGGAAAACGTAATAAATAAAGGGAAAAGGGGGGGAAATGAGAGAAAAAAGAGAAAAAAGGGGGAAAAGAAAAAAGGAAAGGAAAAAAGAAGAAGAGAAAAAGGGGAAAAAGGTAATAAATAAAGGAAAAAATGTAAGGAAAAAAGAAAGAAAGTAAGGGAAAAGGGGGGAAATGTGAGGAAAAAGAAAAAAAAGGTAAGAGAAAAGGAAAAAAGGGGGAAAAACAAGATAAAAAAGAAAAAAGGTAAGAAAAAAGTAAAAAAAAAAGAATAGAGAAAAAAAGGGGGAAAAGGTAACAAATAAAGGAAGAAAAGGGAAAAGGGAAGAAGAAAGGTAAGGAAAAAGAAAGAAAAAAAGAAGAAAAAAGGGGAGAAATGAGAGAAAACAGAAAAAAAGGTAAGAGAAAATGAAAAAAGGGGGAAAAACAAGATAAAAAGAAAAAAGGTAAGAAAAAAGGAAAAAAGAATAGAGAAAAAGGGGGAAAGGTAATAAAGGAATAAAAGGGAAAAAGGAAAAGAAAAAAGGGGGAAAGAAAAAGGTAAGGAAAAGGGAAAGAAAGAAAAAAGGGAAAAAAGGGGAGAAATGAGAGAAAAAGGAAAAAAGGGGATAAGAAAAAAGAAAGAAAAGAAAAAAGCATAAAAGGGGGAAGAACAAGAGAAAAAAGGAAAAAGAAAAGAGAAAAAAGGGGGAATAAGACTTCACAGGTACATTGTTTAAAAACGGAATGAGATTCATTGTTCAAAGGAAAACATGACAGTTGAAGGAACACAAGGTGAATGAAGTGAGCTCAGATTATCTGAATAATCCACGACTCCAGCGCCGACAAAGAGCAGTAAAAGAGAGTAAAAGAGATTATCATCCCGGACGACGGAGTGACGATCTTTAAACTGGGAAACGTTGTGGAGACGCTAGAAAACTTTGTGAACTGAGACGTGTGTGTCTCTCCGTCTCCAGGGCGACAGCATCAAACTGGACGACTTCACGCTGGACGTTTACCGCAACTTCTTGGACAGTCTGTGTCCTCGGCCGGAGCTCGGGAGCATCTTCAAGCTGCAGTGAGTCTGAGGCCGCCGCCCCTCGCCTCTGATTGGCTGCAGGGCTCATTAGAGGGGAAGAAGAAGAAGAAGAAGAGGAAGAAGAGGAAGAGGAAGCCGCCGGGTTTCACTGTGTTACTTGC
This sequence comes from Blennius ocellaris, assembly GCF_963422515.1. Classification (NCBI taxonomy): domain Eukaryota; kingdom Metazoa; phylum Chordata; class Actinopteri; order Blenniiformes; family Blenniidae; genus Blennius; species Blennius ocellaris. The sequence goes on along the minus strand of NC_137662.1, from coordinate 23,915,430 downwards.
TTCAGGCTGATTTCTTTGATACGAGGAGGAAGATCTGTTTTATTATTATGAAGTAGAATTAAAGAAAATGTCCACTTCCCCAGTAAGTAGGAGGAAGATGCTCTATAATCTGGTGTTAGAGGAGGAAGATGCTCTATAATCTGATATTAGTGGAGGAAGATGCTCTATAATCTGGTGTTAGAGGAGGAAGATGCTCTATAATCTGATGTTAGAGGAGGAAGATGCTCTATAATCTGGTGTTAGAGGAGGAAGATGGTCTATAATCTGGTGTTGGAGGGAGAAGATGCTCTATAATCTGATGTTAGAGGAGGAAGATGCTCTATAATCTGGTGTTAGAGGAGGAAGATGTGCTATAATCTGATGTTAGAGGAGGAAGATGTGCTATAATCTGACATTAGAGGAGGAAGATGCTCTATAATCTGATGTTAGAGGAGGAAGATGCTCTATAATCTGATATTAGAGGAGGAAAATGCTCTATAATCTGGATTAGAGGAGGAAGATGCTCTATAACCTGGTGTTAGAGGAGGAAGATGCGCTAAGATGCGCTATAATCTGCGCTATAATCTGATGTTAGAGGAGGAAGATGCTCTATAATCTGACATTAGAGGAGGAAGATGCTCTATAATCTGGATTAGAGGAGGAAGATACTCTATAATCTGATGTTAAAAGACATGTGACGTGTAAAGTGCCCGTGACCCTGCAGGGGCGGGAAGGACGGCGGCATGTCGGTCGACCAGATGACGGAGTTCATCAACAACAAGCAGCGAGACCCGCGGCTCAACGAGATCCTCTACCCGCCGCTACGCCCCGTCCAGACGCACACCGCCATGGAGCGCTACCAACACGACCAGGCTACGCTCAAGCAAGGTGCACACACACACACACACACACACACACACACACACACACACACACACACACACACACACACACACACACACACACACACACAGTTTGAACGTGCTTAAAAATGCTCTATAATCTGGATTAGAGGAAGAAGATGCTCTATAATCTGACGTTAGAGGAGGAAGATGCTATATAATCTGGATTAGAGGAGGAAGATGCTCTATAATCTGATGCTAGAGGAGGAAGATTCTCTATAATCTGGATTAGAGGGGGAAGATGCTCTATAATCTGATGTTATAGGAGGAAGATGTTCTATAATCTGGTGTTAGAGGAAGATGCTCTATAATCTGGATTAGGGGAGGACGATACTCTATAATCTGATGTTAGAGGGGGAAGATGCTCTATAATCTGATGTTAGAGGAGGAAGATGCTCTATAATCTGGATTAGAGGAGGAAGATGCTCTATAATCTGATGCTAGAGGAGGAAGATGCTCTATAATCTGGATTAGAGGGGGAAGATGCTCTATAATCTGATGTTATAGGAGGAAGATGTTCTATAATCTGGTGTTAGAGGAAGATGCTCTATAATCTGGATTAGAGGAGGACGATACTCTATAATCTGATGTTAGAGGGGGAAGATGCTCTATAATCTGATGTTAGAGGAGGAAGATGCTCTATAATCTGGATTAGAGGAGGAAGATGCGCTATAATCTGATGCTAGAGGAGGAAGGTGCTCTATAATCTGGATTAGACGATGAAGATGCTCTGTAATCTGGATTAGAGGTGGAAGATGCTCTAAAATCTGGCTGTTAGATTTTGATGTTATAATTATTTTTGAACTATGACGAGTTCGAAGATAAAATGATGAATAAAGAAGAATAAAACCGTAAAAGGTTTGAACTACTTCAGTTTAAGTGTAATAAAATTAAAACGTATGACGTGTCTTCATTAAAAATGTGCTTTTCCTCTGAATATCTGGGACGAATCTGCATTTGGAGACAGTTTGAACGGCTCAAAAAAAAAAAAAATCTGAAATTTTGCCTTGAATCTACTTTATATACTATATATTGATGTTATGTATTCTACCCCATCTGTTTGAAGTAGACTTTAAATAGATATAAATGTAATCCAAAACATTTAGTAATTTACACTGGAGATGTAACGTTTAACCCTCTAACCTTTACCCGGTGTACACAGCCATACACACGTACACACTTGTATACATAGAAATACACATTTATGTGGTTCTGGTTCCACGTGTCTGAATTAATTTGTTTTAACCAAACTTTTATTAACCAGACGTCATTTTTTCACATTTAGTCTTCGAGTGATTTCAACCATGTGAAGGAATTATACCGAGTGTAAATTCAGGAAAGTTACTTTACCTGATGGTTTAACACTGGAGGCGTGTTTTTGGAGTATGACCTGTGATGATGATGATGATGATGATGATGATGATGATGATGATGAGAATTGACCGTGGCCTCCAGGCCTGATCTCCCTGCAGGCGTTCTCCAGTTACCTGTCCAGCGACGAGAACGGCGTGATTCCGCCAGAGAAGCTGGACCAGTCGGAGGACATGAGCTTCCCTCTGTCTCACTATTTCATCAAGTCGTCGCACAACACGTACCTGACAGGTACGCCTTCACCCGTTCACCGTCAAAATAAAAGTCCCAGGAGACTACGGACTGGGAGTCATGACACGATGCAGGAAACGTTGTTCTTATTGGCTCTACTGAGCATGTGCAGAACGACGAGTTACCGTGGTGACCAGCGCAGCTTTTCTGTAGTTTTCCAGAAAATCTCATTTTGTTTTTTGTTTTTTCCCGTTTCCATGGAGAAACAAAAAAAATTCCACCTTAACAACCATTTTTACTGACTCAAAACATAATAAAATGTTTGCATATTTTTTTTTTTGTGTAGTTTTCTTTATTTGGAGTTACTTAACAACAACTTTCATCTTAAAATCGCCATTAGAAGTGTCTGGAGCTCCATCCGGGTCAAAAGGATTGTTCATTTGAAAAAAAAATTTAAATTTTTTTTTAAACGGAATGAAAAAATTTAATTAAAAAAAACACTGTATTCAAAATAAAAAATAAGCATATGAAAGGTTTTTTCACTTTATTTATAATTTTGATTCAGCTCTGGAATTTTATTTTCATTTTTCACTCTTAAGTATATATATATTTTTAAATATGAGCAGCTCTATCTAGACAGTAACAGGATTTTCTAGATCAAGCCAGCCTGAGCAGCTCTATCTAGACAGTAACATGATTTTCTAGATCAAACCAGCCTGAGCAACTCGAGCTAGACAGCAACATGATTTTCTAGATCAAACCAGCCTGAGCAGCTCTATCTCGACAGTAACATGATTTTCTAGACCAAACCAGCCTGAGCAGCTCTATCTAGACAGTAACATGATTTTCTAGATTAAACCAGCCTGAGCAGCTCTATCTCGACAGTAACATGATTTTCTAGATTAAACCAGCCTGAGCAGCTCTATCTAGACAGTAACATGATTTTCTAGATTAAACCAGCCTGAGCAGCTCTATGTAGACAGTAACATGATTTTCTAGCTCCAACCAGCCTGAGCAGCTCTATCTAGACAGTAACATGATTTTCTAGATCAAACCAGCCTGAGCAGCTCTATCTAGACAGTAACAGGATTTTCTAGATCCAACCAGCCTGAGCACCTCTATCTAGACAGTAACATGATTTTCTAGCTTAAACCAGCCTGAGCAGCTCTATCTAGACAGTAACATGATTTTCTAGCAAGAGCATAAATTAGCAGGTAGGCAAAAAAAAACAACTAAACGACACAAAACAAAGAACAAAAACATGATTTTGACAATTGAAAGAACAATAGCAGTCGTTAAGGATCCCGGCTCGGTGTCTCGCCGCGGTCACGTGACGGTTGTGTGGCTGTGTTTCAGCGGGCCAGCTGGCCGGCAGCTCCTCGGTGGAGATGTACCGGCAGGTCCTGCTGGCCGGCTGCCGCTGCGTGGAGCTGGACGTGTGGAAAGGACGGACGGCCGAGGAGGAGCCCGTCATCACTCACGGATTCACCATGACGTCGGAGATCCCCTTCAAGGTCAGCCGGGACAGAATTCACCTTTTACCATGACCATGTGGCCCTGGACACTTCAATTCCCCCACCCTCCGTCCCCACATGTTGCTTTTATATATATTCTGGCAAACTCCTCGAGTCCCATTTGTTCTTGTCCTCCATCTTTTCATCCATCTTGAAATATTGCAGCTGCTCCCTTCGTCTTTTGTTTTCCTTCAGTGTCTCAGATCAAAAAGATATTTTCTCTTTTCGTCTCTTCGGGCGACGTCCCGCAGACACAGCGGCTTGAAATACGTGATATCTGAGTAGTTCTGAGTGTTAACAATTCATCAAATTGGTTTTAACTAGTGCTGTCAATCGAAAACATTTTTTTTTAACTAATTAATCGCACAATCTTCTATAATTAATTGCGATTAATTGCATTATTTTTCCACTGAAGCCTGAAGCTTTTAATGGATATTTATTTAAGGAAAACCATAGAATTAATATCGACTCAACACACAGACGCTATTTAAATTATAAGACTATTTTTATTACGCGCTTTTAGCTTTTGGTGAAATTGTTTCTCTGCAAGATTAGCAAAACAATAAAAACATTAATTAATTAATTAAGAAACGTCTAACATCAGTCTGGGTTTAGTTACAGTGCAGGTCCACCACTATGAGGATTTTAATATTTCTAGAAACAAAGTTGTAAAATTATTACATGATTGTTCTATAAGTGGCAATAATATACTGTAACACACACACACACACACACACACACACACACACACACACACACACACACACACACACACACACACAGAGTATACAGAAGATCCAGAGAAAGAGGAAAAATTAATATTTTACCAGTATTTCCTCCAGTTTTAGCAGTTTGGTGGCTCCTGGTCAGCCAACATGGCAACCTGCTGTTTTACTGCAGAATTTCTTCTGTGGGCGTAAAATGTGGCTTTTCAAAATAAAGCTAATGACTTTCACTTTCTCAGTCCACTGTCTGGGAACTTTTAAAGTGAAATTTTCTACCTTAATAATATTCCACTAGGTGTTATGCTGCTCCCCTGCTGGACGTTGCACATCCGGGAGGGGAGTAAAAAACAAAACCGGAAGTAAACAAAACTGCGTTAATTACTTATGACATTTTTAACGTTTAAATGTTTCAAATCAATTAATTAAATTGACGCGTTATTTTTGACAGCGCTAGTTTTAACGAATTAATTCAATGTCATCGCCGACTAATTCATGTTAAATTTGACATTTAATCGTTAAACCCTTTGATCCCTGTGCCGCCGTCCAGGAGGTGATTGAAGCCATCGCAGAGTGCGCCTTCAAGACTTCACCTTTCCCCGTCATCCTGTCCTTCGAAAACCACGTGGACTCGTGAGGAAGCGCCGTCCGGTTCTCACCTCTGATTGTCGTGGTCGTCCTCCAGCTGTGTGGAAGACCCTCCCCTTTGTCTGTCTTAACTTCCTGTCTCAACCCCAACAGCTTGAAGCAGCAGGCCAAGATGGCGGAATACTGTCGCTCCATTTTTGGAGACGCCCTGTTGATTGACCCCCTGGACAAGTACCCGGTACGAACACACACACACACACACACACACACACACACACACACACACACACACACACACACACACACACACACACACACACACACACACACACACGACATAAGAAAACATCTCTCCGCCATATCTACAGATTTTGTTTGAACTTATTTATGATAAACCTAAACTTAACTCTAAAAATCGACTGTTTTTCTGAATTAATGACATAATTATCTCAGAATTATGAGATAAAATTAATCATTAAAATAATTGGCTGTTTTTCTGAATTAATGACATAATTATCTCAGAATTTTGAGATAAAATTCATTATTAAAGTAACGTTTTTTGAATTTGAGATCCTGTTTTCTGAAAAAATAAGAAATTGGCAACTCTTTTAGTTTTTTCAGAAAACCATATCTCATAAGTTCAGAAAAACAGCCAATTTTTAAAGATAATTAATCTTATCTGACAATTCTGCGATTATTATGTCACGAATTCAGAAAAACTGAGCCAATTGTTTTAAAATAAACTTATCTCATAATTGTGAGATAATTATGTCATAAATTCAGAAAAATAGAGCCAATTAATTTTTTTTTAATCTTATCTCATAATTGTGAGATAATTATGTCATAAATTCAGAAAAACTGTTTTTTGTGTGAATGCAATATGCTTCCATAATTTTCTCATGAATTTGATCATGAAAGCAGATTTATGTCGCCCACATTATTGTGGTTAAGCCACGAGGGATTAATAAACTCGGCAGTTTGAAAGATCCTTGCGCTCATTTTGCGCGTTTTTAGATTTTAGTTTTCGCTGCTGTGTGTCTGCAGCTGGAGTCTGGCGTCCCGCTGCCCAGTCCTCAGGAGCTGATGGGCAAAATCCTCATCAAGAACAAGAAATCCCACAAACCCGCCAACAACGCCGACACCAAGCGGCTGGCGGACCAGCCGGCCAATCAGAGCACCGAGCCGGTGTCTCCTAGCAACAACACGGGAGGTAAGACGCAAAAAAAAAAAAAAAAGTCAAAAAAAGCTCCCAAATCCGTGGCGGACGGTGGGACTCTCCCACGGCGGCCAGGGAGACGGGAGGCGTTTTACAGGCGTCACTCGTCAAAGAGACGTCCCTTTTGTCTCTTTATCAAACTGCTTTCACATTCAGCAGATGTACGTCCTCTCGAGCAATGAGTCACCCAGCAAATCGTCGAAAAAAGGTCCCGAGATGCATCCCGTGGGCTTCAGCGCCAACGACTCCTCCGTCAGGAAGAAGAGTTGGATGTACTTTAGATGGATGTACTTAAAGTGGAATTGTATGTTTTTTACTGTATCTTTTCTTCTTCCGTCATGACACGAATCACAGTGAAACGTCTTCCGTTGTCTCTGGCCGTTGTCTCTTCGGGGACGTCTGGCTAATGAGCGGGACGTCCCCGAAGAGGGCAGAATCGCCGAACGCCAATTAAAACCCGACTCGGATGGAAATCAAGGCGCCATATTGACGTCCTTTACAAAAGAGGTGTTGGAGAGAAAGCCATCGTGACGGAGTGTGACAGCTGCAGCTATAGCGCCACACTAATAACCCTAAGGCGATGTATATATATATTTATATATCTTCTCCAAATAACCTCCGTCCACACGTCACCATGAACTTCAGGACATGTAGTACACATGCCAGACCTCTAGGGGCGCTGTCACTTTTCAAGCAAACCCAAAACGATGAAGAAGACAGAGCATATAGAACTTTAGAAGTCGTTTCCTGCTCATAAACGTCAATATAATTGTAGTTCTATAGGTCTATGGCCCCTCTCCTCCTGCTGCTCGCGTCATATAGCTTCTAGTTCTATAGGTCTATGGCCCCGCTCCTCCTGCTGCTCGCGTCATATAGCTTCTTGTTCTATAGGTCTATGGCCCCGCTCCTCCTGCTGCTCGCGTCATATAGCTTCTAGTTCTATAGGTCTATGGCCCCGCTCCTCCGGCTGCTAGGGTCATATAGCTTCTAGTTCTATAGGTCTATGGCCCCGCTCCTCCGGCTGCTAGGGTCATATAGCTTCTAGTTCTATAGGTCTATGGCCCTGCTCCTCCTGCTGCTAGCGTCATATAGCTTCTAATTCTATAGGTCTATGGCCCCGCTCCTCCGGCTGCTAGCCTCAGTAGCTTCTTGTTCTATAGGTCTATGGCCCTGCTCCTCCTGCTGCTAGCGTCATATAGCTTCTAATTCTATAGGTCTATGGCCCCGCTCCTCCGGCTGCTAGCCTCAGTAGCTTCTTGTTCTATAGGTCTATGGCTCCGCTCCTCCGGCTGCTAGCCTCAGTAGCTTCTTGTTCTATAGGTCTATGGCCCAGCTCCTCCTGCTGCTCGCGTCATATAGCTTCTAGTTCTATAGGTCTATGGCCCCGCTCCTCCTGCTGCTCGCGTCATATAGCTTCTAGTTATATAGGTCTATGGCCCCGCTCCTCCTGCTGATAGCGTCATATAGCTTCTAGTTCTATAGGTCTATGGCCCCGCTCCTCCTGCTGCTAGCGTCATATAGCTTCTAGTTCTATAGGTCTATGGCCCCGCTCCTCCTGCTGCTAGCGTCATATAGCTTCTAGTTCTATAGGTCTATGGCCCCGCTTCTCTGGCTGCTAGCGTCATATAGCTTCTAGTTCTATAGGTCTATGGCCCTGCTCCTCTGGCTGCTAGCGTCAGTAGCTTCTTGTAGTCCCTGATTGTGATATAAAAAAAAAAAAAAAACGTGAAAAAAAATCTTAAATTGACTGTTTTCTGCATTTTTTTGCCCCCACAAGAGTTTGTTCTTTCTTCTTGCTCCACTTTTTTTTTTTTTTTTTTTTTTTGAGGCGCTCTTCTTCGTATACATGTGTTGTCGTGTAAACGAGGCCACGGTGTTAAACGCTGGACAGATTTCACAGCAGGTTCCAGGCGGCCGTTTTTCAAAGTCGAGGGGATTTGAAGACTTGTTTAACTTTAATCTCGACAGAGATGGAGGCTGAGAGTGAGGAAGAGGATGATGATGAAGATGATGATGGTAAAAAGGTCAGTGGTGACGTCTTCCAGAGCTGACATGATGTCACCCTCGCCACCGCCGCCATTTTTTTTTTTACGATTCTTTCTTTTGTTTTTTGTTTTTTTCATTCTCACGTCATTGTCACCTCTCATGGTACGAAGTCTGGACGTCGTCGTCGTCGTTGTGAACTTTTTCACAGTGATTTGTGTTTATTTAGTTGCTATTGTTCTTTTTATGTTTTGATTTAATCCGTTCATTTCACTTATTTTAAAACCTGCGTGCAAACTGTGATCTGCATCAACATATACATATATTAAAAAAATATCCCTGCTCGATAATCTATATAAATAATTAAATTTGTATTTTGTGAAAATATATTTATATACAACAACGACCTCACCATGCAAACACGAGTATGAGAATTAAAAAAATAATAATAATTATGGGAATTTAGATTTATAAATGGAGGAAATGTTGCCTCAGTAGTTTAGTTGGATTTTGTTTAATGCAAATATTTGAACCACATTTTTAGCAGAAAGATTAAATTCAGAGCGTCAGGACTGACTGACACTGAACCAAAATATTAATTCAAGTGGTTCTGAAACAAAATGGTGAAAACTTTTGGCATAATAATTTATTTTTATCCAGAAAATCTCCCGTTGGGGTTTTGTTGGATGGGTCGTCTCAGGAGACGTTTCCGTGACGATTTCAAGTGAAAACGCAAAATGTTGGATGCGTTTTGAAGGCGCTGAAAACACAAGTTTTATTTAAAAACACTCGAACCACAGCCGGAGTAATTAGTATTTCTGCACACGCTCAGTCGACGGACAAGCAGCACAGATTCCTCCGTCGTGTCTTGACTCCCAGTTCATAGTCTCCTGGTGCTTTTATTTTGACGGTCACCACAGTTAAAAATCCAACTTGGTTGTGCGAATGTCCGTGTTCTCACGTTCTTAATGCTTAGATCATGTTGTTCTCTTCTGCACGTGTGTGTGGTTTCAATACAAAAATGGGCGACAGCACCCCCTAGTGGCCCGACGTGAAAACGACATCATTGTCATTTCGTTTCAATGGAAATGCGAAACTTTTCTAAAAATTAAAGCATAAAACGATGCTTTTTCACTTGAAACGTCGCGGCGTAATCGAGGCCGTGGTTTTAAACTAATAGACCAGGATGTTCAAATAGCGTGAAAAAAACAAGACAAACATTAAACCTCTAAAACTAAAAGCCTCCATAAGTACAAGAATCTAATAAAACGCAGCAGACGTGTTGATAGCGAGGAAAAAATACACCTAATAGATGGTATGGATGTGTGTCGGTATAGAAAATGTCTTTGTGGTTGTATAGTTACTCCTATAAACGTGTGTTTTTGTTGCTTTTCTAACCGTCGACTGCTGCTGTTTCTCTTTCGAGTACAAGAAGTGTCCAGAACCCGTGAAAATCTGCATTTGGAACCAGCGGAACCACAAACTGTTTGTCCCGCTGTGGTTGATCTCAGGGCTCGGCGGAGCGCGAGGCCGTGGCCACGGAGGAAATGTCCACGCTGGTCAACTACGTCCAGCCCAACAAGTTCAACTCCTTCGAAGCCTCCAAGAGTAAGAAAGTCTCACTCCGACGTTTTTACTCCTGAAGGCTGAAGGGAATCGTCAGAGCTGCTTTTGTTTTGTTTTTAATCTTGTGTTATTATTATTACAGTCTTATTTTAACGTGAAAGTGAAAAGAGGAAGTCTAGCGTTCTGTGAATACATTTGTAAAATTACCCAGAATGCCACAGCAAGAGGAGAAGTGGACATTTCACTGTGTTTTACACAGGAAGGTTTCATTAAGATGTTGAGAGTTTCTGGAGTAATTGTTTGGATTTTGTGAAAAAAAATATTTACATTTTCAATCAACGCTGAACCACAACAAAGAAAAACTTAAACTTTTGAATTTGGAGGTTTTTATGGCTCTTATTAATTAGTTAGAGTTTACTTAGAGTTCATTTAGTTAAATGAGTTTCACACTTATAAAAGATGTACTTGTCCTCTTTTGGGTGTTTTAAAAAAAAAATATTTAACAGAATATTCATTGACCAAGTTAAGTCAAACTGCAGCCTGGAGACATAATTATTCACTTTGTGAGTTGTCTTGGGGCAATGCTTTTTTTTTTTCATCCTGAAAACTTTCTTAAAAAAACTCATTTCTACAGTACAAACTTGAAAACACTGTGTTATACCAGCCTTAGAGATGGAAGTTGTTCATTTACATGTTGTCTTTTTATGTCTATTTCCTAGATTTGTATTCAGAACTTGATTTAATTGAATTAATATACCTGAAATCGTTCATTACTGTCGTCAGGCTGTAGAATATCATTACTCAGCCTATGCGTTTTACTTTATATCGTGTGTGTGTGTGTGTGTGTGTGTGTGTGTGTGTGTGTGTGTGTGTGTGTGTGTGTGTGTGTGTGTGTGTGTGTGTAGAGGCGGCCCGCTGCTACAACATGTCGTCTTTCGTGGAGACCAAAGCCTTGGAGCATCTCACCAAGTCACCGGTGGAGTTTGTGGAGTATCCTTGGCAACGGCTACAGCAGTTACTATGGCAACCGCCTCTGTACTTTAAGTCCTCTTTTTTCTGCCCTTTTTTTTTTATTATTTTATGTGTAAAACCGCCAAAAAAATCAAACGCCGACTGAGTCACACAGGAACTTTTAATAATAATTTTTTTTTTTTTTGTAATTAAGCACGGTTATCTTTAAAGGGCCAGAATATACTTAGAGGGGAAAAAAAAAAGCAAACAAACTTTACTTTTATGGTTCAAACATGGCTTTTTCTTTGGGTTGATTTAAAAAACCTTTTTCCCCAATATGTCTGACGTTAACTAATAACTTGTGACGCATGTGTCCGTAACCTTCCTGACACCAGATATAACAAGTCCCAGCTGAGTCGGATCTACCCCAAAGGAACCAGAGTGGACTCGTCCAACTTCATGCCGCAGCTCTTCTGGAACGCCGGCTGTCAGCTGGTGGCGCTCAACTACCAAACCATCGGTGAAAACGCTTTATTTTCACCATGTCGATTTTGGTGTGACTTTGTATGACGACATCTGACTCGGCGATATCGTCTTGATTTGGTTAGGTTTTGTTTTGGTTTTTTTTTGGGGGGGGGGACATATTTTATTCCAACTCTTTTTATTGACATTTTTCAATCCAATACAAATAGAACGGTACATTTCTGAAGTAATAAAGACCCTCATGCCCCTCCCCCCTCTCCCTTAACCCCCCCTCCCCCCTCCCCCACCCCACTCAGGACAAACAACCTTGGACACGTGGCACAAACCTACAATACAAACATTCGCACACACACTCAAACCACGTAGAAGACAGACATTAAAGGTTGAGAAAAAATAAATAAATAAATAAAATAAACATATAAATAAATAAATAAATAGAAGAGATTATTCCTCATCAGGATCTGGGGATAAATCAAGAGAGTTGATATACAACAGAAAGGGATTCCACGAGCTCTGAAACGTTTCACAAGAACCGGAGTTTTTCCAATTTTAGATTATGGAGGACTTCTTTAATACAACGACCATATAATGGGGGGGGGAGGGGGGGGGGGTGGTGAGCCGACTTCCAGTTGTATAAGATGAGTCGCCTGGCCGACAGGGTCGTAAAGGCAACAGTATGTTTTAGTGACTTCGAAAATGTTTAGGTTTTGTTTTTTTTATCTCAAAAAAAAAAAAAAAACGTCCCGTCGCTTGAAACACAGGCTGGAACGTGAGTCAGTTCATCACTTTATCCGCAGTTATGAAGCCCCCGGGGGGGTGGATTTTCTCCCGCTGCGCTTCGTTTTGGGCCAAATCGCTGATATATTTAGCAGTTTGGTGCTTTTTTATCCGTCGTATCCAGCTTTTTGGTTTTTGTTGTTTGTTTTTCTCGGTGCAGCTTCAGTCAGCAGGGAGGACTTTAAGCGCCGTCCAAGCCTTGGCCCGCCTCCAGCCACCAGCCGCTCGGCCTTGTCAATGAATCGAACGGGAATTTTAATTTTTTTTTTTTACTTTAGAGACCACCGACGCCCAAAATAGCCCGTCTCCACTTTGCCTACCGCCCCTTCCCCTTCCCCTTCCCCTTCCCCTTCCCCTTCCCCTTCCCCTTCCCCTCCCCCTCCCCCTCCCCTACCATCAATGTAACGCCGGCTCTCTGTTCCAGATCTGTCCATGCAGCTGAACCTCTTCATGTTCGAGTACAACGGCCGCAGCGGCTACAGGCTGAAGCCCGAGTTCATGAGGCGTCCCGACAAACACTTTGACCCGTTCACGGAGAACACGGTGGACGGCATCGTGGCCAACACCCTCTCTGTGAAGGTAAACACTCAACACACCCGCCCCGGAGTGGAGTGGCGGCAGGGAATTAATATTACTGTGTGTGTGAGTGTGTGAGAGAGCGTCTCCACTTGAGCTCTGCGTGAGTCGATGAGGAAAACGACGGGAGTTCAGCCGGTCAGGAAACACGTGGTCGTGTGCAAAGCTTAATTTTAGTCCGTCGTCGAAACAGGATTCGGCACGACAGAAATGTATTTATGAAAGCTGCAAGGTTGTGAGTCCGACGTCGGCCCGATATCGGCCCGATAGCGATGCCGGTATCGATATCGGTCCGTCCTGATGTTTCGATACGTCGCTAGCAACAACCACTAGAACAGGGTTCCGCAAACTTTACGACCAAAACAGCCACTTTTGCTACTTTCCCCTCTTGTGTGACGTTTCACGACTGCAATTTAGGACGTCAAATATAGTTTTTGTAATTTTTTTTTACTTTACGTTTTTAGTCGTTTTAATCTTTTTTAAGCCATTTGAGTTGCAGTTGTTTTAATTTTGCTCTTTTTATTTGAGGCTACTTTTTTATTTAAATGTATGTTTTAGTTAATTTAGATGTTTCACTTTTTGTTGATTTAGTAATTTTTTTTAATTTATTTGAAGCTATTTCAGCCATTTTTACTCTTTTTAACTTAGAAATTTAAAAATGATCTCTTTTTCTTTTTCTTGTCGTGATTTGAAATATTTTAGAATTTTAAATGAGTTTTTTTAAACTTATCCTTTGTTAATGGTGTAATTGCAGCCAGTTTGTTTAGTTTTTTTCCAGCTATTTTCTAGCCGCAAGATTAGTCCTTTTAAAAAAATGTGTTCAATGTCTGAATAAAATTACGATTTTTTTATTTTTAAAGTTACATTTTCTGACAACTTCATGGAGCCGCTAAAGATCCACGTATGTCCAAAGATCAGCTCATGACTCCTCATAGACTCTTCCAGCCACGTGTTTTAAAAGATCTGGAAGTTTAGACCATTGACACCGAAGCTAAATGATCCCAGATCAGAAGCCGCCGTTGTCCCGGCGACCAGTGAGACGTTCCCGCCGCTCCTCCTCGTCCAGGTGATTTCCGGCCAGTTCGTGACGGAGCGGCGGGTGGGCGTCTACGTGGAGGTGGAGATGTTCGGGCTTCCCGCCGACACCCGGAGGAAAGCCCTGAAGACCAAGACGTCGCAGAACAACAACGCCGTCAACCCGGTGTGGGACGAGGAGCCCATCGTCTTCAAGAAGGTGGGCGGTGGGGGGAGGGGCGGCGGGCGGTGGTGGTGGGGGGAGGGGAAGATGAAGGTTCAATGAGGACTTTCTACTCGTTCCGCCAGGTGATTCTTCCGACCCTGGCCTCGCTGAGAATCGCCGCCTTCGAGGAAGGAGGGAAGTTTATCGGCCATCGAATCATCCCGGTGTCTGCGATCAGACCAGGTGCCCCCGTCGTCTTTATTCAGCTTTTATTGTCACTTCATCAGTTCTAGTATCTGTCCGTTTAAGCAACTCCTTCCATCGTATTGGCTGTTTTTTTTTGGTCTTCATCTCGTGTGTCAAATCTTTCTTATCGATCAATAATTTATTAGGACTCCACTTCCTGACACGGCTTTCAAAATAGTACAGATTCATTGTAAAAAAAAAAAAAAAAAAATTGCTTTTGGGTCAACTTCAGGACACACTTGTGAAAGAGATTCTTAATCTGGCTCAATAAAGGCTAAATAAAATGTATAATATTTATATAAATGAAATTAATTTATAACTATAAAACAATTTATAATTTAAACCATTTAAAAGTTTGATGACACAACAACGATACATCAGTTTTGATATTGATTGTTTGAAGAACTATGGATCATGATTATTCTGGGAAGAATTAAAATAAGTAAAAAAAATATACAAATCTTGATTTATTATTAAAAAAAATCTCACTCATTTAAAAATGATTAATGTGAAGAAGTGAATTTTTTTTTACTGCAGTATATTTATATGGAATATATCTTTGCAATTTAATTTACTTTGATTTGAATAATAAATGAATAAATAAATGAATTCTACTGGTGAGAATTGAGTGCTTTACTGATGGTTCGTGATGTTTTATTTGTGCAAAAAGCTTTCCTTTCCACGTCCATGAACACCGTGAGAGCTAAGAGAAATTAATAGAGAAAACATTAGTAGAAGCAATCTGATATAAACTCAAAGAAACCACAAAATAAACTACAAACTGCTCAAAATACATCTACATAGCAGCCCAAACGTGTACAAACCTTGTGCCTCTATCAACCAGGTGCTTTAAGAAATAAAATAAACTTTTGTATTCTCTCCTTTCGCTGGTCTTCCGGTTTTAACGCCCTTCAAAATAATACATCGACTTTCTCTAATATAACTTCCGGAAAAAACAAGTAATACTGGTGTAAACGCACTTTCAAAATAAAACCAAGAACAGTGACGAGCTGTTTGGGTGCTTTACAACATGCAGCAAGAAAACTCTGCTGGACGACACCACACACACACACACACACACACACACACACACACACACACACACACACACACACACACACACACGGAATTTCACAGTAAAGAAGAATTCATTAATATTTAATTTTCCTTTAAAGCCTGTTTCAGGCAGTAAAACCCTCTTTTCTCCTTCCTTTGCCTCCCGGGAAACATTTCTGAGCTGCGTTCAAAAAGTCATTCATCTCTCGCCGAAAGAAACGTCCATTTCCTCGTAGCGTCAGCAGCTTCAGACCAGTTTAGTTTCGGCTTTCCTCCAGTCGTCAGTGCGACTCGTCACGTTCTAGACTCCATAAGTAACTCAGAAGGCGGCCGGGTTAAAGCCTCTCTCTCTCTCTCTCTCTCTCTCTCTCTCTCTCTCTCTCTCTCTCTCTCTGCAGGTTACCGATACATCGGCCTGAGGAACGAGAAGAACCAGTCTCTGATCCTCCCGGCCGTCTTCGTCCACATCGAAGTCAAGGACTACGTCCCCGACACGTTTGCAGGTACGAACGACGGGATTGTGAAAACGAAAAAAAAAAATAATCCAAACAATTTGCTGCATATTTTAGCGACGCTTTTTGACTTTTGCTGTTTTGTTGTTTCCTTCGCCAACAAAAGTTGGGTCGAGAAAGTTCTGCTTTCATCTGCGTGTGTTTAACGTCTGTTGCCATGGAGACGCTCCCATGCTAGCGCTAACATGCTAGCGATGCTAGCTGGGTTCCAAAAAAAAAAAAGTATGTCTTGGGTGAAGGTCTGTCCCATTTTTGTTTGTAAAATACTTACATGTTACTACATAAAATACATATTATCAACGTTAAATAACAAAAGATATTCACCCGGATTGCATGAAAATTTCAGGGATGATTCGTCGTCATCTCAGGACCCAATCAATTAGATTTTGGTATGCTAACAGCTAACCATTTTCACATAAATACCCCCCCCCCCAAAAAAAATGTCCCATACCAAAGTGGATGAGAGAGGCACCTCATGGAGACCAAAGGAGATCAGCGTCTGTTGCCATGGAGATGTTTCCTGCTCGGCGTTTCACACTGTATTGTAGCTCCCAGCTAGCTCGCATCGATATGAGCTGACGGAATGCTAACACAAACAAATTTGATGTTGGCAAAGGTCTGCACTCTACCGAGTGTAGCTCTAGTTACACATATTATCCTCTCTCTCTCTCTCTCTCTCTCTCTCTCTCTCTCTCTCTCTCTCTCTCTCTCTCTCTCTCTTGTCCAGATGTGATCGAGGCTCTGTCCAACCCCATCCGGTACGTCAACCTGCTGGAGCAGAGGTCCAAGCAGCTGGCGGCTCTGACGCTGGAGGACGGCGAGGAGGACACGCAGCCCGAGGTCAGAGCGCTGCTGCTGCCGCCGCCGCCGCCGCCGCCGCCACCGCCACCGTTCTCGCTCGGCACGTTCAGGCAGTAAATCCGACGTCTTGTTGGTGTTCAGGATGAAGTGGAAAGCTGCGCGGAGCGAAAGAACGACCTGAAAGCGGCTCCGCTGGAAAACGGGCTGAGCCCCGCGTCCGGACCGGCCGGCCACACGCCCGTCGCCACGACGCCCAAATCCTCGGCGGCCAGTCAGCAAGCGGCGAGCACGGGTAGCGTTCCGCTCACGACGGAGTCCCCGGTTCACACCACAACGCTTCAAGCGAAAAAAAACACGTTACTATTTTTTTCATTTTGGGGAGGGGTTTCACATTTACACTGCAACGTTTTGAAAACGGACCTCCGTTTCCACGGTAACGGCAGAAATCTGTGTTCACGTTAGGTAACGCGTTGTCGCTGTTTGATCAACCACGCGCACACGCGCAGCGGCACGCTGTAAACATTAACAACGTTTTTGTGTTTTCACTTGAAACCGTCGCCGTGCAAACCTAACGCAGCGCCCCTGAAACTGTATAGTTTAATAACGATACTATTGTCTTCTCTCCACTTCAGATGCTCCCAAACCGGCGGCCAAGACGGAAGACCTGGTTTTAAGTGTTTTGATAGGTCGGCATTCGCTTTTAATGCTCAGCTGTAACTACAAGTGCATGTCCCAACATCACTGAAACTTTTCTGTTGGTTATTTTTTACACTCACGGCCATTTAAACATTTTTTTATATATATATATGATAATTATGGCTTGCGGGCAAATAAACAGAGAAAAGATCATGAAAGATTTGAATCCTTCAAATTTTCTCAAAGAAATTCTTGAAACAGTTCAGTTTGTGTCTAATAGATCTAAAATATATAGAGCAGGGGTGTCAAACATGAGGCCCGTGGCCCAAAACTGGCCCTCTAATGTCGGCCTCAAACTCGCCTCATGCGGTTAAGATTTCACTGTATTTTACACCAGAAAGTTTCATTAAAATTGGTTCTAGTTTGACATCTGAGTCATTTTCTGTTATAATTCTTTTTTTTTTTTTTTTGGTGAAAAAATCAACAATATCGTCACATAAACGCTGCACCATGACAAAGAAAACGTTTAAATCTAAAGGTTATTATGACTCTACCAGTTTGCCGAACCTGAACTAAAATGTGTTTCCACACGCCGGCGCTCTAGACACTTATTTTCAAAGTGTTTGCCGTGTGCTGACAGAGGTGGCGCTGTGCAGCCTGGAGAACCTGCAGCAGTCCAAGGTTTACCAGAAGGAGCAGAGGCGGCAGTTCAAGGAGGTGAAGGAGCTGGTGAGGAGACACCAGAAGAAGACCTCCGAGCTCCTCCGAGACTTCAACAACAAGTACAAGAAGACGGCCCGGCAGTGCAGCAAGGGCAGGTAGTGCACACACACACACACACACACACACACACACACACACACACACACACACACACACACACACACACACACACACACACACACACACACACACACACACACACACACACACACACACACACACACACAGGTTTCTGTGACTTATGAGGACATTACATTGACGTACATTCATTTCGTCCTCGAGTCCAAAACTTTTGCAACTTTCCAACAAATATATTTTGTCTGGATCCACAATCTGTAGCTTCTGTTTAGAACATCCGACATGATTTATTATTATTTTAATGGGTTTTTTTTTAATCAGTTTTAAATTGAATAAATTAAATATGGACTCTTTGCCATTTTGTTTTTTTTTACTTGTATTTGATGCTATGGTTTTTAATTTTATTTAATCTATTTTCACGATTTTAAATGCTTAACTTTTTTATATTAGTCTGATTTTCTTATTTTTTAGCTATTGAGACTCTTGGAAATTAGTCATTTAGAAATGGCCTTTTCCTTTTTTGTACTGAATTGAGGCATTTTAAAAAAAATTTTTATTTATTTTTCCCATTTTAGCCATTTTAGCTTTTTTTTTTCTTACCTTACTTTTGTTGCTGTTAATCTAATATTAGTCCATTCAGCTGATGATAAGAGTTCTTAAAAAAAAAAAAAAAGTAGTTCAGTGGGCAAATAAAATGAAGATAATAAAGTTTTTCAACCTTTATATTTTCCAACAGCTTCAGGGAGCCATTACAGCGGGGCTAAAGCTGATCGAAGCTGAAGCGTCATCACAACCTGACCTTAAAACATCAAATATAAAATATGTCCTAAAGAAAAGAAGTGATTTCTGTCCCCTCGGTTACACGAGTCCTCATGGGGAGTGTGAAATCAAGTTTAGACCCTCCGAAGTATAGAAGAATGAGGCCAAACACACACACACACGAAGTTTAACGAGTGAGGAAAAAGACGTTATCGTCAGCGTACGTCCTACATCTTTAGGGTGTGATTGTTGTTTCAGGGGGACGGAGAGCGAGACGGACGAGCGTCTCCAGCAGCTGAGAGACGAGCAGCACCAGCAGCTTCTGGCTCTGAGGCAGGAGCAGTACTACAGCCAGAAGTACCTCCAGAGGGAACACATCAAGACGGTAACGCAGGCTGGTCAATCGCTTTCCACCCGGCTCGTTTCAGCAAGAAGGTGGAAAACTAAAGCTTGTTTAATAACGGAGAAACAGAAATTCTATTAAGTGGAGATCACTTTTTTATTTTAAATTTTCCACATTAAGATAGATAGATAGATAGATACTTCCTTTATTCATCCCCGAATGGAAATTGTTTTGTTGCAGCAATCTGGTACATACGAATATTATAAAACACAATAGAGTAGAAATAAAAGTAAAAAATAGAAATATAAAAATATCTGGGTATAAGACATAAAGTAAAACACAGAACGGAACATGGGCACTTAGAAATAAGCAGGCGATAAAATAGTGGCAGAGCCATTAGAAGTAGGCATTATATTATAATAATAATAATAATACAGATAATAACAATGTGTAATAGTGTATAATACTCGTGTACTAGTACTACTACTAATGGTAGCAATAATATAACAATAACAATATGGTAGCAATAAAATAACAATAACAATATCAGTAATAATAATAATAATACCAATAGTAATAGTATGCTTATAATAATAATAATACTAATGGTAATAGTGTACTTGCACATGTATGAATATATGTATATGTACATGCAATATGGGGGGGATTGTCCATGATTGCTAGCATTGCTAGCATATATTAAATCTCTATTGTTGTTGGGTTTTTTTAATGAGACACGTAATTTATTCGGCTTATATTTTCAATAGTTGCTCCGGAAGGTCTCAAAGCTAAAACGTTGCGTTTGTTCCAGCTGACGGAGCGACTGACCAGCATGGCGGAAGAAATCCACACCTCCCAGATGAAGAAGCTCAAAGACGTGTGTGACAAGTAAGACCTTTTTTTTTTTTTTGGACAAAAATACATTGATGTAAAATGAATTCTTTATCGGGGGCGACTGACGACATCTAGTAACTTTCGTATTCGTCTGGAATTCTGATGTTTGTGGGATTTCTACTGTTTCGGCTCTACAATCGGAGGTTTTTGAAAACGTGTCCGCGTCCGAAAATGTATTGCAGTTCCACAATATGTCAGACGTTTTCAATTTAAAGTACAATTAAATAAAGTATGAATATAAATGCTTTTTTTTTTTTTTTTTAAATGTAGAAAAGATATATTTTTTGAAAAGTACAGAAATGAGATGTTCGTGGCGCCGGTTCATTTTGTTCACTCTTCTGTGTTTTTGTTTTATTCTGTTTTCCTCAATTAGCTCGTTTGGAGTCGTTTTTTTTCTTTTCTTTGTATTGCCTGATGAGTTATTTTTTATTGGATTTTGCGTTTGTCCGTGGTGAAGAGGCTTCTTTCTCGCTCTTTTTGAACGAGTCGAATGTGTATTATATTGAAATCTGCTTTTTTATTTTCCCCTTTGTTTCATCTCATTTTAATCGTTCCTTCGTTCAAAATAAATGCATAGAAATAAAAAAATAAGAATAAATAAATAAGAGATCTGAATTTTGCTGCCGATTGTGTTCACTTGTACTGAAATGTAAAAATGGACACGTGCATCATGTCATGTTGGGAGTTTCTCTCCCTGGACATTCGGGTTTTCGTCGTGAGCTTCAAACTTCCACTTTGATCTCGATCTTGATCTTTGATCTTGAACTCGAGTTTGTTTTTTAAAAGTTCCCGTCTCTTTAATCCGTTCCCCTGCTGATTCAGAGAGAAGAAGGAGCTGAAGAGGCAGATGGATCGACGGAGAACAGAGAAGATCAACCAAGCAAAGACCAAAGAAAAACATCTGGCTGAAGAGTACGCTCTGTAACACACACACACACACACACACACACACACATACACACACACACACTGGATAAACCTAATCAGGCTCGGTCCGTCTGTCTGTCCCCAGGGAGAAGATTGAGATCAATAAGTCGTACGTCAATGAAGTCGTCCAGAACATAAAGCGGGTCTGAAGGAATTCTTCACATAAACTGAATTCTGAAGAGACGCCGATGAAAATTTAATGGCTGTGGCTCCTTCATGAAAACGTTTTAACTGTCTGTCTCCCTGTCTCTCTATCCATCTCTGTTTCTCCCTGTCTCTCTATCCATCTGTCTGTCTCTCTGTCTCTTTATCTATCTTGTCTCCCTATCTGTCTGTGTGTCTTCCTGTCTGTCTCCCTGTCTCTCTATCCATCTCTGTTTCTCCCTGTCTCTCTATCCATCTGTCTGTCTCTCTGTCTCTTTATCTATCTTGTCTCCCTATCTGTCTGGTTGTCTTCCTGTCTGTCTCCCTGTCTCTATCTGTCTGTCTGTCTCCCTCTCTCTCTATCCATCTGTCTGTCTCCCTGTCTCTCTATCTATCTGTGTTTCTCCCTGTCTCTCTATCCATCTGTCTGTCTCCCTCGCTCTCTATCTATCTATCTGTCTCCCTGTCTCTTTATCTATCTGTGTTTCTCCCTGTCTATCTGTCGGTCTCCCTGTCTCTCTATCTCTCTGTCTGTCTTCCTGTCTCTCTATCTATCTGTGTTTTTCCCTGTCTATCTGTCGGTCTGCCTGTCTATTTATCCATCTGTCTGTCTCCTTGTATCTATCTATCTGTCTGTCTGTCTCCCTGTCTATCTATCTGTCTCCATATCTCTCTATCCATCTGTCTGTCTCCCTGTCTATCTATCTGTCTCCATGTCTCTCTATCTATCTGTCTGTCTCCCTGTCTCCCGGTGGGTGTGCAGCTCGAGGAGACTCAGACGAAGCGTCACGAGCAGCTCGGGGAGCAGCACAACGAGCTCCTGCAGGAGATCCAAGACCTGAAACCAAAGGTAGATGAAGGAGAAGTTTGTGTTTCTGTGTGAAGTTTGCTCGGCGTCTCTGCGTCTTGCGCTGCGATGGACAGGCGACGTCTCCGGGGTGGACCAGCGTCCTCATAATTACCTCCGGCCGGTTCCCGCCTCCGGAGGCTCTAAAGTCAGACGACGGTAAAATCACCCACCCGTCTGTCTCTTGTCCAAACGGCATTCAAAGAACGGTCCAAACTGTTTCGTCTTCCAAGGCTGCGTCCGTCTCGACCGTCTTCCGTCAACTTGCGACGGCGGACTGTATATTTCTGCCGCCTCATCAGTCCGCGATGATGTTTGGAATGGAAAAACGTACAAAAAGCTTTGATTTTGCTCGAGAAGCTGCAAAAAAAAACTGAGCAGGAAGCGTCTCCATGGCAACAGACGCTGATCTCCTTTGATCTCCCCCCATGAGGCGCCTCTATCGGATGAGAAGTTTTTTTTTTTTTTTTTTTTTAAGTTGGTAAAATGCTTTCATACAAACCAATGAATAAATACACATAACTTTCCGACCAACAGCTCCACCTAGTGGCCCGGAGTACTAACTACATCATTTTTTAGCGTTTCTGCTGTTGCCTTCCAAAATGTTCCCGTGTAAACTTGAAGGTTTTTGTAAACGAAACCACCAAACCGATGCGTTTTCACTCAATTAGAGTTTCACCCCACTGTGGAGTTTATATAAACACTGAATCTGTTTATGTTGAAAAAAGCCAAACGTGGTATTTTATGTCTCTTCAGGACAAAAGCGTCTCAACCTTCCAGTCATTTCACCTGATTGATGAATTCCACTTGAGTTTTTAAACATGTGACTAGAGTTTTGCGTTAACTCTTAAAAAAGGCCGAACTTTAATGGATATTGCGAGAAATGTGTCGAATCTGGAAGCTTTTTCGAGCTAAAAATGAACTAAATGAATATAAAAACGTGCAGAATGAATGAATTTCGTTCGGTTTAAAGAAAAGTGAAAAGGTAGAAATGAAACCCTCTTTTAACTTAAGTACATTTAAAACTGTCCCACATTTATTGATCACTCTCCCGTGTGCATATGGCGGTAGAAAAAGCAAACTCCTCACTGAAAATGAAAACCTAAAGGCCATTTCTGATCCCGAGTCGCCTGGAATCCCTCGTTTACATGATTTCTTTCCTTGAGTGAAACTCCGCCTCCTTCCTTCACGCTGGGATGTAAAAGCTGCGGGATGTTTCTCGCTGCTGCTCGCCCACGCGGCCTCTGGCCGCCATGTTGGAAAATCTCCGACTGCTGGCAGCCGCGGCTCGACAACAGCTGGCCGCTTGACTGAATTCTCTCCTCATCAGTGTTTTTTTTTTTTTTTTTTTCTCTCCTTCCTGACCTGGAACTGAAGCTTCTCTCGGTTTTGTTTTCTCCGATCGCGCCGCCGCCGCCGCCGCCTGTCACTCTGAGGAGGCGTCAGTCAATCAAACTTTCGCCGTACGGCACACGACGCGGCGCTCGGCGGATGATTGACGCGGCGACAATGAGACGGGAAAAATATGAGCGAACGCTGAAAGGAAATGATTAGAAGTCGATGAAGCGCGATGACAGAGAAGACGACAGAAGACAAACAGGCTCAGACAGATGGAGAGATGACAGAATTTACAGCACGAAGCTAGAGCTACGCTAGCTAGAGCGCATTAGCTTCGGTTAACTCCGCATTTGTCACCGTGGAAACCAACGGGTTTACAAGATTATTTGATCCTCCGACCATCATTGTGGTCGTTTGAATTTGACAGTGGGGGTACGCACATTTTACAATCTCCATGTGGGGTCACATGGAAATTGACCTTTGACCCCCCCCCGGCCGCTAACCAGGGTGATGACATCACTGCATCATGTGACATATCAGAGGATAGGGAATTTAAAGCTGAACATGTCACCGTTGGTTTGACATCAAGTGGATTAAAACTGACCGTGTTATGGCAAAGATACCTTCTTTTTTTTATTTTTTATTTTAACCTTTTCTCGACCTTTGACTCGATCGCTCTCAAACAAGTCCTCGGATCAGGACAAATCATTCGGGTGAACAGTTTTTTTGTTTTGTTTTCGTGAAAAGTTGCTAAAATAATGGTCCCCCCCCCCCCCCGCCGTCCTTCCAGCTGCAGGCGGCTGTGGAGGCGGAGTTCCAGGAGAAGTTCCAGTGTTTGCCCGGCGAGATCGAAGACTTCCTGCAGGACAGGAGGACGGAGGTCAGGGGTCACAGCAAGTCCCGGTCGTCGACGCCGCACGAGGCGCTGTCGGAGGAGGACTGAGGAGGAGGAGGAGGAGGAGGAGGAGGAGCGAAGAAGATGGCGAGAAGTAAGAAGTGTCACTGGGTAACGGAGGACGGGAAGACTGTTAATCTGTTCATCTACTCGTTTAGCGGAGCGACGCCTCGACGGCTCATCTTCAGCATGCGACCTGTGGTTCTTCAGCTTTTATCACATAATCTTGTTTTCTGTCGGCTGAAACTCAACACGTTCTACTGCATGACAACTCTATCTATCTATCTATCTATCTATCTATCTATCTATCTATCTATCTATCTATCTATCTATCTATCTATCTATCTATCTATCTGCATTACAAGTACAGTATCCGAGTACCACTCCTGTATTTCCTGATATTGATCCTCGTTCCTTCTTCCTCCGTCGTCACGGCGACGCGCCACTTTCCCTCCGGAGGCGTCAAAACCCTTTACGAACGATCGCAGAGTGCCAAAATAAGTGTCGGGTATTTTTCACATCTATTGGTTTTGCGTCGCTGAAATGGAATAAAAAGAGATGGAAAGTTGTGAAACTGACCCCCAAATTTTTTTTTTTTTTAAATCAAGCGTATTATTTTTGCATATTTGGCTCCAAATAACAAACGACAACAAACAAACAAACCAAAAAAACAAACTTCATTGGGGGTACGACTGCAGCTCCAGTCAACAACATGAAACACAGTTTAAATCTCCAAAAAGTTGTAATATCTTGAAAAATTCTATCTTTTTTTTTTTCTTTGTCAGTCATTTCATAAAGTGAAACTGTTATTTAAAATATTTCATGCTTTTATTTCCAGTAATCTGGATGATTGTGGCGCCCGGGTCATGAAAACTGCAGTAATTCCTGCTAAAGGAGACCCAGCAAAGTATTGACCTCATGGAAATTAACATTTTTGATTCAGAATCACGATTTTTATGCTTAAAATTTTTTTGTTTTTTTTCCATTGTCTGTAAACCAGAATCATGAAAATTACAAGAAATAAAAGCTTGAAATGTTTCAATCTATATGTAATGATTCTATATAATATAAAAGTTTCACTATATGAAATGAAAACATGGTGAACTTCTTCATGATATTATAATTTTTCAAGATGTACCTGTAATGCTTGTACTTTTCATGATGAAGTGCTTGGAGGGTTTTTATTTTCTCATCTTGTTCCAAACACTGCTTACTAATAACTTCCTGTCTCCTTCATTTTCCCGGATCTTGTCACAATATATGAAAATGTATATTTTCTTGCTCCTTGTCTGAGTTAGAACAGAAGGTCCAGATACTTTTAAATATGAGAAAATATGAATATATGAACATTTAAGTATGAGAAAACGTCGCTGTGCTTTAAAATCTCTAAGAAATGAACGCCGGACTCTGTTTTAACTGAAAATGCATTTTTTTTTTTTGTTTTTTACGTTTCGCTGTCGTGAAAAACAAAAGTACAACCAAAGTTTTTATGTTTTCACTTTCGATCGTTGGCGTGTTGAACGACCGGGTTCAAATCATTTCCCCATTGACATTGAGGATTTTTGAAATTTCTTTATTTTCTTCAATATTTCTTTATCTATTTAATTAATGTGTTAATCTATGTATTTGTTTTTATTTATTTAGCATTTACTTAAAAAAAAAATGTATGTCTTTTTTAATTTATTTTTTGTTATTCTTTGTTTACTTATGCATTTGTTTTTTAAATTTCTTTATTTCTCTATTTTTAAAATGTATTTATCTTATTATTTATTTGTGTATTTATTTTTTAATTAATTAAATAATCTATTTATTTATGACTCCCAGGCCATCAGACGAGCCGGAGAAGAGGAAGTTGTTTCCTCTGGACGCCGACAGCAGCTTGTTAATAATGAAATATTAAAATATTAAGTGAGACTTAAAGACTTAAGAGCGAATACCTGCATGTGTTGTGATTCCTGAAAATAATGAATTTATATCTCCCGTTTGTTTTAGGAGACGTTTTTTTTCTCCATTTATTTGAGTCATTTATTAGATTTTCACTTCCGCGGTAATTAAAAACTGGATTTGCACTGACAAGAGTTTTTCCTGCGGCAGCAGGATCGTCCTCGGATCTCTCGACGTTCTCTTATTTTGAAAAGCCTCAAATTCGGCTGCTGCCTCTGCATGCTTTCTCCTCTTTCTTATATTCCCACTATTTAAGAAAGACATTTTTTTTAAACTGTTTATGAGTTCTATTAGTTGTACACCTGTAAAAAAAAAAACAATAATAATAATAATAATTGAATGGAGTTCGTGACTCTTTGTTCAGTTCTTTGTTTTCCATTTTCCTCCGGACTCCTTCACACACGTTGGACTTTGGACCGCAGCTTCGTTTGCAGGAGAACCTTTTTCTTTTTCTTTCTTTTTCTTTTGTTGTTGTTTTTCAAGCCACTGCTGGTTGAGTTGATGGACAGAAGTCAGATTTGGTTCCTCCTGCAGCTGCAGTGTGACCGAGGCCGTCGAAGGACTCCACTGGAAATGTGTGCGAGGCGGCCGGGGGTCTCTGGTCCAGGTTCTCTGATCCAGGTTCTCCGGTCAATGTTCTCCGGTCCAGGTTCTCTGGCCGGGGGTCTCTGGTCCAGGTTCTCTGATCCAGGTTCTCCGGTCAAGGATCTCTGGTCCAGGTTTTCTGGTCCAGGTTCTCTGGCCGGGGGTCTCTGGTCCAGGTTCTCTGGTCGAGGTTCTCTGCCCGGGGTTCTCTGGTCCAGGTTCTCTGGTCAAGGTTCTCCGGGTCGGGGGTCTCTGGTCGAGGTTCTCTGGTCAAGGGTCTCTTGGCCGTGGGTCTCTGGTCAAGGTTCTCCAGTTGGGGGTCTCTGGTCGAGGGTCTCTGGTCAAGGGTCTCTTGGCTGTGGGTCTCTGGTCAAGGTTCTCCGGTCGGGGGTCTCTGGTCGAGGTTCTCCGGCCGTGGGTCTCTGGTCAAGGTTCTCCGGTCAGGGGTCTCTGGTCGAGGTTCTCCGGTCGGGGGTCTCTGGTCGAGGTTCTCTGGTCAAGGGTCTCTTGGCCGTGGGTCTCTGGTCAAGGTTCTCCAGTTGGGGGTCTCTGGTCGAGGGTCTCTGGTCAAGGGTCTCTTGGCTGTGGGTCTCTGGTCAAGGTTCTCCGGCCGTGGGTCTCTGGTCAAGGTTCTCCGGTCAGGGGTCTCTGGTCGAGGTTCTCCGGTCGGGGGTCTCTGGTCGAGGTTCTCTGGTCAAGGGTCTCTTGGCCGTGGGTCTCTGGTCAAGGTTCTCCGGTCAGGGGTCTCTGGTCAAGGTTCTCCGGTCAGGGGTCTCTGGTCGAGGTTCTCCGGTCGGGGGTCTCTGGTCGAGGTTCTCTGGTCAAGGGTCTCTTGGCCGTGGGTCTCTGGTCAAGGTTCTCCAGTTGGGGGTCTCTGGTCGAGGGTCTCTGGTCAAGGGTCTCTTGGATGTGGGTCTCTGGTCAAGGTTCTCCGGTCGGGGGTCTCTGGTCGAGGTTCTCCGGCTGTGGGTCTCTGGTCAAGGTTCTCCGGTCAGGGGTCTCTGGTCGAGGTTCTCCGGTCGGGGGTCTCTGGTCGAGGTTCTCTGGTCAAGGGTCTCTTGGTCGAGGTTCTCCGGCTGGGGGTCTCTGGTCGAGGTTCTCTGGTCGAGGTTCTCCGGCGTCAGACCCTTTCAGTGGCGATCCTCAGCCAGGGTTCTTCTCCACAGTCCAGGTGTTTCCTGCTCTTGTTGGTCCTTTTAAGAGCAACTGAAAGAACCATTAAAATACTGGATCTGAAAAACCTCCGAGATTCTAACCGTTTTGTTCTGAGACGTTTTGGTTGTGAGACGACGGAGGAGGAAGAGGAGGAGGAGGAGGAGGAGGGGGGGCCAGAAGAAGAAGAGGAGGTGGAGATGGAGGAGGTGGGAGGAGGAACATGAAGACAAGTAGGAGATGGAAGAGAGGGAAGGAGAGGACGAGGAACTGGAGGAGGAGAAGGGGAAGGAGGAAGAAGAGGAGGGGGGAGGGAAGAGTGGGTGGAAGAAGAGGAGGAGGAGGAGGAGGGGGGGCCAGAAGAAGAAGAGGAGGTGGAGATGGAGGAGGTGGGAGGAGGAACATGAAGACAAGTAGGAGATGGAAGAGAGGGAAGGAGAGGACGAGGAAGTGGAGGAGGAGGAGGGGGGAGGGAAGAGTGGGTGGAAGAAGAGGAGGAGGAAGAGGTGGAGATGGAGGAGGAAGAAAGGGAGGAGTGGTAGATGGAGGAAGAGGAGGAAGAGGAGGACACATTGAAACAGATGGAGTATCAAGTGAGCCAGAGGCTTAACAAGTTTATTCATTGTTATTAATAATAAATAAAAATAATAATTTGAATTCCCATCCTGAGTGGTTTTGTGTCAAACTTTTTCAATATTGACTATAAACATTGTTTTATCATCCTTTTGCTTTGGAAATTAACTTTTTACTTCCGGTTTAGTTCAAATCTGATGAAACATTAATTCCTGTCATGATAAAAAATGATATTTTATTACTTCTTGAGGCGCTTCTACTCTCATGGTGAATCTGAAACGAACTTCTCTGGAAAGTTGAAAAGTGTATTTTATTCTGAAAGGTGCACGGTGGCTTCCAGCCAGTGAAATGTGACTCATTGTTTATCTGCTGCAGGTACAACAAGTAGATCTACTGACGTCATCTCATATTAAACAACTTCAGGTGACATTCTGGCACACTTCTTGTTTTGAGCAGGCGTCTTCCGCCCCCTGGTGGCCACAGAGGAATAATGCAGGCAAAGAGCAATTAAACTATAAAATAAACCAAAACATTCTGATTGAAGTGATTTCTTTATATTTCCGCTTCATAAACATGCGTTGGCTTCTTTTTTTACTTCAACATTTTAACCCAGTTGTCGTTGTTCTTCTCCCCTTTGCAGTACATTTTAATCCATTATTTCTTTTATAGCTTTTTTTATCACTGAATTAATTAATTAAATTGGGAGAAATGTAAAACGTACATCTGGCAACATAGAACAATAAATATCCTGATTGGAATTTGATGATGGAATTTAAAAATAAATCTTTATTGCAGACACAAGTCCAGAGAAAGCAAAAACATACAAGTTCATTAACAAATAAAGAAAAACAATTATGCAACTATTACACACATATCACACAAAAACCTAAAGTTCATTGTTTTGCACCATTAGACCAAGAGAAATTCTTCGTACGGCGTAAAAAGAGGAACTGAACTGACTTCATGGTCAATAATAAACAAACACTGATTAAAAAAACAAAGAATAAAAAAAAAACTCAGTTGATTCAAATCAATATTTAATTTCATTTATTTGAACCGTCTCACTGGTGATTCTGGGCTCAAGCTGGACTTCCTGAAAAAGATTTCCCAGAATCCTTCAGGACTTCATCTCGGTGAATTTTCTTGTGGTTCTGCAAACAAACACGTCCACTAAAACGTCTCCCGCATGTTTCACAAGAATACGGCTTCTCACCCGTGTGAATTTTCACGTGGCGCAGCAATGATTCATGTACGCTGAAACTTTTCCCGCATGTTTCGCAAGAATATGGTTTCTCACCTGTGTGAATTTTCACGTGGCGCAGCAATGAACCATGTACGCTGAAACGTCTCCCGCATGTTTCGCAAGAATATGGCTTCTCACCTGTGTGAATTCTTTTGTGGACCAACAAATGACTCTTTACACTAAAACCTCTCCCGCATGTTCCACAAGAATACGGCTTCTCACCTGTGTGAGTTCTTTTGTGGACCAACAAATCACTCTTTTGACGAAAACCGCTCCCGCATGTTTCACAAGAATACGGCTTCTCACCTGTGTGAATTCTTTTATGGACCAACAAAAGTCTCTTTTGACTAAAACCTCTCCCGCATGTTTCGCAAGAAAACGGCTTCTCACCTGTGTGAGTTCTTTTATGGACCAACAAAAAACTCTTTTGACTAAAACATGTCCCGCATGTTTCACAAGAATACGGTTTCTCACCTGTGTGAATTCTTTTGTGGACCAACAAAGTACTCTTCACAATGAAACCTCTCCCGCATGTTTCACAAGAATATGGCTTCTCACCTGTGTGAGTTCTTTTGTGGACTAACAAAGTTCTCTTTTGACTAAAACCTCTCCCACACGTTTCACAAGAATGCGGTTTCTCACCTGTGTGAATTATTTTGTGGACCAATAAATAAGTCTTTCGACTAAAACTTTTCCCACATGTTTCACAAGAATACGGTTTCTCACCTGTGTGAGTTCTTTTGTGGACCAACAACTGACTCTTTTCACTAAAATGTCTCCCGCATGTTTCACAAGAATGCGGTTTCTCACCTGTGTGAATTCTTTTGTGGACCAACAAAGGACTCCTTCCACTAAAACCTTTCCCACAGGTTTCACAAGAATACGGCTTCTCACCTGTGTGAATTCTTTTGTGGACCAACAAACGACGCTTTTCACTGAAACATCTCCCACAAGTTTCACAAGAATGCGGCTTCTCACCTGTGTGAATTCTTTTGTGGGTCAACAAATCACTCTTTCGACTAAAACTTTGCCCGCATGTTTCACAAGAAAACGACTTTTCACCTGTGTGAATTCTTTTGTGGACCAACAAATACCTCTTTTGACTAAAACTTTTCCCGCATGTTTCACAAGAATACGGCTTCTCACCTGTGTGAATTCTTTTGTGGACCAACAAAAGACGCTTTTGACTAAAACGTCTCCCACAGGTTTCACAAGAATACGGCTTCTCACCTGTGTGAGTTCTTTTGTGGACCAACAACTCATTCTTTTGACTAAAACATCTCCCACAGGTTTCACAAGAATACGGCTTCTCACCTGTGTGAATTTTCATATGGCGCAGCAATGAACCACGTTGACTGAAACTCTTCCCGCATGTCTCACAGGTTTTCGTCTTTTCAGTAACCGGCGCTCGGTTTTGATCTAATTTACGTTTCTTACGGACATTTTCACCAGATATTTCCTCACCAAGAAGCTCTTCACCTTCAGCCTGGTTCTCCGACTCAGGAACCTCGTCCACACGGGCACCAAGAACTATGCTGAATTCCTTCAGTTCCACATTTCTGATTGACACTGAGTCCAGATGTTTTGTCACCTGGTGGACTTCAGAGTCATGAGAGAGGAGCTGCTCAGAGTCCGGTTCTTCTTCTGGTTCACTCAGGGAACTTTGGTCCTCAATAGAAGGAACCCTAAAGGAACCACTTTCTGCCTTCAGTAGAAGCTGCTCTCCCTCCTGGCTGCTACCGGGTTCCTGATGCTCCTCAATCTGAGGAGGTTCTGGTTCTTCTGGGCCCTCTTTGACCTGTGGAGGTTCTGGTTCCTCTTTAATCCATAGAGGATCTGGTTCTTCTTTGACCTGTGGACATTCTGTTTCATCTTTTATCCGTGGAGTTTCTGGTTTCTCTCTAATCCGGGGAGTTTCTGGTTCTACTTTGACATGTGGAGTTTCTGGTTCTTCTGTTTCCTCTTTCACTTGGAGCGGTTCTGGTTCCTCTTTGACCTGTGGAGGTTCTGGTTCTTCTTTGACCTGTGGACGTTCTGTTTCATCTTTAATCCATGGAGTTTCTGGTTCTACTTTGACATGTGGAGTTTCTGGTTCTTCTGTTTCCTCTTTCACTTGGAGCGGTTCTGGTTCCTCTTTGACCTGTGGAGGTTCTGGCTCTTCTTTGACCTGTGGAGGTTCTGGTTCCTCTTTAATCCATGGAGGTTCTGGTTCTACTTTTACCTGAGGAGTTTCTGGTTCTTCTTTGACATGTGGAGTTTCTGGTTCTTCTGTTTCCTCTTTCACTTGGAGCAGTTCTGGTTCCTCTTTGACCTGTGGAGGTTCTGGCTCTTCTTTGACCTGTGGAGGTTCTGGTTCCTCTTTAATCCATGGAGGTTCTGGTTCTACTTTGACCTGAGGAGTTTCTGGTTCTTCTTTGACATGTGGAGTTTCTGGTTCTTCTGTCTCCTCTTTCAGTTGGAGCGGTTCTGGTTCCTCTTTGATCCATGGAGGTTCTGGCTTTTCTTTGACCTGTGGAGGTTCTGGTTCCTCTTTAATCCATGGAGGTTTTGGTTCTTCTGGTTCCTCTTCCTGGTTCCAGAGCTGCTCCTCCCTGGAGTCACGTTGCTGCTGGAGCTCTGGAGAGACAAACAAGTACCAGATGCAGTTAGTTACTTTACTTCTTCAGCTTTAAAAAAAAAAAAATCTGCGCCTGAAGCGGTGAAATTGAAAACGGTCCACATTCCACTGATCGTCTCTCATTTTCTCACAGTGTCCACTGTTCACCACGCTACCTGAGACGGAGACGTAATGAGACGTCCTGCGTTTGAATGAAATGTCTCCTTACAAAACCTCAATGTCCACATCTTGATTGGACCGTCCACGAGGGGCTGAACGTGTCCCTACAGTTTCCATACCTGTTCTGTGGAGCGTCATCTGAGGGTCCAGGATGTCGTCCATCGTCCTGCGCTGACGATCAATACGCTCCTCGATGGTTTGTTGAAACACGGTGAAGATTAATCCAGCGGAAGCAGTCAGTCTCTGGGTGGTCCAGTCTCTCACAGGGTCGAGGGAGTCGTCACGGTCTCCATCAGGAACCGTCTCCTCAACACCATCGTCCTCCTCTTTAATGCGTGGAGCTTCGTGCTCCTCCTGTTCCAGACCGGAGCTCGTCTTCTGGGGACCGACGTGTCGCTGTGGACTCTCTGGAGGGGAATGAGACAAAAATCTCTGATGTGATGATGGGAATGTTTTACAGTGAAAGACGGACGCTGCTCCTGTCTTGTACCGTCTAGTGTCAGAATCTAACAAGAGCCTCTCTTCACACCCTCATCCGAACCAAACCGGAACCACGGAATTGACCAGCTGGTCTCTCAACGCGATCAACCAAATGTTTACGACACGACGATCGGGCAAAGGAGAGCCCGCATGTCCCGACGGGACGTTTGCCGCCGGAGACACGCTCGTCTCCTGGGGGACCCGGAGGTCCTCGTGTTTGGCGATTCTTTCCATCGAGGACGTGGAAGACGCCTACATATTTGGATTCCCGACAGCAGGTATGCTGCCGATTGGAGCCGGCGGCTTTCTGATCTGTCGCCAAGTTGAGAAGACGTGAGCGGCTGCATTGGGAAGGCTGCCTGTCGTCACTGAGGGACTGTGCCGGGCTCTGAGCGCTCAGACTCATTGTGATAAACGAACTCAAGAGTACGCAGGACGCACATTTGGAAGTGCAGAGCTCGGCTGGAAGGCAACGATTTGGAGCAGCATGAAAGACCAGAGAGTCTTCAAGAAGAAACGAAACAGGGTGACCCTCAGGCATCAAGACGCCAAGGCTGGTTTGTCTTTCTATTTCTCCTTGATGTGCTTGTTAAACACGAAATAGCCCCCACCCCCCCCACCTTCCCCTGATAACACCTCCCCCCAACCTGGACCACTAGAAGTTTGCTCTGTTCAGGGCTCAAGGTCTTCTCACAACAAAAGACTGGACTGACTGCAGAGATAAGAAACAGCACCTTTCACCATCTTTCGTTGGTGCCCATCCCCCCCTCCTCCAGGACAGAGGCTGTTGGAGGAGATAGATTGTGAAAGGTTGTGCTCAAACACACCTCCCCCTGGCAAAGGGCTGTTAACCCCCCCACGACCCTCTCCTCTCCCCTTGCTGTCTCTTGCTTCTTACGCAGTTTCATGGTGACGCTTCTGATTGTGTCTTGAAGGGATGGAAAACAATGTGTTGAACTGAGCTGCGACGCTTCTCCAAGTTTGAGGAACAGAAATCGCCACACGAATTCCACAACAATTACCTGAAACACCTGCAGGAGACTCACTGCAGACAAGGACGGTGGAATTCTTATGCACCGAAGGATAAACGACGCCACATTTTAATAGATGAAAGAATTGAAGGTTGACTTCGTTTATCAATATACTTTAGTTACAAAAAAAACAAAAAAAACAAAACGCTGGACCATTCAGTGAAGATTTAAAACTGGTGCAGAGCTTTTGACGAATTGATAAGAATTCCCCCAAAATCTTAACCTTCTTTAAAAAAAAAAAAAAAGTTATAGTGACTTTGAGATGTTTTACGAAACAATTTGTGACTAAAACTAAGAGAGAGAGAGAGAGAGAGAGGGAGAGGGAGAGGGAGCAGACTGCCAAGCACACACACGCACACGCACACGCACACACACACACACACACACACACACACACACACACACACACACACACACACACACACACACACACACACACACACACACACACACACACACGTTAACCTCCGTTCATCCAGAACATTCCATGGTAGAAGGTATATCTCCCTCACTGAGCGCGACAATTAAGACATTCCTGCATAGTAACATAATAATTAGTGCTGTTAATCATTATTAAAAAAATAACTAATTAACTGCTCAATGCCTTGTTTTTCAACTGAAGACAAAAAATGTAAAGGATAATTATAAAGGATATTTATATAAAAAAATAGATTATTCCAGTTAAACGAAAAAGCTTGTAAAGGATATTTATAAAGGATATTTATAAAAAATAGATTGTTGCAGTTAAAAGACAGGTTCCTCACTGCAGCAGCTTCCAAAGAAGAGCAACGATCCTCCTCGAGCCACAGTCTCGTGCTCATCCGGACTTTTCCCCACTGACCTGCTGTGTGAGACTCCATTTGAAGTTTCCCACTGGATTCCAAGGACACGAGCTGACGGTCAACCTGCGCCTGGTGCCGGACGACGGTTCGTCTCGGGACTCGGGGACACAGCGGGAGTCCTTCCAGCTCCGAACAGCCGCCAGACGCTTCTTCCTCCTCCTCCTCCTCCTTCCAGGTGGAGTTCACTCTGGTCGGTTGTTCCACCTCACGGCTCCTCCAGCTCGAGACGCCCACCTGACCGGAGCGATGCTCGAATTTGAACGAATCGTTCAAAACCAGCGAGTCACTTGACTTGAACGGTGACTCGCGAGTCATCACGTCCATTGAGTCGTTCACTGAGTCGTTCTTGCTCCGGCCGTCCAGCTGCAGAGAGGAAAACATAAACGACACTGTTGTGCAGCTGCAAGTCGAACTGCAACTGTATAAATACGTCACATTACTCACTTCAGTCGCCCTGTGGGAAAAGAGGCTGTGACACTACTGCTAATAGCTGCTAGTAGCTGCTAACGCTAGCTGTTAAAGCAGCCACCGGCTCTTTAAGGTCACATTTAAGGATGAGAATGCTCGACTCACCTCGGTTCAGTGGTTCAGCTCGAATGCCCGAGTATTATTACATGAATAAATACACAATAAATAATGTTAAAATACGAGCATAGCGTGTATTGTGTTACATTTAATATTGTCCCCTATAATTGGTTCTGCCCTATGAACTTCACATTATATATTGATACTAGTGAAAAAGAAAATCAGAATATTGGAGGAAAAAATATAAACTATGTATATATTCATATATACTGTATATCTGCCTCTCTGGATGACGGGTTCAGTTTAATCTATTTATTTAATCAATTTCTCAACATCTCAGTTCATGTTGCAGTTCAACGATGACTCAAATGACCCGTGACTCCATTCAAGTCGTCGGGTTTCATGCAAATTCAATGAAAATTTTTTTAAAAATGAGACAATTAGTCAAGTAACCTTAAGCATAGACAACTTTAATAATGCTCAAGTAACAAAATGATCTCTAAAATTACATTTGACACATCAAAAACAGAAAGGAAACCGTCCTGCTGAAAGGTTTCTTGTGTAGAAGGAGGTAAAGCTTTGACTTGTAGAGAAACGTGTCGTCTGCCAACACTCTCATGAATTATTACATCCCTATGCTAGCAATAGCATGCAGTCATCTAGGATATTGAGTTCAAACTAAATCCAGTGCCGTCTTGAAACCCCCTCAGACAACATAAAGATTTACCATAAATAATTTATTATATTGAAATATCTCCATGCGAGTAAACAAAGGACAAATGGCGGCGGGTTTCTCAAACACGTCAAAACAGCGGGAGAACAAGGTGGGGGGGGGTCTACCGAGGTTCTAAGAAAATATATTCAAACGGATATACAGATTGAGACAAAAATATATAAATACAATTAGACCTATTTATATACATATGTACACCAGCAATATGTCACCCATGTGAATATCACAAATTATTTAGAAATCTCCTCTACAAGACGCCTCGTTTCACAACGTCTCGGTGGCGATAGCGTGGCAGGTCGACGCCGCGTCGGGAACTAAACCATCCGTAGCCCGAGTTTGTCCGTTTTGTAAAGTGCATGCGAAAGGTATTTTCTGACAAACTATAATAAAAAAAAAAAATACAAAAAATGCCCTGGCTCGTCCTCACCGCGACGATCTGCGGCCTTCCGGCGGTCGTGACACGTGGAGGCGACGCCGAGTGAAACCGATTGTGTCGCCGTGGCGTCTCGACGGAACGACTTTTATCATCTCCTCAAAAGTTTGGCTGCTCGTATCGGGGATCGGACACTCACAGCGACCGCGATAAACTTTTGAAGGTTCTAGTTTGGCCGGAAACGGCTCCATTACTGTTGTCAGGTTATTGAGGGGTACGTCCACACCACCGCAAATAAAACCCCAAAACCTCGTCACGATGAACTCGGCTCAACACCAGGCTTCAGGGCATGTAGTACACATGCCAGGCATTTAGGGGGCGCTGTGACTCACCAAACTCACCAAAAACTAATTTAGAAGTAGATCCCTGCTCATAAACATCTACATAATTCTAGTTCTATAGGTCTATGGAGCTTGTGGTCCCTGATTCTTGTGGTTATTTGATGACATCACGGACCGCGGTGGGTGGGTTGGACAGAACGAGCCGGGGTTTTAAAATGTACCCACTCTGGGACCCGTGTTCAAATTAACCCCCGTAACCTCAAACTAATTTAAATAATCGTTCAATTCTCATTTTTTTTTATAGCTTCAGTTGCTTTGAGCAAACGCTTTGAGGAATTTCAGGAGAAATTCTCCAGTTTGTGTTCATGTTGCTTTCAAGTCCTTTGAAGTGACAGTAACGCGACGTTGTCAAGAAAGTGAGGCTGAACCGACAAACAGGAAATGGTTTGTCCACCAAAAACAAGAGTGATCTGAATCTAGTAGTTTCACTAAGTTTGAATTTCGTAAGTTTCGCATGAAGTGTGATCAGATGGGAAAAGAGCTTCTGAAACCTCATCGAGATAGTTTGGTTCCAAGTTATCAGGGAGTTTTAAAGGTAGAACGGTTATGAGAGCTGCTTTACATTGAGTGAACTGACTAAAAATAAACATTTCAATTGTTCACTTACGTTTCAATCCAGTGCCAATTACAAACTAATTCTAGTATAGTATAATTATTCTCTTGCAAGTGCTTAAATTGACCAAAACCACACATTTTTCAACATGTCCACTTAAAAAAAGAAAAAGTCTAAATGAGCTTTGAAAGCCTGAAAGATTGTCTGTCCATTTCCCAGTATTATTCATATATATGACTTCTAAAAAGTCTAAAAAGAGTCTAAAAACAAACAGTCACTTTTATTTGTTACTTTTTTGCATTAACTGTTGCAAAAAGAAAAACAAATCCCAATGGTAAGGTAGAAAACACCATTTTTTTTAATGGTTAAACAATAAAAACTCCCCAAAAACATTGTGACATAGTCGATTATTTGCTCAACCTAATATTTCCAACACCAAATACGGTGACTTCCCTGATAAAAGGTGAACATCGGACTCACTGTTCGTACAAATTGCAGTAAAATTATGAAGCCGTGCAGGAAAAGCACACACGACGCAAACTGGAGATTTTTAAGTCGCAATGAATTTAGATTCATATTTTTCAACCCTGAGATCTAATTTAAAGTTTAACATCAATATTAAATTAGTCCATGTTTGCTTTACAAAACTCGGATTTCAAGCCCAGCGAGTATTTTTCTTCTTCTTCCGACTCAAAATTTTTTCGTTTTTTTTTCTGTACTGTGATTTAAACTTGTTTTTTTTTTTTTTACGTTCTCGGGTCTGATATGAGCTGATGAGGCCTTCCAGGGTGTGGAGAAGCAGCCGACAAGAGTCCGTGTGCCGCTCCACCTGTTTGTGCAGCCCTGTGAGAAAACCTCCGCCGGGCTTTGATCTCTTTGAGGTGGCGTCGTTTCACACGTGCCGGCTTTGGACGTTTATTGCAACAAAAAAAAACCCTGTTTTCCGGTCAAAAAGCTCGACGCCTGTGTCCGTCAAATAAATAAATAGAAAAGGAACATCAACGGTGTTGAAAACATTTGTACATTCCAAAAACAGGGTTTTATATTACAGATCAATAAATTAAGTAACCTTGAAAGAAGGTTTTCTATTTTAGTGACTCTTCTTTTTTAACGGTGAGGAGAAAAAGACACCAAATGAATAGAACTTCTGCCGTCATGCGGTACATGCTCTAAAAACAAACAAACCAAAAAAAAAAAAAAACCGAGTAGGAATCTTAAACGTACCACAATTTGGACAAACCCAGACGTCAGGCATTATAAAATACAGAGAAAAAGAAATAAAAGTGGGCAATTCATTTGGCCTGTAACGGGTGAAAAACACAAAAAAAAGCAGCGAATCTGTTCCGTCGTCCCACCAGAAGAGGACAGAAAGAAAAAAAACAAACAAATAACAAAAAAAACATTTGTCTCACGACAAACCCGCTGCTTCATCTTACAAGGACGCTCTCCTCATAATCAGCACGACTCACGATCCCAAAGCTCATCAGTGCAACTTGATCCAAAGCAAGAAGAAGAAAAAACAACAACAACAACAACAACAAAAAAACACCTTCAGAGGAAAATTGTTGTGCTTGTTTTTTTTTTGTTTTTTTTTCTGTCCATGACTTTTTCCTCCCCTAAAGGTTGTCGGCAGTTCCCGGCTCTGGCGGAGGAGAAATGTGCGTATAATCTTAATAAATAATAAATAGTACATCTTGTTGAAGGGGGGGGGAGGGGGGGGGTATTTACAGAGGAGGGATATTTACAATAACAACAACAACAAAAAACCTCTTCATAAAGCTGTTGAAAGTAAAACATAAGCTGTGAGTACAGTTAGAAAAAGGTGAGGATGATATAGATTAATGCCCCTGGTTCCATGAACGGATCAACAAACAGGTTAGAAAATGTGCTTCGGTCTGCATCACGACAATAGAGACGTGTGGGGCACAGTGAGGGGACAAACAAACAAACAAACAAAAAAAAAAAAAAGACACAAAATGAATAGAGTCTATTTAGGACTCGTCTCGAAAATCCCCGGCTCTGATAAAATAAGTCGGAATCCTAAACGTGCCGCAATTTGGACAAACTTTGACGTCAAAATGCAAAGATAAGAAATCGTGTTTTTTTTTTTTTGTAAATGACATGAAAGCTGAGGACGGTGTAGTGAGCGGGTACGGCCACTAGTGGGTGCTGTTGGTGTGTTTCCAGAGAGAACGGACCGGTGAGTCACGACACTCAATTTCTATGTTATCGTCCATCTGCTGAGCACGTTCACCACCACGACGCACGCTAGCGGCGTTTCTGCCGTTTCCATGGAGACGGAGACGGGGAAAAGTGTGAGGAACGTTGACGTTTTCACTTTGTAAAAAGCCTTTAAACGGAGAAGCCGATTTCCAACAGAAGGAATAACATGTTGTTTTCCCTCGTCCTGCAACAATACCTGGGAGGAGTCATTTGTTTGCATCTGTTAATGTGCTTTTAATTATTGACATTTAAAATCCTGTCATTTTGATTTAGATTTTTTTTTTTTCTCCATAAAATGTAAAAAGTCTGCCACTTTTGCCCCACCAAAGATTATCTGACCTTTTTTCAAAAATCAGTAATAAGGATCGTCTTGTTTCTGTGTTTTTGCATCGATAAGAAGGGAATAAACAAAAAACAAAAAAAGAATCACGCTTGTAAAAAGGCACGTGCCCCCGACCCACAGTCTGTCGTAAAGTAAAATCCTGCTTAGCGACCAATTGAACCAGAAAACTGGGATTACTCTTGAGTATTCACAGACTGTTTCTCGCCACTGGGTGGCGACATTTCACCGCGAAAAAAACCGTTCCTCCTCAGCAGACTTCAATCTGGAGGCCATGGAAATAATCTCATTTGATCTGCGTAACCGGATCTCATTCTCCAGCGAACACGGATGAAAAAAAAAACTCTGCCTAAACACTTCAACAAGTCTGCTGTTCTACAGCACAAAGAACTACACCCCCCCCCCCGCCCCCCTCCTCCACCCCTCCTTTATATCATTGCTTTAATAATTATTACTCTCAACTAGTAGATCTGAAAGACCCAACCTTCCTGTGAGGGAAGTTAGCAGCTAGGAAACGTTACACGGAAACACTGGGAGGGTTTAAAACACCGTGTGTGTGTGTGTGTGTGTGTGTGTGTGTGTGTGTGTGTGTGTGTGTGTGGTCGTCTCATCAGTCCCGGCAGGTGGGCAGGTTGACGAAGGTGAAGATGTTGTACTCGATGAGGCAGGAGAAGCACAGGAAGACGGAGTAGAGCAGGAGACACGTGAAACCCAGACGTTTGTCCAGCGTCCACTTGTTGAGATGAACTCCCAGAACCTGGACACACGAGACACGGTGGGCTTAAAGAGAAAAACCCCAAAACCCCCATAAAATAACCAATAAACTATTAATACAGCATTTGAACCGTCGATTGAGAGGCCAACACATCTTTTTTTTTTCTTCTCTCGTTTGAAAATCACTTTATATAGACAACATGAAGCGTGTTGAATGTTTAAAATGCAGCGACAACCTTTATTGAATTCCTAGAATTTACACCTGAATTCAATTCAAGACAATTAACCTAAAAGTGAATTCCCTTTCGCCTCCAACACCGCCCACATGGAAAGAACCTATACGAGGATATAGGCGCATATATGAAACCTACAAGCAGTTTATATGCACATATATGTGTATATATGCGACATATAGACAAAATTGAGGTGCATATATGTGAATATACAGGCCATATAGGTCTCCTGTACTGCTTCTTTATTTCCACATATATATAGCCCATATCTCACATACATTATCAAGGCAATAACTAAGAACCAACTAAAAAACTATTATGCAAGAAGAACATATAGGTGCATATATGCACACATATATACGTGCATATATGTACCTATATAGGTGCCTGTATGCACTTATATGTGTACATATATGTGCATTTATGTACATATAATATAGGAAAATGGCCGGTTCAACACGAGGCTTCAGGGCATGTAGTACACATGCCAGGCCTCTAGGGGCGCTGTGACTCACCAAACACACCAAATTTAGAAGTAGATTCCTGCTCATAAACCTCTATATAATTCTACTCCTATAGGTCTATGGCCCTGCTCCTCCTGCTGTTAGCGTCATGGAGCTTCTGCAGCGCAGTGACTCACCAAACACACCAAAAACGCAGAAGAAGACAGAGCACATAGAATTTTAGAAGTCGATTCTTGCTCATAAACCTCGATATAATTCTACTTTTATAGGTCTATGGCTTCAATTTGACCCCCCCCCCCCCCACCCCAGGGTTCACACACTCACCGTTATGAACACAGACGCCAGCAGGAGCCCCACGGAGAAGATGAGACCTTTGCTGTTCAGTTTGATCTGCGGGAGGAAAAGTGTTGGACAAAAGGTTTTGACAAAATCCGCGAGGGAAGGAAAAACTCGCCGTTCCTCTCAGATCAAAGCGTTTCTGCCTGCGGCCGTCGCTTCAACCACCAGATGTCACCACTCCTCTGGAGGAAATTCGTCGTCACATGGACACAAACACACATTCCCAGCATTCAGATTTGGCGGAACGTGCCCTGGTTTGTTGACATTTCACTACATTTAAGACAATTCTCGTGGCTTTGAACTCTTTCTGTGAGAACGTCTGGGTCTTGATCTGCCGCTACGCCGTCTTTGATTCCCCCAGAAACCCCGTGCGACAGATTGAAACTACAAAAATCCGGTGCGTTTTTGTAAACCTATCGACTTTGGGTGGATTTGATTCGGACACCTGGGGGTTTGAAATGAATTCTAGTGTGCAGAAGTGATAGCTAATATAGGAAATGTGCTCTGAAGATATTATTCTGGTTGAGCAACTCTCGGTCATTTCCATTCATTTCAGCGGTTTTATCCACGGCACATGGCCTTGCGTGACACAAACCCCCTGCACGAGTCGATGCGTCCTCACTCTTGACTGTAACAGGATGTGATATGTTTGACATTAAGGAGGTGAGGCACCATTGAGGAGGCGCGGCGCGCCACTTACATCAGAGCCATAGTTGATGGCCAGGGTCTTCAGGGCCCAGGGGAGGCCGAGCCCCACCAGGATGTCAAACACGTTGCTGCCGATGGAGTTGGACACCGCCATGTCTCCCATTC
This sequence comes from Blennius ocellaris, assembly GCF_963422515.1. Lineage (NCBI taxonomy): Eukaryota > Metazoa > Chordata > Actinopteri > Blenniiformes > Blenniidae > Blennius > Blennius ocellaris. The sequence goes on along the minus strand of NC_137662.1, from coordinate 23,872,915 downwards.
CTGAACGCAAGGTGACGGGACAAAGGACGTAAGAAAGAGCTATAATATCTTTTTTTTTTTTTTTTAAGTGAAACAGTTGGAAAGGCACCTTCTGGACATCAAGGCATTTAATGTGAATACAGGGTGGTTCGTGGAGAAGGAATTTAATAAGTACTCATATCGGTACGTGATACTAGCAAGTAGCTAAGTCTTTGTACTCGTCCTCTAAACAAAGCGTCTCTCGTAACGTCATTGAGTAAAAAGGCTTTCCTGGAGCCTTCCCAGAGTCTTCCCTGACTCTGAACATTTTTACTGTAAATTCTACCGTGTAGACTTTTTGTGGCCAGTCATCTAAAGTCTATACGGAAGTTTTTCTGTGGTACTGCTGCAGCTTCCTGCTGTCATACAGTGACATCTAGTGGTCCACGATGGTATATTTTAGTATACGAGTTGGCTTTCTTCGAATTGGCTGCATGACGAGCCAAATAATACGGTACTTTCAAAAGTTGCAGGGACATCAAAGGCCCGTCGTTAAAGAACTACCAAAAGCCATAAAGAGACGGCGTCCGCCGAGCAGAGGACGGATGGTTCCTCCCTCAACAGTGCAGAGCATCACCGAAAAAGACGGAGCGGTTTAAATATTTGATGACGGGTGCAAGAATAACCGCAGATGAAAGGACGGAGGACGGAACCCCGTCGGACTGCTTCCCCTCTCCTCTTTTATCGCCTCGCGACGAGGACGTGATCTTTCCCCCCCCCCACCCCCACCCACCTGTAACCCCTGTGACCTCGCCGTCTCGCCATCGCTTTGATAAGCACATTCACTTTGGTCCTGCCCGTTTTCATGTGCATGAGCCCGGTAAACCCCCCCACCCCACCCCCCGCCCCCCCCTGCGTTACCTTGGCGAGCCACGATGAGGCTAGCCATGCAGTCGGGGACGCTGGTGCCCGCCGCCAGGAAGGTGATGCCCATGATGACGTCCGGGATGCCCAGCGTGAAGCCGATCACCGTGACCTGATGGGACGACACACGAGAAGGGGGGGTTAAAAAAACGGAAATCTTAAAAACTGCACTGCCCTCTACTGGACGTATGGATTAACTACCGCACCGACACTGTTTGAACTGTATGTACAAATTGAGGTTCCGTTACGGGAGCGTACTCACCATCCACACCATGATGTAGGAGAAGCCGGCAATCCACAGCGTGGAGGCCACGAAGGACAACATGAAGTAGTTCTCCCAGCGAGGGGAGGAGCAGTTGGGGACGGTGAAGTACAGCAGGAGACACAGAGGCCAGGCGATCAGCCACTTCAGCTTACTGAACGCCCCTCCTGCACACACACACATCCAATCCACTTTATTTATACGGCACATTTTAACCCTTGGATGCACACGTGGGGTCAAAAAATGACCCCCCCCCCCAATTCAAAATCAATGCGTTTTGGCAATATACTGGGTTGTTATTCTTCAAAATCTTTAAAACAAAGACTTGCAATATTTTCATATTCTAGGTATTCCTCAGAAAACATGTTTGTGACATGAGACCGTTTGTATTTTTTTTTTTTTTTTCATTAATTTTAAGAAATTGCAGTTTTCGCATCGCGACCTCACTCTTCCACAAGCAGTGCCCGCGGAATCTTCTATGGAACTTTAATTCTCAGCAACTCTGACTGTCTCACTTACACATCTGATATCATCTCACACATCTGATGCAACCTTGGACTGTCAATACTGTCCCACTTAAACATGTGATGTCAGCAGTCTCACCACCCTGGAGGTCACTTTTACCCAGTAACGCACGTATGAGTGGGACAGTATTGACAGTCAAAGTTGCATTAGACGTGTAAGTGGGACTGTCAGAGTTACTAAGAATTAAAGTTTCATAGAAGATTCCAATCGGAACTGCTTGGGGTCATTTTTGACCCCACGTGTGCATCTCAGTGCTGCACATGAGACTGCACATAAAAACAATCAAACTAAAACAATGCAAATTAGCTCCAACACTAAATAAGTATAAAACCATAAAATTTAAAATTAAAACAGATTAAAAACTACAAACACATAAAAAAAAAAAAAACTACAAATAAGAATAAAACAATTTAAAAGGATAAATAGAAATATAAAAACGCTTAAAAAGCAATCAAATAAATAAGGACAATAAAATAAATAAAAGACACAGGGGGACCACACGACTCACGCGGCGTTAAAAGCCTGAGAATAAAAGTGGGTTTCAAGACGCGATTTAAAACAGTCCACAGTGGGGGGGCTGTTCGGACGTGGGGGGGGGGGGGGGGGGGGGGGGGGACAACAGAGAACGCTCTGTCCCCTCTGGTTTTACGCTGAAGTCTTCGGAACCACGAGCCGGAGCCGGCCCTCAGACCTCAGACCACAAGCAGCGGTTTGGATTAAAAAAAAATGGGTAACATGGGCGACGACGCCCCGGATGTCTTGCAGGTACCTGGACACTGGAAGGGCACGAAGGGTCCCTCGTCTTCCTCCTCTTCCTCCTCTTCGTCGTTCTCGTTGTTCTCGTTGTCCTCGTTCTCCGTCTCGTTGCCCGCCTCGCGGTCGTCGCGGTGGACCTTGGCGGGCCGGTCGGCCCGGGACAGGCCGTTCTCCACGCTCTGCCGGCTCGCCGCTCTGGCCGGCGCCTCGGAGTCGCCGTTGGTCAGAGTCCGCGTGTTGATGAGACGCTGCCTCTGCACGGACGTACGACACACACAAAGACAAAGCCTGCGGTGAGACGTCATATCATGGCCATCACCTGTTGCCGGGTAAACAAATCAGCCTGAGGCCTTCACGTTCAGTTCTGCAGTGTAAAACTAGTGTCGGTCACGCTGCTGCTTCAACCAACCAGGTTTTGATATTCGTGACTCAGGGTCTTCAAGAAGGCCTAGCATGACGTCAGCATTTTCATGCCCTCTGATTGGCTCGCCAGAGAGTTCACACTCCAGCGCTAGCTAGCTGCATCTCTAGCGAGGTACACGAACAAAAATATAGTTTTATTTAATAGCGGTTTTGTCAACCTACAATGACTAAAGGAGAAGATAAAGACATTTGGTTGCAGATTTATTGTCATTTTTGAAGATGGACTTTTCCCAAGAGGTCATTGAACGCACCGCAGCACGAAGAGCGCAAGGTGCAATTTACCTGCGCTGACTTCAAACTCCATGGTAGGGAGACAAGTGAGGATGAGTGATGTCATCGGTTTGGAGGGTTTTACTCCCGAGCGGCGCTACATGCTACATGCTACATGCTACAGCCTGCTTGCTGAAGAGTTTCGGTGTTTCCACACCAGTGAGCTAACATGCTAAGCTAAAAACAGAACTTGTAGGCACTGCGTAGTGGGACGGGAAGGTAAACAGGAAGTGACGTTCAGCGCGCGTTCTATCGCCGTCGTTTCACGGTCGCTTCGCATTTGATCACGTTCCCGCCGCGTCACGGTTCTCACGGCAAAGCGACGGCGTACGGTCGCCGTTTCATCACGTTCAATCGCGGCTTGTCCCGGCGCGTGACGGTTCGTGGAACCCGACGCGTCGCGTTCTACCCCGGTCTGCCGCGGCGCCACCGTCTGGGAGGAAGCCGGGAGTTTTATTTGGGTCTGAGCAATCAACGACAGAACAGCTTCTACAACCTCTGCTAGCGAAAAAGAAATCAAGAGGTTTGAGGCGAGAGTCTCAGGATACAAGGAGTACCTTCACTTTCTGGTGGCCCTGTGGGGCAGAAACCTGCTTCAAACATTCATTTCATCCCTACAGAGCCTCGACACAACGCGAAAAACCTTCCAGACCTTCCTCAGAATTCCCCCAAATCCCCCGGCGCACTACGTTCCGGGCAAACGGGGGAAGATAGTGTGAACCTTCCCCCTCACCACGGCTCGACACGAGTCTGACTGACACACCCGTTAGCGGCGAGCTGGAGCGAGTCCAACATCGTTGGGGGTTGCAGGTCGCGTCGACACGGAGGTCGCGTGAAGGTGGTTGGCGGCGACGCACACAGCCGTCACACATCGTCTGCATGTGGAGCGCGGATCAGGCTCCGTGGCAGGGGCGTCAAACTCGTTCCCACCGAGCGCCGAGTCAGCAGAACGGCTCAAAGGGCCACATGCAACTGTAAGGCTGAATAAACGTAACTAAAAGTGACCAAGTGGAATGTAAAATCAATGTAACTACTCCTCAATTTTAAATATGACTTCATCACTTATTAATATTACATGTGCATTTTCTTCAATTGAATTCTATTTGATGATGGTTTGATCCACAAGAAGCTTTTTAGCGTCGTACGTTGAAATTGAGTTTTCTTCTAAACTCGTACCCGCTCACTGTCTCACTGAACATTTTCTGGATCTTACCTGGTGATCATTTATCGTTTGCTTTGTACAAACCTTGAATGGATTTGAACTCCTACCAGATCCATGAATTTGAGCGTTTTTGACCGTAGAAACAGACAATTCTTGTAAAACACTGATTTTTTATTTTATTTTTTTGTAATGAACTTGCATACGTGTTTCCCCAGAACTCCACACAGGAAGTTCAATGATTCAACACCAGTGAATCATAAAGAATGAACAAGTGATTTATGGTGGCTGCGATAGCTTCTGCATATATTCCAATACTTAATTATATAATACTCGGTTGCACTAAAACAAAGACATCGCGTTAGTGTTGTAGTTATTAATAGGTCATAATTCTAATATTTACTGGTGAAGTGAAACGAGACACCTGGAGACAACAGCAAATCCTAATTAAGTAAGGGAGAAGTCTATCTCATTACTCTCATTACTCTCATTAGTCAATGTTTGAATCTATTAAGATCGTCATGTATCAAGTTGTTTTTTTTTGTTTTTTTTTATTAAATTGACTTGAAAAATCTCTGGCAGAAAAGCAGCAGCGTCTTTGCACACGGAGGTTCCCCCTCTACTCCAGCGCTCGTCCTACGGAGGACTAACAAACAGGCGCTTGTGTTCGTAGACGGCGGCTGATTGGTAGTCTGGGGGGGGGGGGGGGGGGGCCTCCAGATTACCTCTCTAAAAAGGGGCCGTCTGGAACAATTTCCACCCCTCGGAGAGAGAACAAGGGCTGCATTTGGATTCCAATCAGGGAGACCGGGCGCCCTCACCTCGGTGATGAGCATGCGGGAGGCCATGGTGAGCCGGGTCCGGGGCGAGAAGTGGCTGGTGATCATGATCCTCATGCCGGCCTCGGAGAAGGACAGCTGGTGGGGGTACGCCGACAGCAGCTCGTCCACCATCAGCACCGACGGCTTCCTGTGGGGGTTCGCTGCAGGACAACACAGGCGTGAAGGACGCCGTCGGTGCCACAGTAACTTTGAAGTTTTAAGTATATACACGCTGGACACGTCTGTATTTTCACAAAAAAAACGAACAATCGACGACTGGAGATGACGACAATCTCAACATGAAGTCGATGTGAATGAAAGTTTCTGCTGCAAAATGCAATGAAGACGTAGAAAAAAACTGGAGGAAATACTAAAATGTTAATTTTTATCGTCTTTCTCTCTCTCCCTGGCTCTGCTCTGTGTGTGTGTGTGTGTGTGTGTGTGTGTGTGTGTCTTCCACATACTTAAGTATGTCCAGCTTGCGTGTACGTTTTCTCTCTCTCTCTCTCTGTCTTTCTCTCTCTCTCTTTCTGTCTGTCTCTCTCTGTCTCTCTCTCTCTGTCTGTCTGTCTCTTTTTCTGTCAGTCTCTCTCTCTCTCTTTCTGTCTCTCTCTCTCTCTCTGTCTGTCTTCTTTTCTGTCAGTCTCTCTCTCTCTGTCTTTCTCTCACTCTCTCTTTCTGTCTGTCTCTCTCTCTCTGTCTGTCTCTATTTCTGTCAGTCTCTCTCTCTTTCTGTCTCTCTCTCTCTCTGTCTTCTTTTCTGTCAGTCTCTCTCTCTCTCTCTCTCTCTCTCTGTCTTTCTCTCACTCTCTCTCTCTTTCGGTCTCTCTCTTTTTTTCTGTCTGTCTCTCTCTCGCTGTCTGTCTCTCGCTCTCTCTCACTCTGTCTCTTTTTCTATCAGTCTCTCTCTCTTTTTGTGTCTTTCTCTCACTCTCTCTGTCCATCTCTCTCTCTTTTTCTGTCTGTCTCTCTCTCTCTCTCTCTCTCTCTCTGTGTATTACAGTATATTATTGTCACTTCATTCACGTAATAAATTCCCTACTTTGTTTCTAGAACTATTCAGATGGTCAAAGTGGAGCTGCACTCTAACTAAACCCAGACTTATGTTCGATATGTATTAACTAACTTACGTTTCTATTGTTTCGCTGATCTTGGAGAGAAACGGTTCCATGCAAAGCTAAACGCACGTTATAAAATCAGTCTCTGAACTTAAACACGGTGTCCGTGTGTGCCGAGTCGACATTAATTCCCTGGTTTTCGCTGAATAAAATATCCATTAAAAGCTTCGGTCTTCAGGAGAAAAAAAACAAGGCGATTAATTGCAATTAAATAACACTAATTACAAATAAATGTTGCACGTTCAGCGTTTTCGACTGGTGAGCACGGGGTTTGAAGTCTCCGACTGGCGGGCGGCGACGGTACCTTTCTTCAGCAGGACGGCCGTGGCGTCGCAGCCGTCGTCCAGCTCGGCGTTGCTGGCCGCGCCGTTCCTCAGGCTGGACGGGTTCTTCTTCTGCCGCTCCAGGAAGCGAACGACGTGCGAGTTCATCCTGAAACGGACACGAGAGGAAACGTCGTTGTGGACGACGCGGTGACCGCAGTGGTCAGAATGTACTTATCTTTCTTATTTCTTGATTTAAAAGGGGGACAGGGAAATTTCATAAAAACGCGTGGTTACACTTTATTCGTTATTTCGAATAAAGTCTTCCCACAGCTATTCACAATTTTTTTCAATTAAGAGAAAACAACTACAACTTAAGAGGACTATACATTTGAAAAAGGTGGTGTGAGAACCAACGTTGTGTTTCTATTCTGGGAGGTTTATGGAATGTCTCAGTGACGACTTAAAACTGTGCAAATCACTGTTCTGCTTCAAAAAAATAGTAAAAATAAAAATAATTAATGTTACAATGAGCGGTGATTTCTGTTGCTTCTGTTTTGTTTGGTTGAGTTTTTGTCATGTATTACTTCTGTTATGTTCCCTATTCATTTTTTTCTCCCGTATTACGACTGCTATGTTTATTTTTTTATTAATTTTTTTTCTCCAGTTGCTTTTTAAAAATTTGAACATATTTTTTGTACCACTGGTGTCTGGGGTAACCGCACGGGTTTTTAAGGGAGAGGCTAAAATAAGCCTTGGCTTCAGCCTAATACACATTTCGATTGCAAGTATATTGTGGAAACAGTGAAAAATCACAGGTGTGTGAACTTTTACCATGAACTGCACAAAAATTAATCAACTGCACTTCTACTGAAACTGTAACCGAAATAAACCATTCATTCATTCATTGGTTAAAGAAGCCAGAATTATCCAGAAGTTTTAGTTTTCATCTGTCGTCCCCTGGCCATGACGTTAAAAAGGCAATAAAATACATCGACAAACACAATAGGCAAACAGTAAAATACACATGCAAACACGTGCTGTACAATTAAGAAAATCCAACATAACATGAAAACATCCCAACAGGCTGATCTTTTAGCGTTGGTATGTGTTGATAAGCCACATTTTCAATTTTATTGTGAAGGCCTCGCATGTTGTAAACCAGTGTTTTTCAACCTTTTTGAGCCAAGGCACACTTTTTTCGTTGGAAAAATCTGGAGGCACACCACCACCCGAAAATGTTAAAATGGTAAACTCTGTAGCCTCTTTTAACAATATAAAGTCTTTCTCATCAAAGTTTTATCAACAGGAATCCAGTAAATACAGAAAAAAAAGTATTTCCCAATTTCTTTTTTTTTAATTTGTACTCAGTCAGTGTGAAACCTGGACCTGATGGATGAAGAGCTGAGATCCTGGCAGGAATAGAAGAAAGACAAACACCAACATGTCTAGTTCGGAGTTCGTGATTAACGAGACTGACGTCATTCACTTTCGATTTCACCAGCAAAGTTCTGTGCTGCCATCTATTGGCAAAGAGTATTTATACATGATTACTCTTCAACACACTGTTGTCGGCTGTGAGAGCAAATGTTTTTTAGAAAAAAAATGTGAAATTGGATAATTTCCCACGCCACACCGGACTGTATCTCGCGGAAACACCGGTGTGCCGCGGCGCCGTGGCTGAAAAACACTGTTGTAACCAGTTTAACCTCCTCAGGCACCGAGTTCCACGCACTCACTCACTTCATGATCAGAATGTAGACGAAGTACATCAGGATAAGCGTGAGCGCTTCCCACCTGCAAAAGACAACAGGTTCACAATCACACTTTCAACGTTTTTATAGAAATGCTACTTTTTATCCTCACGGAACAACTTCCGTCAACATTCTGATAACTAGTGTTTAAGTTAACAAGTTCTTTGTAACGGAAAACCATCCTGGAGCTGCTGGCGCTAGCTGCCCTGCTGGTTAGCATTTAGCATTAGCCAAAACGTGAAACGCTCCAGTGTAGGAAATGTTAGCATTAGCAAGAATTTTGAAGAATCCTACTAAGTGATGTAACTTCAACTAACATCAGATTATAGAGCATCTTCCCCCTCTAACATCAGATTAGAGCACCTTCCTCCTCTAACATCCAAATTATAGAGCATCTTCCTCCTCTAACACCAGATTATAGAGCATCTTCCTCCTCTAACACCAGATTATAGAGCATCTTCCTCCTCTAATATCAGATTATAGAGCATCTTCCTCCTCTAACATCAGATTAGAGCACCTTCCTCCTCTAACATCCAAATTATAGAGCATCTTCCTCCTCTAACACCAGATTGTAGAGCATCTTCCCCCTCTAATATCAGATTATAGAGCATCGTCCTCCTCTAACATCCAGATTATAGAGCATCGTCCTCCTCTAACATCCAGATTATAGAGCATCGTCCTCCTCTAACATCAGATTATAGAGCATCTTCCTCCTCTAACACCAGATTATAGAGCATATTCCTCCTCTAACATCAGATTATAGAGCACCTTCCTCCTCTAACATCAGATTATAGAGCATCTTCCTCCTCTAACACCAGATTATAGAGCATCTTCCTCCTCTAACATCAGATTATAGAGTATCTTCCTCCTCTAACATCAGATTATAGAGCATCTTCCTCCTCTAACACCAGCCAATAGAGCATCTCCCTCCTCTAACATCAGATTATAGAGCATCTTCCTCCTCTAACGTCAGATTATAGAGCATCTTCCTCCTCTAACATCAGATTATAGAGCATCTTCCTCCTCTAATATCAGATTATAGAGCATCTTCCTCCTCTAATATCAGATTACAGAGCATCTTCCTCCTCTAACACCAGATTATAGAGCAACTTCCTCCTCTAACATCAGATTATAGAGCACCTTCCTCCTCTAACACCAGATTGTAGAGCATCTTCCTCCTCTAACATCAGATTATAGAGCGTCTCCCTCCTCTAACGTCAGATTATAGAGCGTCTTCCCCCGCTAACATCAGATTATAGAGCATCTCCCCCTCTAACATCAGATTATAGAGCATCTTCCTCCTCCAATATCAGATTATAGAGCATCTTCCTCCTCTAATATTAGATTATAGAGCATCTTCCTCCTCTAACACCAGATTATAGAGCATCTTCCTCCTCTAACACCAGATTATAGAGCATCTTCCTCATAACTGACTTACCAGACCACTTTTTCATCATATATGAACTGTAATATAGGAAAGAAATGGAGAATACAAAGTTAAAATGGAAACATTCTATAAATTCCACGTTATGTGATTCACAACATGCGTATAAATGACATAACCTGACAGGTCATTTACCACAATGAGAGCGGAGATGGCCAGTGTGTAGTAGCTGGAGTCTCTGAGCAGAGGCCAGCAGGAGAGGCGGATCGTCTGGACGGGAGAAAAAAAAAAAAAAGAAAGATTGCTGAGTCAGGCTAAATGTCTTAACTCGCCAGCTTGAAGTGATGAAACGACTCGGATAAAAACCCCTGAAAAACACAATCCAGGTGACCTGACACAAACACAAATCAAGCTTTTGCTGATTGCTAATCGATGGCGAAGCAATGTTGAGGTTCTGTGGTTTATCGTGAATTGTTCTCTGTGCTCGTGTTTCCATTCAACAAAGTTCCTGTCACTGGCTAACAGAAGCTAACTGACTTAGCCACCAAGGGTTTTATTCTTAATACTCTGATCTGATTACGTCCTATAATTTAGTGGTTTTCGCTGGTTAATAATTGAATGAAAGGCAGTTCCACAGATATATTCCAGGTCTTACAATTATTCTAATCAATTCCAAGCATTACCATGTTAATCCATCATTGGATATTTTTGTTCTGTTCACCCTGTGACTGGTTGTTTCATTTGACTTTCACTGAAATCACTAACATCCGAATCAACAAGTACGATCATACAATTTTAACAACGTTCCCATAAAGCTTAAATGCTTAAAAGATTTCATCATGATGATGACAAAGCAACACTTATTTGAGAAAACATTGTGGTTTCATCTCGTCTTCTTATCCCGGAATGTCGTTTTTGTGTTTCAAAATATTTTGATACGCCTCGTCTTGTGACCCCTTACGTGATTTTATTGTTTCTATTGTAAATAGTGTGTGTGTGTGTGTGTGTGTGTGTGTGTGGGGGGGGTACCTGCACAGCGAATATGCCACACACTCCAATAATGCAGAGGATGTTGAAGACGGCGGAGCCCACGATGGTGCCGACCCCGACGTCGCCCTTCGTGATGAACACCCCTGTAGACGAACACGGTAGAAACCACACGTGACGAGATCTCTTTCAATAGAAGGCATGAATTGTTCTGTGGTTTTGGGGATTCCTACTGTACGAGACCGTGTAGTGTGTGTGTGTGTGTGTGTGCGCGGTCCTCACCAATGACAGAGGTGAACAGTTCAGGCGCTGAGCTGCCCGCCGCCATGAAGGTCGCCCCGGCAACATCCTCACTGAGGTGAAGGCGCTGGTGGACAGAGAAGCGAGAAGCACAACGGGTTTCTCAGCAGGAGTCCATCGCCGCCGTCAGGCGGAGGTATACGACCGCCCTTGACTTCCCACGGTGCGGCGGTCACCTCACCGTGGGGAAGTCAAAGGGGGTACGTCCGAGGAGTTCCTCCCATCTCCTTGTCTACGGACTTTTTGGACACGGTGTTTCCGAGGCTAAAAGAGGCTCTGAAGGGAGCAACCGGCCTCCTTTTCTTTGCTTCTTGAAGAATCCGGACAGTCCTCATCATGGCCGCCACACAAAACACTTCAGGGAAAGTCCATAGACAAGGAGTCAGGAGGGACATTTCGGACGCACCCATGGCGTGGAAGTAGTTCGCCGCCGTGACGTGAAAGGGCTAATGAAGGATCGGTCGCATGAAACCGCATGGAAACTCGTTGGCGTCTTCTTACCTCGCATATCTTCTCCAACGAGGGGACGAAGTAGTCGTCGCACACCAACGCCAGAGCGTAGAACATGTAGACCGCCTGCAGGACACAAACCACCCTCATTGCGTCTGCAATCATTTTCTCAAGTTCACACAGTCGGTGGGGTTGACGTGTCGGTCAGTCTGCGCCGAGAAGACCCCTGAACCGTTCAGTTGGTGGATCGATCCCGTCCTGCCTTGTGTGTCACATGACACCGGGAAGTGTTGACGACGGTTCGGGGTAGGGTTAGGGTTAGGAAACTTTCTACTTATTCAGAGTCTGATCAGGAAAGGATCTGACCGGCTGTGGAGGCCTGACCAGAACCGGCGTGGACGTGGACCCCGCTCAGATTTGGGATCAGAATGAACTCCGGTGGACCAACATTTCCTGACAGATGCATTTCCATCACGCTCTTTCATTGGGATCAGACTTACAGTCCTTGTAAAACACAGTATTTGTCACACAGATCATCAGGTTGTTAAAGATGCGTGCGTGACGGCGCGAAGGTCCTCGTCTCCTCTGGGGGGTTTTAAGCACCTTAAGTTGTTTTTTCCCAATAAAACAGGAGACGAGTTCCATACAATCTTCATGAGCAAAGAAATAAAATAAAATAAACACGAACATTACGTTCACCTCTTACTCTCTCACCTAATAATGGGGCACGTGTTAGTTTGAAAACGCGTACCGGTATTTATTTCCAGCCACATTACAAGTTATAGTGTTTCACTGAATCCGAATTTGCACATCTCAATAAAATCATAGTACTTTTTAATCCGAGTACTTTAGAGGATTAAAGGAAAGCAAACATGGTTCAGGCTGGTTGAAATGGGTTTCCAGGGGACTGTTATCTGGAACAACACATCCCACAGCAGGAAGACAACAATCAACAATCTGTTTGTGTGGGGTTTTGTTTTTTTGTATTTGTCGTGAGTGAACAATATTATTGCAACAAATACAAACATTCTGGACATTCTGAACACTCACGCAGAAGACGTGGAGGCCCAGCGCTCCGTCGATGCGCTCCTGCTCGGTGAAGTAATCCCTGGGGAACTCGTGGATCGCTGCAAACACGGACAGGGCGACATAGGAACGATTAATTATCAAATCAAGCCTCCCCTGAACCTCGACTGTGTCCAAAAGGAAGTCAAACAAACCGATGGATTAAATCTGGAACGGGATTTATTTCAAAAAATCCCAAACCTCATTTGTCTGTATCTGTTTTAACTTTTTTAAGAGGTGCCTCTTAGCCTGTTAGCGATTTTCAGCCAAACGTCAGGGAAGAATCCGTAAACAACCCAAGAGAAGACAAAGACACGAAGACACAAACAGCCTTTAATCTGTTTTTCAATCGAGGATGACTTTGTGTTCCCGCTCAGCACCGTCTCGTTATACTAGTTAGCGATTGGTAGCGATTGGTTGGCACAAACCCAATAAGTGGGACGGCAATGTGTCCAAAACTGAACGGGAGGAAACCACGAAGGGTTGAGACCCCAAAAAAACGTCCCCGTTTCGTGAGTCGACGTCTCTTCGGTGTCTTTTCAGGAAACACCGTGAACGCCGGACTTTCTGTGCTGCGTCTGCATGTTTCCCGCGACATGTCAAGCTCTCTGAAGGAATTCGAAGTTGCACGTTTTACGACAAGCATCCTCTGTACGTCGAGGGCGCGAGACGGCAGGAAATCGGAGGCAGCCAATCAGAAACACGGCCAGAAATATTCCCCCCGTCTTCATCCGCAGCCATCAGATGCATTTCTAGTTGAAGACGAGTCTGCATACAAGCTATAAATAGGCTCAGCCCACTGTGACTCTCTGCCTGTCTGTGTGTGTGTGTGTGTGTGTGTGTGTGTGTGTGTGTGTGTGTGTGTGTGTGTGTGTGTGTGTGTGTGTGTGTGTGTGTGTGTGTGTGTGTGTGTGTGTGTGTGTGTGTGTGTGTGTGTGTGTGTGTGTGTGTGTGTGTATTCCAGATTTGCTTGGCTTGCTCTGCTTGAATACTATCAGTGCGCCCTGAGCAATTTGGGTGTGCTGTTTTCACGCGCTCTGTGTGTGTTTGTGTGTGTGTGTGTGTGTGTGTGTGTGTGTGTGTGTGTGTGTGTGTGTGTGTAACGTGAAGGCAACCCAATGCGCAGTGACATTCTCCCTCTCAACAGCCGAGAGAGCCTGTGAGTCAGCCGGCTTCAGCTTCAGCCGGCCCTGCGTGGCCCAAACACAATACGAAGTGACAGGACAGCCAGAGAGAGGGAGGGAGGGAGAGAGGGAGAGAGAGAGAGAGAGAGGGAGAGCGAGCAAACAAAGACACAATTTAGAACCTGACATGATGTGTTGCTGGGGACAAAATAATGTAAAAAAAAAAAAAAAGAGCAAATATAACGAGAACACCAAGGTTAGAGCGGCAAAACGTTGCATGTCGTGGTGTTTCAGAAGTGAAAAAGCAACCCGTGTTGTTTGACTTTACATGAGGCAGAAAGCCCAGGATGAACTAGCGGATTAAAAAAATTTACTAAAAGAGAAAAACTTGAAAGATTTGAAGAAAGTTGGGGCGTCTGTCTCTCTACGGCGACTCAATAAAAACCTCCTTCTGATTTATTGCCATGTCATTTGCAGCACTGGAATGTGTTTCCCCATTGAATCTTCACAGCCGGGACTCACTCTCACACACACACACACACACACACACATATACACACACACACACACACACACACACACACACACACACACACGGAGGCAGTGAAACAATTGGGTTCACCCTCTCCATTGTGTCGCGCCTGACACTCATTGTTTACCTTCATCCAGTCACACACTCACTTCACACAATGCCACCGGCCTGTATGGATGCTGGATCTCACAGACACACAACAAAGTCAACAACAACAACAACAACCAGCAGCACTTGCCTCTTTCAGAGCTCCTCGTCTTTGTTTTCCATTCACAGATTTAAGGTTTAACAACGCCAAGGACACAAGTCGACTTCAATTCCACCATCTCGGGCTGTAATGATGAATCGACTTCATTATAATCGTAAGTTTAGTGCGTAAATAGTCTCAAAGCATTTTAAACTGAAGGTTACTTCCACCCACAGACACACAAACTAATAGGTTCTCAACTCTCCATTGGAATAAATGTGGTGTTCAGGGTCTGAACGCAAGACACATCAAGAGCGTCTCTTGATCGCCACCGAGTCTCAGCCATGTTTTTAGTGTGTGTGTGTGTGTGTGTGTTTGTGTATTTATGACTTGAGTTTTTGCAAATAATTATCATCAGTGTGTCACAAAAACCTGAAGTTGAACCAAAACCTGCAGCACTTGTTATGTAATGTCTGTGGCCTAAAATAGACCATAAAGGGACACGACTGCGTCTTAATTCCGTCTTGTTTTTTTTTTTTGGTTTAGTTTTTATTAACATGCCAGTATATTCGCAAAGCCACCTCGGAAACAACTGCACAGTTGTACAATTTTCTTTCTACAGAATCAGACAACATCTCACTGGAAATACAGGAAAAAGCTGGTGAGATTCATATTTGTTGCATCAAGTTCTGTTTTTTTGGTTGTTTTTTTTACCTATTTATCTGTAAAATCGTAAAAAAAAACAAAAACAAATGTCCAAGTGGTCAGATCTGCCACTGAAAAGCTCCGACAACTGGTGGAAATCTGGATTTTCTTTTCTCCAACGGGATCAGTTTCCGACTCGAAGCGTTTCAGAATCTTGTAATCGCGTTTGAAACGACCCCTTCATCCCGCAGCTGCACACAATATGCGTACGGGTTGTGTCACAGGATTTATGTTTTTGTTGCCCTTTGTCGCTCCGGATAAGAGCTTCTCTTGAGTGCCCGGGTCTCCAAAACATCCAGTAATATATACATGCATATATATATATATATATACAAGCATCAGTCGTTTAGGATTAAATACGATACACGAGGCTGATGGTTCCGCCGGGCTGACATCAAACTGCAGTAGTCGTGTCTCATACTGCACTAATCTTATTACGTACTCTACAAGGACGGACTGTGGTGAGTGAGACAAAAGCGTTACGTAATGTTGAGGTTGAGACGGAGCAAAAGCCTCCATACGACTTACAGTATTTGTGGCATTAAAACAGATCCTGGTGGCGCGTAATCCGAGCTCGCTGGCGTTCGGGTGGGTTAAGTGCATCCTGCGGGAGGTTGCAGGGTTCTGTGGGGGGAGCTGGATGTGTTCTGGGACGTGGACGGACTGTGGGTGTCCGACGGGACGACCGCTTTTTTTGTTGGGTCAGAGAGTTCAGTTCAGTTCAGTCTTGGGGAGTGGGGGAGGGGGTACCCTTTAAAATACATTCTTTCTTGCTCTCCTGATCGCAAAGACCTGATTGGCAAAGTGAGACGTCGTTCAATCGCCACGCGGCAAAAATGTCCAGAGATGACTTGAACAAAACCCAAAGTTCAATGTCTCTTTTGGAAAATTCCCGGACAGAAGCCTGAAGCGACGGTCAAAACCCGCCGTACCTGCAAGTGCCTGCTGTCGACGTGCAAAGACGTGGGCAAAATCAGTATAACTTTATGTATCCTGGAGGCACTTTAAAATATGTATTTCTTTAAATATTTCTCAAATAAATGATTCACATTTAATCTTTTTTTTTCGGGAAAAACGCTTGAACTTAGTTTTGGGACATCAAATATGAAATTGCTGACTTGCCTTGCTTCTGTCAATCTGCCCCCCCATGTGTAGTTCAGAATTTAAAATGGGAGCAAATGAGAAAAAAACCCCACTTTGTCGTTCTTTGATTTGACTTGAGCAGCTGACGGATGGGAGTTAAACATCTCATCCGACCCTTCCCTTAACTGAGATCTCAGCCAGTTAAATACCCCGGGCCCCCCCCCCCCGCGGGGATGTGTGAAGGCTTTACGACATTTAATTGAACGTGTGCGCGGCGGAGCGGTGGGTTAATCAGACTATCAAACCCAATTCGCTTCTCGCTTCTGCTCGTGTGTCAGCAGAAGTTTGCTTTGTTCTATGTTTTCCCTGGAAATCTCCGGCCTCTGGCGAAACCTCCGGCTGCTGGATCGCCGACAGTCGCCGGGATCTAAAAATGAAATGTGAATGTCACTGCTGCCCAGTCCAACAGTCTGAAAGAGGCCGTTTCCTCTCTGAACATTCATCCTGTCATCCTCACTTGAATCATAACGACCTCCCGGGTTACCTTCATTCACACCAGAACAATAAACTTTTCTCCAAGCCCCCCGAAGGTCTGGCAAAAAAAAAACAAGAGGGAAGTTCAATAACGCGGAATACGGCCGCAAAGTCAAACGTGCCACTTTATCTCGCCGTCCAGAGGAAAACTGGAAATAAACCGCAGGATTCCAGAGCGTGCAGCAACCTTTAAAGGTGGAGACGCTCCAAACCTGACCTGAGCAAAGCGTTTGAAATACCAGAAACTGGAGCATTAGTGGAGTTTCATGGACCTGGATGTCGTTTGTGGCGTCACAGTGGTTTCTATGCAGGCGGTACAACCTCTTACTGCCATACAAAGACCCCGAGCATAACCCGACCATAACCCGAGCATAACCCAGCCATAACCCGACCCTAACCCGACCATAACCCGAGCATAACCCAGCCATAACCCGAGCATAACCCAGCCATAACCCGGCCATAACCCAACCATAACCTGGCCATAACCCAGCCTTAACCCGGCCATAACCTAGCCATAACCCGGCCATAACCCAGCCTAACCCGGCCATAACCTGAACATAACCCGACCATAACCCGGCCATAACCAACCATAACCCGACCATAACCCAGCCTTAACCCGGCCATAACCTAGCCATAACCCGGCCATAACCCAGCCTAACCCGGCCATAACCTGAACATAACCCGACCATAACCCGGCCATAACCCAACCATAACCCGACCATAACCCAGCCATAACCCGGCCATAACCCAACCATAACCTGGCCATAACCCAGCCATAACCCGGCCATAACCCAGCCTAACCCGGCCATAACCTGAACATAACCCGACCATAACCCGGCCATAACCCAACCATAACCCGACCATAACCCAGCCAAAACCCGGCCATAGCCCGACCATAGCCCGACCATAACCCGACCATAACCCGACCATAACCCGACCATAACCCGGCCATAACCCGACCATAACCCGACCATAACCCGACCATAACCCAGCCATAACCCAGCCATAACCCAGCCATAACCCGACCATAACCCGGCCGTGAAAGAAACTTTCAACCCTGGGAGCCGGATTAAAAACTTAAAAAACTGTTGCCGTGGAAACGGCCCCCGCCCAAAAGTGAAGAAAGTTTTGCGGATAGACTCGTAACCGTTGTCGTGTAACCGGGGCGTCAGAGTGTGAAAGTGTTTCTATTAACCCCAAAAGTCGTTTTTCTGCAAACCAGATGTTGGAAAACTTCTCATCACCCACATTTAGGCTCGTCCAGTTATTTCTGGGAATCGCACAAATGAGAAGCAAAGCTTTATCCACGCACACACACGCACACACACACACACACACACACACACACACACACATAAGGGCCGGCGTCCTGCATGTTCTTGGTTTCTCCCTGTTTCAACACACCTGAATGCAATAATGGTCTCGTTACTTTGGCTCTTTTTTTTAACACGCTTGACGATGACATCATCATCAGATTGAGGCGTGCTGAAGCTGGGAGGAGCTAAGACACGCAGGTCCTCAAGGCCTGGAATTGGGGAACCTTGTCATTAGACACACACACACACACACACACACACACACACACACACACACACACACACACACACACACACACACACACACACACACACACACACACACACACACACACACACACACACACACACACACACACACACACACACACACACACACACACACACACACGGTCAGCAGCAAAATCCCCAAGCTGGATGAGATCAATGTGGATTGACCCGAGCTGAGACGTCCAGCTCATCAGTCCAGGGGCAGAAAAACAACAGTCGACCCCACCTCAACCCGCACCACTCTCACTCCCGGTGCTTATGTAACGCCACGCGCATTATGTAAGAGCTCCCCGGTTCCCGGTAGAGACGCACGCACGCACGCACGCACGCACGCACGCACGCACGCACGCACACACGCACACACACACACACACACACACACACACACACACACACACACACACACACACACAGAGAGGATCCGACAAATCCTATACATCATTAAAGGGATCTGAGGAGGCTGCTGTGTTTTAAGAGCCGCTGAAAAGACGTGGCTTTATGCAGATGACAGATGGCTTTTCATCCATCAATGACAAAGCACGCCGAGGCATCTGTTGTTGGACGGATAATAAACACATGCGTGAACGGTTTTGCGGAAGGAGAGCCTGTAAACCTGCCCTCACACAGAAAAAAAACAAACTAATCGTTTAGTCGCTTTATTTCATATTTTGTTTACCATCATGGCCTCAAGTCTTTCAGTGTTTACTGTTTTTTTTTTTCCCCCATAAAATGCTTTGGCTGAACTATAAATAGTGTCTTAGCCTGCTGCTTTTTCTTTATTTTACTTCTCAAACGTGATTTTAAACTAAGTCGTCTTACTGGGAATCGTCTATGTGAGACGACACCGTGGGTAGAGTCGGTGCCTCTCTCAGGTTCGATTTCCTTTCTGTGGATTGAGCCCATTAAATTGAGCATTTCCATGATTGTTCCACATCTTTTTCCTCGTGAATTAAAAAAGTACACCTACCTATCCTATCGTTTCTCCTGCTTGCAGCTCTCCGACTCTCCCTTCCAACAAAACTGGCGACACACAGTCTACCGGCTAATCTGAAACGAGCAAGTACGGTGCGGTAAGACGGGAATTAGAGCCAGAGACACAAGACTTATAACCTCGTCAAGAAATGATTTGTGAAGAGCTCACGGGAGGAGCGGCTGCCCTCCTTTTACAGCTGGGGGGTGAACTCGGATTGAGAATTAAAGCTCGACACAGTCAGAGGAGCAGACGGTTTCCACACTTTGTTCGTTATTGTTTTACCCCTTTTTTCTCCTGCGGATTCCAGTTTTTCTGCACGTTGCCACTCTGGAGACACGTCCACTTGTATTTATTCATCACCGACGTGTGCGGTTTTACAGGAGAACCTCGTAAAATGGACTCGACCCTTCTCTTCGTGCTCCCCCTCTCGTTTTTTCTCTTAATTTCTGAACTCCCACCCGCTGACGAACGTCCGACGCGTTAGGTAATACCACCCACTTACTTGTGACAGAAAATAAATGCAACCACATGCTGCGGTTTGTGTACATGCGTGTTAGCCGCACGCTTCCTTACGCAGTAAAACCGTTAACGCCTCGTAAGGCGTAAGGCCACAGGGTCGAACATTTTTTTTTGTTTTTTTAAACTTACGTCACATCTCGGCCCTTGACCCGGCCGCCGTTCAAACGGAGTTGCCGACCCCGCCTCGTCCTAAAAGCTCCTCGCTTCAGAGAGTAAATACATTTTTTTTCCTGAATCAACACGCGGCTTAAATGCCGCCGCCGCCGCCCTCCGCCGCGTTCTCGGTGCTTAACGGAGCCTCCCGGTGCATTAACGTGCATCTGCAGGATTAGCAGGGTGAGTGTGGTCAAACACTTTAGAAACTTTATACGATTAAATACACTGCGGTTTATAAAGACAGCCGTTATCAAAGCTCTTTAGAAAAAAAAAAAAGAGAGAAAAAAAAGAAAAGAGTAATCTGGATGCTTCAGTAATTAGTAATTACAGGCCCAGATCAAAGCTGCCTTTGTTAAGTAAGATTATTGAAACGGTCTGGTTTTTGTCAACGACTTTCGCCGCCTCCCAGAGGACACGGAGACACGCCGGGGACGTCGTCCACTAATAAATAACCTTTTGTCACTGCAATCTGTCTCCTTGTCAGCTTCTGGGTCCGACATGAGTCCTGAACCGGAACGGTTTCTTTCACAGCATTCTAAAGTGATTTCAAAGACGGGTCAACGTGTTGTTTGATAATATATCTGATATATGTCCTGTTTTTAATAATATACCTGATATATGTCCTGTTTTTAATATGATATACCTGATATATGTCTTGTTTTTAATATGATATACCTGATATATGTCTTGTTTTTAATATGATATACCTGATATATGTCCTGTTTTTAATATGATATACCTGATATATGTCCTGTTTTTAATATGATATACCTGATATGTCTTGTTTTTAATATGATATACCTGATATGTCTTGTTTTTAATAATATATATGATATACCTGATATATGTCTTGTTTTTAATAATACATATGATATACCGGATATATGTCTTGTTTTCAATAATATATATGATATACCTGATATAGGTCTTGTTTTTAATAATATATGTGATATACCTGATATATGTCCTGTTTTTAATAATATATATGATATACCTGATATATGTCTTGTTTTTAATAATATATATGATATACCTGATATATGTCCTGTTTTTAATAATATATATGATATACCTGATATATGTCTTGTTTTTAATAATATATATGATATACCTGATATATGTCTTGTTTTTAATAATATATATGATATACCTGATATACGTCCTGTTTTTAATAAACTCAAGACGGCCACTTCCAGTAAACCGGTCCTAAAACATTCATTTCCTAAAAGGGACTAATGAAGCGTCTGCTTGTTATTTGTTCACAGGTATGTTAATAAAAGAGTCTTAATAAGTGCTATTTATTCACTGGATGTTGAAATAATCTAATCATCACTGGGGGGCCTCGATCAATCTAAAAAAAAAGATTGCTGTAACATTCGTCAACGCTGTCGTTCATGAGTCGTCCTGTCAATGTCAAACTCCGTCTCATCGTATTACTTCTTATCAGATCTGTTTACAAACATTCAGGCTGTTCATTCGAATAAATGAAGGTACGGCAGTGAACGATCGTAACCTGTTAAGAGATCGTTTGTTGACGAACCCTAACCCGAGTTTTCTGAACAAGTTTAAACCCCACAGGTCAAAACAAACAAACAAACAAGTAAATGTAAGAACCTCTTGAGCTCCTTTATCAATTCCACTCGGTTAAATATATTACATATAAGCGAAAAACAGATACAGTACGAATAAATGGGCTGATTACTAAAAGTAGTGTGACTCGGTGTGGAACGTGTCGGTAGAAACCGTCTCGGACTGGATTTGTGCTCCCGCTATTTTTTTTTAGACAAAGAGCTTGGGGTCACTGGGACACAATGAGAATTGAAGACAATGTCCAGCACGGACTAATCCACGTCCGTCCCCATTTCTCCACCGAGCTTCATCCCGACACCTTTTAACATTGTCCTGGAGGAACCGGAGCTCCGACTCTGGCTCGGATATGAGATCGCGTTCAGGCCTTAATCCTCACGTGTGTGTGTGTGTGTGTCCACTGCCATACTGAGGCCCGCCGTCACACCACACTGCTGGAAAATGGATTCAAGGTATATCAGGGTTTCCCTTCATGGCGTTCCACCTCCATACAGGGACTTACTGAACAACACCGCCCACGAGTGGCCGGGCGCGGCTGCAGACCTTTTAGCATTTCTGCCATTTCCGTGTACGTAAGTGAGGAGATCGTCGTCAAATAGTCGCTGCGTAACGTACACTCATTTTACAGGCCTGCCTTAATGCTGAGGTCTATTGTGAATGCTGGTGACTCTATGAACGTTAACCCTCACTTTGTGTTCACTCCATGCGAGACGAGGTGCCGAGCACCAACCAGGACAGAACTGCTTCAAGCGCTTCACCCCGTCTTTATTTTTTGTTGAGCTCCTTCGGTACGTTTTAGGTGGAAAAAACTTGTGTATTTTTTCGGGGCGGCATAATTATGTACGACGACGACGACCCCGGGTTCAGACTGCAGATTAACTTGTGCTGGTGGGATTCCTGAACAGGAAGTGATGATTATATGGACTGACAAAGATCACAACCCCCATCGTGCACCCGGTCAATGCGCGCACACCCGCACACACACACACACACACACAGGAGAACCCCCCCTAGCTGGCCCCAGAGACTCTGACTTGCCTACTGAGCTTCCTTGGAGTGACAGACGGACTGCAGGCGGAGGGAGGATGGCTGGTAAACACACTCTTCTAATCACACAGACACAATATGAGATACACACTCAGTGGTATTGGTGGTGGGGGGGGAAAGGTTGAGGCCATGCAACCCCCCCCCCCCCCCCCCCATCCCCCATCCCCATCCCACCCCACTGCATCAGAATGTGAAGCTCCGGCTGCTCCCTGAGGCCTCCTCTGCTGTCACCACCCGAGGCCTGAGGTCTCCGGGGGCATCGGCCCGTCAAACACTTTCACAACCTTGTCCAACCTGCTTCTTCTGCTCCAGCGACGGCGAGCCGGGATCCGGGACGAGCTCCGATCGGACCGCAGAGCTTCGTTAGACCAGTGGTTTTCAACCTTTTTTGAGCCGAGGCACACTTTTTTGTTTGGAAAAATCTGGAGGCACACCACCACCACCCGAAAATGTTAAAATGTGAAACCCTGTAGCCTCTATTAACAATATAAAGTCTTTCTCATCAAAGTTTTATCAACAGGAATCAAATAAATACAGAAAAAAAGTCATTTGTTTAATAGTGACTCCCTCAGTGTGAAACCTGGACCTGATGGATGAAGAGCTGAGATCCTGGTTTTCAAAAACTTCTCCATCACTGTCACTGACACAGTACTTTGATACAAGATGGTAGCAGGAGGTGGAGATGAACCACACTGACGTCTGTCACTTTACATTTCACCGGCAAAGTTCTGTGCTGCCCTCTAGTGGTGAAGAGTATTTATACATGATTACTCTGCAACACACTGTCGGCTGTGAGAGCAAATGTTTCTTTTAGAAAAAAATGTGAAATTGGATAATTTCCCACGGCTCACCTGACTGTATCTCGCGGAAACACCAGTGTGCCGCGGTGCAGTGGTTGAAAAACACTGCTTTAGAGGTACCGCAGTGATGAATTAGAACGAGGGAGGACAAGTGCTAACCTTTCGGTACTCACTGACACAACCCCAGTTCTTAGTAAATGCCGTAAAGTATTCCCTATGGCGTTCGCCTGAGTTCACAATGGTAGAAATACCTTACGAATACATTTGCTTCCTTTTTGCCAAAAACTCTATCTGTGAAATGTCGGACCATTTTCTTGGCGGTTCGGCCGGACGGAGCCTCCCGCGGACCGCTTTTGGCCCTCGGGCCTTATGTTTGACACCCCCAAGGCGCTGAACGGATAGCGTACGTTACTTTGCATGCGTTTCGAATGCGATCCTGCCGTTAGTCGGTCTGGAACTGAAAGGCCCCGTTCCAGGACGAGGAGATCGTAACAGACACTATGAGTAACGCTTGGAAAGAAGGTGTGAAGAATAAAAGCCCGACAGCAGGAGGAACACGGAGCCAAACGCACATGGCTTCTTCAGCGACGTCTTACTTGGTATAATTGAAAGTGTAACAAGTGATTTCTTATCGCGAGTGAGAGCCGGCTACACAAAACACCAAGCGCCAGTGTCAATGATGAGGTTCATTCTCATGTAATAGATATTTCTATTGACATTGGAAAAATCCTTCAATCCCCCAATGTCATAGAAAAATATATTACTCTGGAATAAACACCAGGAATATTAATAATATGATCAATTATAGTAATAACTAATAAGAAAAACTAAATAGTAATAGTAATTATTGTATATAAATACTAATGGGAATATAAGTGTAATTGTTGGTGCTTCATAAATTGTATATGTACTTGTTCAACTATATTATAATATGACGTGTATACGTGTGTATTTATAATATATTGTGTATACTTGTGTAAACGAAATGTATTATTATGGTTTTCACTTGTAGTTATGAAATGTATTGTGTTTTTCATTTTATATATGAATGTATTATTATGTTTTTCACTTGTATATATGAAATGCACTATTATGTTTTTCACTTGTATATATGAAATGTTATTATGTTTTTCACTTTATATATGAAATGTATTATTGTGTTTTTCACTATATATATGAAATATATTGTGTTTTTCACTTTATATATGAAGTTTTGTTCAGAGTCTGATGTTTTGCTACTTCTTGTATTTTCGATTTGATATTATGGGATAGACGTAAAGGTTTGTAAAATTGTTCATCTTTAAAAGAAAAATTGATTTTGCTTATTTTATTTTGTTGAACACTGACCGAAGAAATTAAAAAAACAAAAAAGAAAAGGTGGGTCAGGAGGCTATTGTGTGTGTGTGTGTGTGTGCGTGTGTGTGTGTGTGTGTGTGTGTGTGTGTGCGTGTGCGTGTGTCTGACCTCAGAAGGACTTTTTCTTTTCAATTAGAAGGGAATTGACACAATACACCTGCACCGCTGCACGAAATGAAACGACAGAATCCGAGCGGGAAAGCCCGTCGGAGTGACGACCGCTGTTGTGTGTGGATGTTTATTTGTGTGCAGCCGGATAACAGGCGGTGGCGAGTGCCATTGATCTGAGCAATTAAGAGGAGGGAGGCAAAGCGCCGGAGAGGTGGAGGGCTGAGAAACGCCTCCGCCGACAGGACGGAGGAGAGTTTTATCGCCTCATCGAGACGCAGACTGAAGCCACACGGCTCCCGTTTGAACCTCGACGGGCAATTAAAAAGAGTTCCTCCTAAGATGTGTTTATCTCCGGCTGTTGTTTTCAGCACCTCTTTGATTCCGCAGTTCCTGTGTGATGAATTTGCATGCGGTCCCAGTGTGTGTGTTTTTTTTCTCTCACAAGACTAAGACCTCAATGTCAGACGCTCAGGAGCTTCTTCGTTGTCAACAGGCGACTGAATGTGACCTGTGACCTTCGTTGCGCCTTGTGTGTCTGTTTACTTGACCACGACGCTTGGATTCAAGAAAAACTGAAAACTTCTTGAAAGTTTAGGTGGGTTTTTTTTGTGTTTTTGACATTTCGGTGCAAACGCTAAACTTTTCTGAAATGAAAATGCAAAAATGACGACTTTTCAGTTGAAGCTTCATGAAACAAGACTTGAAACCAGTTTATATTTTAGTTAAGTTAAGTTAGATTTTAGTTAAGTTAAGTTATATTTTAGTTAAGTTTCAGAGAGTCCTGTACTTGTCAGGATGATGACAGCACAGATTTCAAGAGTTGAACCAGTCACTAAAGCCCGGTTCTGTTTAATTACATCTGGATTCTACCGACCGACCGACCGACTGACCGACTGACCTACCTACCTAGCTACCTACCAACCAACCAACCACCAACCAACCTACCTATCCACCAACCAAACTACCTGCCTACCCACCCACCGACCTACCAACCAACCAACCAACCAACCAACCTACCTACCTACCTATCTGCCCGAATACCTACCAACCAAGCAACCAACCATCCAACCAACCTAGCAACCTACCTACCTATATACCTACATACATACCTACCTACCCAATCACCTACCTTCCTACCCAACCAAACTACCTTCCTACCCACCTATCTTCCTACCTAACCACCTACCTACCTACCAAGCAACCAACCTACCTACCTACCCACATACCTACCAACCAAGCAAGCAACCATCCAACCAACCTAGCAACCTACCTACCTATATACCAACATACATACCTACCTACCCAATCACCTACCTTCCTACCCAACCGAACTACCAATCTACCTACCTACCTACCTACCTACCAACCAACCAACCATCCAACCAACCTAGCAACCTACCTACCTATATACCTACATACATACCTACCTACCCAATCACCTACCTTCCTACCCAACCAAACTACCTTCCTACCCACCTATCTTCCTACCTAACCACCTACCTACCTACCAAGCAACCAACCTACCTACCTACCCACATACCTACCAACCAAGCAACCAACCATCCAACCAACCTAGCAACCTACCTACCTATATACCAACATACATACCTACCTACCCAATCACCTACCTTCCTACCCAACCGAACTACCAATCTACCTACCTACCTACCTACCTACCTACCAACCAACCAACCATCCAACCAACCTAGCAACCTACCTACCTATATGCCTACATACATACCTACCTACCTACCCAATCACCTACCTTCCTACCCAACCGAACTACCAATCTACCTACCTACCTACCAACCAACCAACCATCCAACCAACCTAGCAACCTACCTACCTATATGCCTACATACATACCTACCTACCTACCCAATCACCTACCTTCCTACCCAACCGAACTACCAATCTACCTACCTACCTACCAACCAACCAACCAAGCATCCAACCAACCTACCTATATACCTACATACATACCTACCTACCCAATCATCCACCTTCCTACCCAACCAAACTACCTACCTACCTACCAGCCAACCAACCTACCTACCTATATACCTACATACATACCTACCTACCCAATCACCAACCTACCTACCTACCTACCAGCCAACCAACCAACCAACCAACCAACCAACCTACCCACCTACCTACTAACCAACCAACCAGTTGTAATTATCAACTTGGTCAAACTGGTGGAGAAAACTCCAACAGGAGTCGTCGGGCTGGGCTGCTTTACCCAACTGGTCCGAAGTGATTCCCACAGATATATTTAACACATTTTCAATCGAAACAAAGAAAACAAAAACAAACAAACTGATATTTACAGAGAAACTTCAACCTGGATGAATGAGAATTGTTTTTTGTTGTTGTTTTTGTTGGGAGCTTCAATAGAATCTTTCTTAATTCTAAATGGGAAAAAAAAACAAACATTCTGCTTGTCATGACTTCACAACAGGAAGTGGTAAAGTAAGAAACATATACAGGTAAATCAAAGCAACTTTGAAAGAATCTTGGCTTTGTTAAAACCACTGTGTCTTTCACAAAGCGCCACATTCCCATCAAGCCGACTCCAGAACTGCCGGAGGGAATTCGCTCACTCGGCGGCGCCCTACAGAAAACGGAACCGGCGGTCGTACGGCCAAAACTCCCGTTGTTGCGTATTTGCAGCAAAGGATGTCAAGTGGAAGCCACTAAAAATAGCACCAAGGCGACGTCGGCCCCGAACACTGCTCCTGTGAGTCACCTATCGCTTTTCTTGAAACAGACTCTCACTTCACCTTAATCGGTCAACATTATGTAACGCGGCCCGAGACGAGCGACACGGTGCAACGGCAGGTAATCTCATTTGCGAGGCGTTAAATCAAAAAATGTAATTGAGGATTCTGCCAAAAAAAGAAAAAATTTGCCCTTTAAAATGGAGGAGGGGGGGGGAAAATAATTAACTAAAGAGAGATGCTTCACGCGGACAAGTAGTTATTTTAGCTGCATATGAGAAGGGGGCACGTGTTGCTAGGACAGGGGGCACGCACCGACACGCACGTGCACGTGCCTCCGAAAGCAAGTGCACGCTCCTGTGCCTTTGTTCCTGCAGTGGCACGACAACAATTCCTCTGGAATCTCAGCGACGGTGGTTTCTGTCCAACGAAAACACGAAAAAAAAAAAAAAGAAAAAAGAAAAGAAGGCAGATGCAGCAGAAGGCACGCACCGCCGAGATGGGCGAGAGAGGATGATAGCAGAGAGGGCAAAAAAGACGGGGCGAGAGGGCGAGAGGAGCACGTGGGAAAAGCAGGAATAATCCTTATTAAGGTAATTAAGCGTTTCGGGAGACGACGTGTAATTACACAGAAACGGGCCGCAAACTGTGTTATGACTAAAATATGAATATGAATCCCCCAGTCGGACGGAGGAGGACGACATGGGGTGGGGGGGATGGAGGGTGTGTGGGGGGGTGGAGGGTGTGTGGGGGGGGGGGGGTGTAGTGTGTTTACAATGAGATCAAGAGAACGCTTGGCAGGACGTCAGCCTTGTAAATCCCCAGGACTCCACATGGAAAACACTTGCACACTCCACGCCACAGGGAGGACACACAAGACATACAAGAGACGCACACACAAAACACACACAAAATACACACACACACACACACGAGCCCGTAGAGAAAACAAACATACAGCATGAGAGTTTTTCCGCTCACAGAAAGCCAGAGAGCCTCGCTGTCGGCGGTCAGCCGGTTCAGGAGGGCAAAGAGGGCTTCTACCTGGCACAAGTCTATGTTCTAATATCAGCCCCCCCCCCCCCCCCCTCCCCTCACTTTCTCCCTCGCCACAGGGGGCGCTGTTCATTTTTCAGCTGCGCCTCGGCTCCTCTGCAGCCTGCTGTCCGGAGACTGTGTGTTAGAAAAGCTCTAAACACTCGTTTCCATTTTGTTTCTGGTCAAATATCTACTTCAATAATTCAGTTTGGGCGTTTAACTGTACAGTGTGGAACCAGGATCTCAGGATCTCAGCCTCGCGGCACCTTCACAATAAACCTGCAGCTTTAATTATCTTAACGTTGCCTCTCCAACCTCCAGATCTCCGTAATATAGTAAGACGCACATCTGTCCATCTATATCCATACCTACATCAATACCTATGAAAAAC
Organism: Blennius ocellaris; assembly: GCF_963422515.1. Classification (NCBI taxonomy): domain Eukaryota; kingdom Metazoa; phylum Chordata; class Actinopteri; order Blenniiformes; family Blenniidae; genus Blennius; species Blennius ocellaris. The sequence continues at coordinate 23,844,044 of NC_137662.1, read as the reverse complement.
AAAAGTCCCTTGATGATTTAAATGAGGAACATTATGTGAACATTTCAAGTTCCTTTCAGTTCCCGTCACGCCGCCGTGGGAACTAGTTTCTAAGCAAAACTGTGCCATCAGATTCTGAATTCGACTTTCTAACTCTGAATTTTTTTTTCACCATCGAAATCAGACTTTGAATTTTAAAAGCTGTCAAATTTCAAGTATGCATCTTTTTTTTGCTTCTGTTTTTTTTTTCAACATCTAAAAATATCCAGTGTGTAAAAATTCAATGTGTCTAAAAATTCAGCTGCAAAAAAATTCAACCGCGAAAAAAATTCAGCCGCAAAAAAAATTCAGCTGCATTTTTTTGCAGTTGAATTTTTTTTTGCAGCTGAATTTTTTTGGTGGCTGAATTTGTTTTTGCGCCTGAATTTTTTTTGCGGTAGAATTTGTTTTTGCGCCTGAATTTTTTTTGCGGTTGAATTTGTTTACAGCTGATTTTTTTTTGCAGCTGAATTTTTAGACACATTGAATTTTTACACACTGAATATTTTTAGATGTTGAAAAAAAAAAATCAGAAGCAATAAAAGATACGTACTTGAAATTCGACAGCTTTTAAAATTCAACGTCTGATTTCGATGGTAAAAAAATTCAGAGTTAGAAATTCGAATTCAGAATCTGATGGCACAGTTTTACTTCCATACCAGTTTGTGTCGCGTGAAACAGGTGACGCGGATAAAAAGCCCCAGTTGTCAGACGCCACAAAGAATTTCAGTAAAATTAAGTTGGCTTCAGCTCAGTGCTAAGCTAAAAAAAAACAAAAAAACAAAACACAATCAATAAGATCTAATAGAAAATGTATGCAACAGACACAACGACATTATTTTGATCATGAAGGTTACAAACAACTGGAATGAAAAGCGAGTCGAGACATGATGTATACATAAACAAATACAGTTGGTTTACTTCCTAAACTCTTTCTCGACCATTTCTAAGCTGAAGTCCTGAATTCAATCCTGCAAGAGAGAAACTATCGATTCATGTCCTCAATATCAACATGTCCAACCAACCACACAAGCACAGGACGGCGCTTCCGCCTCTGAGGTTTTCATCTCCACGTTTCAAACAGTACAAAACTTTTCTCTCCTCACCAACTCTCGCAGCCAAACTCTCAGTGGAGTTCTATTTCCTTCTGTTCAGAAAAAAAGAGGTTTTCCTTTCATCTACCATCATCTGCTCGCTCCTCGGAGGTTCTTTTCATGTAAACCCGGAATAAAACATTCTCCAACTGGCAGCGCGGAAATAAGGTTAAAGCTCCATGTGTTGAAGAAGCCATATTATACAGACTTTCAACACTTTCCCCATGAGTCTTGTTCGTCCAAAAACATTAGAATACTGGATCCTGGGAGCTGCATCCAGAATCTGCTGTGTCCTGTGTGAGCTGGACTGGCTCCGCCCCCCCACACGAAGATGGAGGAAGTACTTCCTCTCGTGGCGCCATGTGGATATTATTGTTTATCGCCGATGGAATCCAATAAAATCTAAGGTTTAATTGTGATCTGGTTGGTCCTCGTCTATAGACTCTACCCTGCAGGGAAAAGGCCTCCCCCTGACCCCGACACCGGCCCTGCTGTAAGAAGACCTTCCGACTGAGACCTTGGGTTTGAAGCTTTGAGACGCTCCTACCTGGTTCGGTGCAGTTTTTCTCCGGCTCCAGGTAGAGCTTGGAGTCGTTGTCTGCTTGCAGGAGGTGGCGGCTCTCCCACCGGGCCTCCTCCACGACCACGGAGTTGGAGACGTCAAAACCTGAGTGGAAAGACAGAGAGGACATGGACGGGTCAGAAAGGTCTTTCATGAGACATGTTGACCGGTTCAAGATCAGTATTGGAGGATAGTAGAATTTTGCCCCTTTTAAGTGTTCTGCTCATAAGATTCCTGCTCATAAACCTTTATAGAATTCTAGTTCTATAGATCTATGGCTGCTTTATTCAGCTCGACTGGAGCTTGTAGTCCCTGACTGTTGATGTTATTTGATGACATCACGGACCATAGTGGGGCGATTACATCATCTTTTCCCCGAAAGATAATCGGTTTTGCGATTCCACGAGCCGGGGTTTTAAAATTTCCCCACTCTGGGACCTGTGTTAAAAAAATCCGGTCTTCGCGCTCTTAAAACACGTCTCATGTGGACGACGGAGGACGAAGGGGGTGATTACGTCATCCCCCCCCCCCTCCCCCGGTTTCCTGCTGTGGACGACCCCTTAGGTGAGAGAGTACAAGTGACCGAAGGAGTTGTTTAGTCGAACCACTGAGGAATGGACCCTTCCACGACGCGCCCGCAAGCCTCCGTCAGTCGCGTCGTCACGTGACGTCCGGAGAAGATCCTTTTCAGCAAATTCTGGGTGAAGCCTACTTCCACCGCGCTAACCCGATCGCCGCAAATCTTTTTGGTTCCTCCGTTAATTAACATCCCTGAACGCTCCAGGCGCGTCTCCCCGTGCAGAACAAAAGCCAGATGAGCTGCTTATCTTGTGCGTGGACGGCGTTGTGGCGGCCCCGGCGAGCCCCATCATTTCAGCTCAGCTATCTGGGTCACGGTATCCTCAAGCGCCCCCACCTCCGACCCATTCAACCCCCCCTCCCCCCCCCACCCCCCACGCCATGCAGCAGGCCCACCCTGACTTTAAGGCCTTTCCATAAATATCGCAGGCTATTTTTATAGAATCATGAAAAGTTTGCAAGATGTCGCGCACGGCCATGTCACGGCGGACGGCAAGGACAGAGGGGGTGGCGGGCTGGAAGATGAAGCTTCGGAGAGACGACAGCAGCGCTCACGGTCACATGGCGCAGAGCGTTTAATCACGTGATTCTGGAGCCACGGACACAAACCATGATCGCAGTGGTTTAATTCAAAATGCGTGTCGAATGAAATTCCTCTGAAACCAAAATAAAATAGAAATAAATGATTATTTTGTGATTTATTGAACCTTGACGGTCCCACTGCACTCTGCAAATCAGCATATTGTGCATATTGATATCACAATAACGATACGATTACAACACGCCCCGTGAAACATTGTGTGGTGGCTGAAGAAAAAAAACAATATTTCAAATATAGGAAGTCACTTTTTGAAAGCAGTTTTCGGAGAGCTAATGACTCTGCGACACGTGCAGATTAAAAACCATTTGTGTTTGTCTTTTTTTGATCAGGGTTTATTTCCTGACCCTTTTACCACAGTCCTTTCCGGCAGAACGTACAGTTTCCGCAAATCTGGAAGTGACTCAACGTGAAGAGAGGAGAACTGCGACTGCTCGGCCGAACTGTGACCAAACGTTAGACGGTATCTTAGACGGTAGCTTTAAGTAGAACGTTCAATGTGTGCATTAATTGCAGGCTCCGGTCAAACCCGGTAAAGAGAAAGAATTAAAAGATGACGCGACAACGCTGGGTAGAAAATACAGAAAATCTCTGGACGTCTGGTAGAAAATGTAGAGTCTTTCCACGGGATTCAAACCGGAGTGACACAGGCTTACAGTAGGCACAAGGGAATCCGAAGGCTGAAATCTGCCACGTTGCATCAATACCAACGCTTGTTTATGGTGATAATGTCTTTTCTTTTCTTTTTTTCTTTCTGCCCTCGTACTGTATGGTTCACCCCTCAGCTAATATGTCTGCATGTATGTGACATTAGCAGGAGACCATGAACAAGTCGAAAGCATGAATGACAGTCGGCACCCCCCCCCCCCCCCTTGATGCACACACACACACACACACACACACACACACACACACACACACACACACACACACACACACACACACACACACACACACACACACACACACACACACACACACACACACACACACACACACACACACACACACACACACACTAGTGTTTCAGGTGGCTGCTGGTCCAGTGATGCAGAAGACATCACTACTGCCAGCGTTACTATGGTGACGTGACGTAACTGATGAGGCATGGGGTGGTGGGGGAGGGTGTGTGTGTGTGTGTGTGTGTGTGTGCGCGTGTGTGTGTGTGTGTGACATAACACCAAAAATACCTCATGCGTGCACAGGAGACACGCAACTGCAAATAAGTGCACACGCTGAGCACATGCGGGAGGCTGCGACGCCACCACTCGCTCAGGTAAAGACACCCGGTGGGGGGGTGGGGGGGTGGGGGGGGTACATGCATCCATCAGGATCATGAGTAATTTTCATCTTCCATATTGTGATTTAAATACCAGAGTAGTGTGCAGAAAATGAAACCCCTTTGATGTTCTCCTGTTTATCCAGTTTAAGTCACGTTCGCATCCGACGGAGGGAGTAACGCGAACTGCAAGGATTCTGCGCAAAGGCCCACGTCCTTCACAGTAAATATTCACTCATTTGAACTCACTGCAAGAGACAGAGGCCTTTTCAAATGAAAATGCATTGTTTTTGCGTTTTGGTTTTTTTTATTCCGGGAAAGTTTCACTAATTAGTTTCAATAATGCTCGTTTACATGAAAACGGCAGGAAGGCTGAAGATGATATATATATATATATATATATATATAACGCCACGGTGCGCAACCCTCCCGGTGTCCCACATTCTGTAGGTCCGAGCCCGACCCCATACCATCACATCCCACGGCCTTCCCATTGCTCCACGCCGTCACGCCTAATTAGATCCTTTATCTTCATTAGCATGTCTTGGCAGGAGCGTGTACATGCGTGCATACGTGTGTGTGTGTGTGTGTGTGTGTGTGTGTGTGTTGACACATGTATGTACAGCACGTGTATTGGCCCTTGAGGACGAACCCTTGTGTTCCTAAGTGTACCATGTGTGGAGGATTTATTTATTTATTTTTGTATGTAGCACAGTTCCATCAGTTACTCGATCTGGATACACACACACACACACACACACACACACACACATAAGAGCCAAGCTACAACCTTGTCCCCAGAGAGAAAAAGAATAAGGCCATGTGCACATGGCTCATACTATTATGTGCTATAATATGCTCCACGTGACGCCGACATCCGCGGCTCCGCGTCACAGAGGACAAACACTATGTAGGTTACGCCTTTCCTCCGAGTTACACGCGTCTACAATTACACAAGTCATTCGAAGAGTATGTTGCAACGGAGACATGCAGGTGTAAGCAAAAGCCCGGAAATGTGGGGAAAAGAGCATCACCGAAAAGATGCAAATCTCAATTAATTGAATAATTGGATCATTTCTTAACTGTTAAAATTTGTGGTTCCTGCAAACGGCAAAAGAGAGGACAAGAGCCACGTCCCTTTATAGTTTTTGTAGTAATTTTGACAGTTTTAGCAGTAGTTTCTGCCTTTTCCACGGAGCATACTTTGTTTTCAAAAACTTTGCCATGCGAACGCAAAACTTTTCCCAAACAGAAATGGGAAAACTATTTGCATTTTTACAAGAAACGTTGTATAAAGGCGGCCGGACACAACTGGCTTGAGGTCAAAGTTTGAGAAAAGTTAGGTAAAATGGTATTTAATTTAGATTTGCTCAAACTCCCAAAGGTAATGAAATTATGGTAAAAGAAAAAAAAAATGAAGTTGCTTTGTTGTTTTTCTTTTTTTTTTAACTACTTGATGTTTTTTTTTAATCTTTTATTATAATTTTTTTTTCATATGCTCTCTGTGTCTGTACTTTTATTGTATTTCATGTCTTTTTGCTATTTATTTGGATTTTTTAGGGATATTTTAGAATTATTTATAGCTTATTGATCTCAATGTGTTTCTCTTGAATAAACAATAGGCTGACGAATGTAGCTTTTATGTTTATGTAAGAGATGTTTTGTTTGTGGTATGAAATCATTTGGTTTCATCAAATATATATATATATATGAAGATGATCTTTGCACTGCCAAAAAAAAAGCCCGTAGAGGTTTCAGCAATATGTTCCAGTGTTACCCAGCAGGGTTTAAAATAGGCCTTGATAAAAAAAAAAAAAAAAAAAAAGAGTACAAAGAGACGCTGTCAGAGGCGTCCTTTAATTGTTGCCTAATGAACGTGACAGCTTGCTAATGGTCTTATTAGCTGACACAGTCAGACGCCACTCTCGCTGTTCAGTGTGGAGCGACGCCGCCTCTCGTCTCGCCGTCAACTGAGGTTTGCCTGAAGCCAGAGGAGAGAAGACTTTTGGATCGGAGAGATCACCGGGTTCGGGATCCTTAAAAAAAAAAAAAAGAAAAAGTGGCACCGTGTGGATAATTGGCCCCCCCCAAAAAAGAAAACGACGTCGTGCCTCAGTTTGATAGATTCATGATTGTTTAAATTAAAAAATAAATAAATAAAAAAAAGTCCATGGTGGCATCCATGAATAATTTTACGTTACGTTATGGATCGTTACTTTACGTTACGTTATGGATCGTTACATTATGGATCGTTACGTTATGGATCGTTACGTTATGGATCGTTACGTTATGGATCGTTATGTTATGGATCGTTATGTTATGGATCGTTACTTTACGTTACGTTATGGATCGTTACATTATGGATCGTTACGTTATGGATCGTTACGTTATGGATCGTTACTTTACGTTACGTTACGTTATGGATCGTTACTTTACGTTACGGATCGTTACATTACGTTACATTATGGATCGTTACTTTACGTTACGGATCGTTACATTATGGATCGTTGCTTAATGTTACGTTACGTTATAGATCGTTACGTTATGGATCGTTACTTTACGTTACGTTACGTTATGGATCGTTACTTTACGTTAAGTCATGGATCATTACATTACGTTACTTTACATTACGTTATGGATCGTTACTTTACGTTCAGTTATGGATAGTTACTTTACATTACGTAATGGATCGTTACTTTACGTTACGTTATGGATCGTTACTTTATGGATCGTTACTTTACGGAACGTTATGGATCGTTACTTTATGGATCGTTACTTTACGTTACGTTATGGATCGTTACTTTAAGGAACGTGCACGGAAGTAAAGTGAAGTACGCGGCTCCACAACATGGCGAGTGGCGCATAAATGGTGCGACACAACGAATCGATAATGAAAATAGTTGCCAACACTTCTAATAATCTGATTTTATCGATTTTAATCGATTCGTTGTTGCAGCCTGAAACTGAATTCGACTCCTATTCGGTTTTATTTCCCAGCGCCAAACCACAACCGTTCCACTATAAGTGACTGTGGAAAGGAAAAATGTGTTTGACATCTGTATATTTAGGCAAAAATAGTAAAGATAAAGGTCGGGGGTGAACTTTTAACTGCAACCATATGAAACCAAATTAAATTAAAAAAAATTTTAAAAAGCAATAGATGCCGACATGCAATACTTTTCATTGCAAAGAGGAAACCAGAGAAAAGGGAACACATGAACCAAATCCTCTTCCATCTGATTCCGTTTCTATTCTGATTCGACTTCTTCAGCCGAGCTGCCTGAGCTTCCAGAACCGGAGGAAACTCAGGCACATAAATTGTCCTTCGCACTTCACTGGAGAACAAAATAATACATGAGTTGCAAAAAAAAAAAAAAAAGAGCGAGAGAGAATATCACTGTGGAAATGTTTTATATCTGTGGAGACCTGACAAAACGCACAGATTCGTACGCGCACCTCCGTACAAATTGTCTCTTCGGCGGAGAAACTATTTTAGACGACGAAGCGAGTTATGTCACCGAGGTGCATTTGCCAGAATCGTCCGGAAAAGAACCGGGGAAGAGCGTCTGAGCATCTCCAACGGGAAGTTTTGAAAGAGATGAAGGAACACAGACAAAGGCAAGACGCATAATAGCACGTTTGGTGACAGTTCTTTTCACGAAAAAAATTAGAAAACAGACGCAGGGACCCCTCGTTGTGAGAATCAGAGAGGGGAAACTAAACGATCGGCAGTCGTCCCTGGAGAAGTGGGTACACGCTGCATTTTTTTTTTTTTTTAAAGAAAACAAATAGAGAAGACAAGTACATGAAAAGCCATAAGAAAAAGTACAGTGGCACATGAAAGATCAAATGATAAAAGCCATCAAACAGTTAAAAAAAAATTAATGAGCTACAACAAGAACACCACCCGTGTATTAGCATGAGGATCCTCACCTTGGTGGTAATCTATAGACTCTAACCTACATTTCACTGCATAATAACTCTCACTTGTGAAGTCTAATTCTGTCAGAGCTGCAACCTTGAGGGGGGGGGGGGGAATGTCGAGAGTCCGTGAGAGGTACGGCAGCTTTTTACCAAGATCATCAATCACGTGTCTAATGAGGACTTTTGCAGCACTCTATATATCTATATATAGGCGCAGGTCTCCGGGTCGGGCGGAGACGGCAGAGGGATGTGATTTTTAAACCCCGTATGGAAATTGGACGACGGCAAGACGCCGGTGGGTAAAAAGAAGTTGTGAACACGGCAACGGCCTGTTAAACCAAAGCCCGCTGCACTAATAGGACCGTTCCGACCACCGCTACGACTTATTAGCATAACGCCGGCAGCGGGCTAATGACAAGAGTGCAATATTAGGACAACATGCCCGAGAATGTCACGTCACGAAATATGTATGTACCTGTGTTTTCCAGGTATATTTTTCTGGTATGTGATTCCAGAGAGAAGCTTCCCGATCATAAACTCGTCTCTGAAGGACCAAGAGCAGAGAATATATCACACCTGTACCTCTTCCACTTATAAGCTTTTCGCATCAACCCTGTTTATTCTATTTGGCCCGCGGCCTAACCAGAAGCTCCACACGGTATTTCTTTGGGACATTAGCGGGTATTCCGGGTGATCGGGTCACGGACGCAGGAAGATTTGTAAATTTGAGGGGGAAAAAATTCGCCACGATTTTCCATTTTCCTACAAATATCCCGACTTCCTGTTGAGTTTCCAGTCTGCCGGTGGGTGTTTTGGTTCGTCCCGGCTCGTTATACAGGTGAGCTGGTTTTCATAACTCTCAGTGGAACGGGAGGTTCTGGGGCTTCCTTTTTCCAACTGTACCTGTGACGCTGTGAATAATAATAATAATAATAATAATAATAATAATAATAATAATAATGTTAATGATAATAACAACAACAATAATGATAATGATGATGATAATAATATAATAATAATAATAATAATGACAATAATAACAATGATGATAATAACGATAATAATAACAGCAATGATAATAATGTTAATGATGATGATAATAATAATGATAATAATAACAATAATGATAATAATGTTAATGATGATGATGATAATAATGATGATGATAATAATAATAATGATAATAACAATAATGATAATGATGATAATAATAATGTTAATGATGATGATAATAATAATAATGATGATAACAACAACAATAATAATATTAATGATAATGGTAATGATAATAATGTTAATGATGATGATAATAATGATAATAATAACAATAATGATGATGATGATGATAATAATGATGATAATGATAATAATATCAATAATAATAATAATGTTAATGATGATGATGATTATGATAATAATAATGATAATAATAATATTAATAATAATAATAATAATAACAATGTTAATGATGATGATAATAATAATAATAACAATAATGATGATGATGATTATGATAATAATAATGATAATAATAATATTAATAATAATAATAATGTTAATGATGATGATAATAATAATAATAATAACAATAATGATTATGATAATAATAATGATAATAATAATAATAATAATAATAATAATAATGTAATGATGATGATGATAATAAAATAATAATCCGTGTGGTTTCAATAGGGTCAGTGCTGAGACCCTAACCATGCAGAAGAGAAAGGAGAGTAGAGGAAGGGCAGGACGGAGCGCCGTCCCTCCAGCTCTCCTCCCTCAGTCTGCCAGTCCAGGATCCCAGAATACCGCGCTCGGCGCTGAAATAGACCTGGAGCTGGATGATGAATTAGCCGGGGCGTATCTGGGGAGCGGAGGGGCAACGACGAATGAGAGCGAGATTACAGCGAGGGGGCGACGGCGAGTGAGAGGCAGAAGATAGTCGCGTTTAATCACGGCGCCATCTCATAGCGTACGCTACAAGGCCCGCAGACCCCCTGCTGAGATCCGCCCATCCATCACGAGCAAGATGTACATGTACGGCTGTTTGTTTGTGTATAGATATACTTTTTTCTGTTCTATTGTTTATTATGAGTCTATTCATGTTTACTTTTGTATTTCTGTAGCATTTTAAGTTTCTTCATACTCATTTTGTTTTTGTGACACGTTGAGTCGATGAACGTTTTGTCTTTTCATACTTTGTGTTGAATCTTTTTTTGTAAATAACACATTTTTAGTCATTTTGTTTGTCACTCAATGGTTAATTTCGAGTCTTTTCGTGCTCAATTTTCTATCTTTGTATAGTATATGGACATTTTGAGTGAACTTAACTTATCTTTGTGTTTTCAAATACTTTTTTTTTATTCTTCAACGCGCGACAATGTTGAGTATTATTGCAAATACAATTTTTTTGTGATAATTATGACAGTATGTCATTAATGTGAGCTGAAGTTTGATCAATCAGTTGGAGGAAGATGCTCTATAACCTGGACATACGGACTCATACTGTACGTGAATAAATGTTCCACAGGACACTCAGGCCATTCTCTTCCACTGGGTAAATGAAACTCAAGCCTTTTTTTTACCGCAGCTGTGTGCTGTATGTTGTATTTGTATTCTATTTTACGGTCGACTGAATTAACAAGAGCCGGATTCAAGAGACGGGGACGATTCTCAGCAGGAAAGAAAGAAAGAAAGTGAAAGGAAAAAGGAGCTGGTCGGATAAAAACCATAAATGCATCCATCAAAAACCTGGAGTCGCCGTCAAGCAGCCGGCGAAAATCAGCCGCGGTAATGAAGCGCTACACGAGATGAAGACGCGAGTTTAGCAGAGAAAAATAAAGCGGGGGGGGGGGGAAATGAAGCAGCTGCCGTAGAAAAGAAGCTCATTACTAAAGAGAGAGTGAGAGAAATCCATATCTTCCAGTCCCTGACGTCCACCAGCAGAGAGGAAGAGCCTTTCCTTCGTCACACACGTAACTTTAATATCACTCAGTGACGTGACGTCATCCTGAAACCCCCGGAAATCTACATTAACGGTGGCAATTAGTGCTGCTTTTATTCTGGTAACGCCATTACCTTTAGAGTTTTTCAACCACTGCGCCGCGGCACACTGGTGTTTCCGCGAAATATAGTCAGGTGTGCCGTGGGAAATTAGCCAATTTCACATTATTTTCTAAAAATCATTTGCTCTCACAGCGACAGTGTTGCAGAGTAATCATGTATAAATACTTTTCGCCACTAGAGGGCAGCACAGAACGTTGCCGGTGAAATGTAAAGTGACAGACGTCAGTGTGGTTCATCTCCACCTCCTGCTACCATCTTGTATCAAAGTACTGTGTCAGTGACAGTGATGGAGAAGTTTTTGAAAAGGAAGAATGTGAACCAGGATCTCAGCTCTTCATCCATCAGGTCCAGGTTTCACACTGAGGGAGGCACTATTTAAAAAAAGATATTGGGAAATACTTTTTTTTCTGTATTTATTTGATTCCTGTTGATAAAACTTTGATGAGAAAGACTTTATATTGTTAATAGAGGCTACAGGGTTTCACATTTTAACATTTTCGGGTGGAGGTGTACCTCCAGATGTTTCCAAAGAAAAAAGTGTGTCTTGGCTCAAAAAGGTTAAAAACACTGGTATAGTATTGCAGGCTGCTTCAGACACACACACTTAATAAATAACGAAACTTGTCTTACTGGACGCTACAACGGTAACAACAAGTAACTTTAATCTGATTTGGTGGTATATATATGTACATATATAATATGGTTTGGTAATAGTAACGCGTTACATCACGAGTTACTGGGAAAAGTCACATACTTTGGATTTCAAAGGGAAACGATGCAGACGGAGTGACGGGGAAAAAGAAACGATTGTAAAAGTCGCAGGATTTTCCTTCCTGTTCGTTTGCCGGAGCAAATCCTGCGAGACCCTGCAGCCACTGATGGAACGAAATGGGAGGGTTGAAGGTTTTGGGGGGGGTCGGGGGGGGGGGGGGGGCAGGGTGGTCGGCGGAATGGCAGCAGAGTGGCGTACAAGTGGAGGGAGAGAGAGAGATGAGAGCGTGGCGACTGCAGATTGGAGGAGATGAGCGAGAGAGGACGGCGGCGGCGGAGGAAGAGGAAGAGGAAGAGGAAGAAGAAGAGGAAGAGGAAGAGGAAGAAGGGACAAATGGACAGACGGAGGCGGTTTGCGGCGGACTCAGTCTCAGGTTGGAGGAGCGGCTGACCCAGATGCAGCCAAATTAGACACGGTCCTCTGTGTGTGTGTGTGTGTGTGTGTGTGTGTGTGTGTGTGTGTGTGTGTGTGTGTGTGTGTGTGTGTGTGTGTGTGTGTGTGTGTGTGTGTGTGTGTGTGTGTGTGTGTGTGTGTGTGTGTGTGTGTTGCGCGGGACAACAAAGCGACAGAGGTGGAGGGAAGCGCACGGCAGATGCGTTTCAGCTGCTGGAACATTTGGACATGAATTTATAAGAGACAAATTTCTTTTCTTTTTCAGCAATAAACAAATAAACAAATAAACATATCGAGGCGAAACTCAGGCCAACCTGAGACAGGAAGCATCTCAGAGCCACTGAATCAGAGTCACTGGACTTGCGTGTTATCCAAATATGTCATTTCTAATCTCAGATCTTTTAGTGTTTTTCAGGACAAAAGATTCTCATGTTGATATGATCAATCAAGACCAGGGGGGTCAAATTCGTTTCAGTTGAGGGGCCACATCCACCCTGATCTGACCTCTGGAGGCCCAACAAGTCAAACATCACATATTAAACTGCAGATATGGGCAAATGCAAAGTCTTTCCTTCTTTTGATCCTTTTGTAACTGCCAGTCGTTTCAAATTTTAACAATTTGGAGTGGTGGTGTGCCTCCAGATTCTTGCAAAGACAAAAGTGTGCCTTGGCTCCAAAAAGGTTGAAAAACACTGCTTTAGAGTAACATCGGAAATGATGGCTTTTATCCCCTGCAAAGCACTTTGAATGGTATTAACCTACATGGAGGTGTGATTAATTACCGTCTTCTCAAATACTGCAAAGAAATACAACGTTCTCGGAGACCCAATGAGGTCCTGCATACTGTCTGTCGAAACTCACGTCAGACGTATAAAAACTGAAGCTGATTGGTTGAAAACGGGAAACTCGGTCACTTGAATCATCTCGCAACCGTCGCTAACGTAGCCGTCGCTTAACTGATGCGGTCGAGGTCGACGTCTGAACCGTCAGTCCTGATGCTCCGCCGCTGCCGGCAGCCCGGAAGAGGCTCTTCCTCAATTTGACCAAACGCTTCAGACCGGGGGCTCGTCGCCAAGCAACGCGCTGTGTGGCGTCTGGACGGCTAGCAGGCGGCGTCGGATGGATGCCTCCGCGTGTGGCCGCCGCGTTAGCAAACAGCTTTGACTAGCGGGTGCGAAAAGACGGGGAAACTTGGCGCGGGGCGTCTGGAGCAGCGGTGCCCGTCACCGGTATCACTGTGTTATTTTATATATATATATATATATATATATATATATATATGATTAAAAAAAATGTATACTAATTAATCGTGCAATTTCCTGTAATTAATTGCGATTAATCGCAATTGTTTTTCTGAAAACCACGGAATTAATGTCGACTCAACACACGCGGTTTATAATTAAATTAAAAGACTATTTTTAATAACGTCCTTGAGAGAGAGAGAGAGAGAGAGAGAAAAAAGAGAGAGAAAGACAGAAAGAGGGCAAGAGAGAGAGAGTCAGACAGAAAAAGAGAGAGAGAGAGACAGAAAAAGAGAGAGAGAGAGAGACAGACAGAGAGACAGGCAGACAGACTGAAAAAGAGAAAGAGTGAGAGAGAGAGACAGACAGACAGACAGAAAGAGAGAGAGAGAGAGAGAGAGAGAGACAGACAGAAAGAGAGAGAGACAGACAGAAAAAGAGAGAGAGACAGGCAGACAGACAGAAAAAGAGAGAGAGAGAGACAGACAGACAGAAAAAGAGAGAGAGAGAGACAGACAGACAGAAAGAGCAAGAGAGAGACAGACAGACAGAAAAAGAGAGAGAGAGAGACAGACAGACAGAAAAAGAGAGAGAGACAGACAGACAGACAGAAAGAGCAAGAGAGAGACAGACAGACAGAAAAAGAGAGAGAGAGAAAGACAGACAGACAGAAAGAGCGAGAGAGAGAGACAGACAGACAGAAAGAGCAAGAGAGAGACAGACAGACAGAAAAAGAGAGAGAGAGAAAGACAGACAGACAGAAAGAGCGAGAGAGAGAGACAGACAGACAGAAAGAGCAAGAGAGAGACAGACAGACAGAAAAAGAGAGAGAGAGAGAGAACGCACACGTAAGCTGGACATACTTAAGTATGTGGAAGACACACACACACACACACACACACACACACACACACGCACACACACACACACACACACACACACACACACACACACACACACACACACACACTAACCGCGGCTTGACGAAACCTTGACGTTTCGGCGCATAAATCGCGCGACACAACAAATCAATAATGAAATTCGTTGCCGACTCGTTTAATGAGCTAATTGAATCACTTTCAATCGATTCGTTGCCGCGGCCCCTAATTGATAATAACACAAAGTGTTGATTCAAAGTGAACTATCGATCGAAGCGTTTTCGGGAACCCGTCTGCTTCTCTCAACGACGCTTTCAAAAAGCGGAGAGACTCTCTTACGCAACCGAGCGAAAGCGCTTTACGAAAGCTGGCGAGGCACAAGAGCCTGGGCGACCCCACCGTCTCAGAGGACGCTCGAAGACACTCGTCTTGCCGCGAGGAAACAGAGTGATTAGTGAATCCCTCTACTTTTATCCACCTGGGTGTGGACACTCGCTCACCTATTCTCTCCATCCCCCCACTCCCTCCCCCCTCCTCCCCCCCCCCCCCTCTCTCTTGTGAGTTCCCTCGCTCCACGGCGTCCTCGCTTGCACCCGCTCTCACTCCTCCTCACAGCCTCCCCTCCACTTTTTTTTGTCTCTTCCTCTTTGGTACTAATTCGGCTCCGAGTCCCGAGGCTTCGTCAGTGCAAAAGAGTCTCCGCCCCCCCCTCCCGTCCCCCCCCGTCCTCCCGTCCTAGCGTGCCAAGAGACGGGGACCCACCGACGGGAGCTTTAACTTATGTAACGAGATCATCTGGAGACTAATGCTTTTGCACGCCAGATATACCGGACGACCATTAGTGGCCCGTCTCTCTCCATAGCATGACCATTTGTCTGTCCACACGTCTTTTAGGCGGGTCACAGATGGACGGCGGAGGGACTTTAGGGCTCGGCGACGCCGGGACGTGCAGATAATAGCGGCGGCGGCATCTGTTTGCTTTCGGCCGGGTAATCCCGGGACCCTATAGTGCTTTTGTCCGTCGCGGTTCCGCCGCTTTCTTTACCTTCGCGGTTTCTACGAACGGACACTCACGTGGATAAACAGATGGGGGAAGAAGGGGGGGGGGGAGGCTAAAGGAATGGAGGGAGAGTAGACCAGTGTTTTTCAACCTTTTTTTGAGCCAATGCACACTTGTTTCTTTGGAAACATCTGGAGGCACACCGCCACCCGAAAATGTTAGAATTTGAAACTCTGTAGCCTCTATTAACAATATAAAGTCTTTCTCATCAAGGTTTTATCAACAGGAATCAAATAAATACAGAAAAAAATGTATTTCCCAATTTCTTTTCTATTTTTATTTTTACTCCTGGGCCTGTTTGGATGAACACAGAAGTGAGATCCTGGCAGGAATAGAAGACAGACAAACACCAACATGTCTCGTTCGGAGTTCGTGATTAACCACACTGACGTCTGTCAGTTTCCATTTCACCGGCAAAGTTCTGTGCTGCCATCTATTGGCGAAGAGTATTTATACATGATTACTCTGCAACACACTGCGGTGTGTTTTTGCGCCGTATTTGGACTTCAGAAATATTTCCTCATTCGCCGTGCGAAAGCAGAGGAGCTTCCTTGTTTGCTCGGGGGTCCCGGTTTTCAAAACACCCATATTGGAAGACTTTGGAACTATACAGCGTAATAATAAAATGTTACAAACACTCAACTCAACTTTATTTATAAAGCGCTTTAAGCAGCCGTAGCTGAGACAAAGTGCTGTACATTGAAATAAAAATATAAGAGGCAACATAAAAACATTAAAACAATAAAAACAATAAAAAAGTTAAAGCAATAAAAACAATCAGATGGTAAAACAATAAACAAAACATAAAAAGTTAAAACAATTAAAAAAAAAAAAACGAAGGCACTAAAACCAGAGCAGAGTCTCACGCTGAGGTAAAAGCCAAAGAATAAAAATGGGAACACGGTCTCCACGAAACAAAGACACACGGAAGCTACAGACAGCAGCGCTACTGCCGCTCTTACTAGTATAAAACACAACAGGTTTATATAACTTTAGAAGCTAATATATGTGAAACGCGAGTCCTTCGGCACAATGTCCTCCTACCCCTCTGTCTAAAGCGTGCATCTGTAAACGCTTCGTTTCGAGGGGTGAACAGCCCTTCCCCTCACCCCTCCGCCTCTGCGCAGTAGTGAAATGGGACAACCCTCAGACTCTCGTGAACACGCATTTCAAAGGGGTAGGGCTAAGGGGTAGAATTGGGACACAGCCTAAATCTCACGGAACACCAGTGTGCTAAATAAAACAAAACTCCAAAGGCAGCTAAACTCGGCGCATCAAACTGACGTCAATGAGAAAACATGGCGCGCGGGCTAACGGCCGTACAGCTTAGCGCCAAAGCAACAAATCAATCTCCAGGTTTGATGCCGTTTCCGTTCTGCTTAAATGGAAAAAAGGCACGAGTTCCTCCAAGAGGCTGGAACCAGTGACAATCTTCAATTAAGGCCGACACTCGTGGATGACTTGTTTTAATTAGCTTACAGTACTGCTGCTCAGTTAATCCAATTTTAATCGCGGTTACGATTTTGGCTCCAGAATTAATACAATCGAGGAAAAAACGATCAGCGGGAAGTTTTTTGGTTGTTTTTTTTTTAAAAAGGGTGTTGAAATATTATTTAAATGTTGAAATTCTCCACCTCCAAGCACCGGAATTGGTTTAAAGGTTTAAAAACATGTCTTGTGTCTTCAGTCTGTTATTTCCTTTACTGATTGTAAAGCTACTTTCTTTGAATGATATTTTACAAAATCAATATTCAATGTTGAATCGCCAATATTTCTTCTGTGAATCTTGCGTCTGAAATTATTAATTAAAAAAGAAGGAAAAAAAAAACAAACAAACTAAATTGGGAAACACAGAAAGAAAAAAATATAAATATAAATCTAATAATAACTTACTTAACACACTTTTTAATGAATTTGCAGGTGAAAATCTGCTTTATTGTCGGACTTTAGAAGGATGAAAGCTTGAAGAAGCTTTGCATGTCTCACAAAAACAAACAAGTACGCAGACGACATTAATGTCTTTGTGCTGCGATCGGTTCTTTCAAGAAAACGTCTTTCTCTCGCAATAAATGTGTACAAATTGTGTGGGATTTTTGTCTTTGTATTCAACCAAGAGTGTATCTCGAGTTCCCCCAGCAGCAGTTGTTTGATTTTAAACATTCTCAGGTTAAAACTGCATTTTTTTGACTCGTAAATTAAAAATCAATGATCAATCATCCAAGCTGGGTGGCTGCTTGTTCTGTGACCTGATTAAAATGAAAAAGTGAAAGATGTTTAATTTTTTTAGTTTTCAAAAGACGCCCCAGCAAACTTCATTTTGAAATGTCAAATTTGAAAATAAAAATGCATTTCATTTCAAGATGCTCGCGGCATAGTTTGACTCGTAAATACTAAGTATTAATGCATCATTTTCATTTTCTTACTTTTGAGTTCGGCCATAAAAATGTCTCATATTAAAACAGAATGAAATTATATGAATTTACTCATTTTCATCCTTGGCGAGTACATTGACAGAATGCTTGTTGGTGTTTGTTTATTTATTTTTAATTATTGACTGATTAATTAACGTATTCCTTATTCTATCACTAATGATTATTATTATTTATTTATTGTCATACGTATTTTTGTTTTGCCTTGTGTTTTGTGGTCAACAACTTGAACCAGGAAATAAAAATGCAGTTTGAATTGAAACTATTATCAGATAATGCAGCCGGAAGCTTGAAACCCCCCCAAAAAAGCACTTTTGCAAATGCATTTAAATTTTTCAAATTCAAAAAAAAATCTCACTGCCTCTGCTTTATCAGCAAACAACAACAACAACAACAGCAAAAAGTACATTTTGTGTGGAGTAATTCCAGAGCAACAGTCTGCCACCACTTCCAGGGGATTATTAGTTACAGATGTTGAGCTGCCAGGAGGCATCGTGTTGTTTTACTTCTTTATACAGTTGATCCTGCAAAACAGTAATTATCTGCACTAATCCAGCACATTTCTCGTTTTTGTTTTTGTTTTTTGTTTGTTTTTTTTTCTGCTTAAATGCAACAGAAAACTAAGGAGGTTGTTGTTCCTCCTGCAAACTGCTCCAAAACAAACCCAGCTGGAGGAGGAAGGAGAGGAGAGGGGGAGGAAGGAGGGGGGGAGGAGGGGAAGGAGGGAGGGAGGGAGGAGAGGGAGAAGGAGAGGGCTTTAAGGTGCCCCTCACCTGCTTTCTGCAACCCCGCGACGAGCCCCAGCAGGACCCCGGCGAAGCACATCCGGACCGCGAACAACTCCTTTCGCTTTCGCCGCTTGGCTTTGCTCCTCCACCGGTCCAGCATCACTCCTCCTCCTCCGTCTCCTCCTCCGCCTCCTCCTCCTCCTCCGCTTCCTCCGTCTCCTTCTCCCGCCGCTCCTCCGGCGGCGGCGGCCGTCCCCGGCATCCCGTCCAGCACCACGGCGGCGGCGGCGGCCATGGCGCTGCTCAAGCCCCGTGCAGAGAGTTGAAGCGAGCGGCAGAGACGCGACGCGACGCGGAGCGGTGCGGAGCCGCAGTTCAGCGCGCGGGAGGCGTTATGGCCGCGCGTTGGCCATGGCCGCGTGAAGTCATCCGCCGGGAGCGCGCGCGGGGTGTTATGAGTGGATTGGCCGTGGCCGGGAGCGCGCACGGCACGGTCACGCAATAAAAAAAAAACCAGCACACACGTAAAACGGGATTTCTGTATGTTTCGTAGTTTGTTTTTTTTGGGTTGTTTTTTTTTGTTTTTTGTTTTTTTTTTAAATCTTACAAAATGTTCTTAAATCAACCAACCTATTTGGTGACAGTATTAAACGTTCACCCATCCATCTATCCATCCTTCCTTCCTTCCGTCCATCCATCAATGCATGCATGCATGCATCCATCATTTCCATCCATCTGTCTATCTATGCATCCATCCATCCATCCATCCATCCATCCATCCCTGCATGCAAATCAACTATGCTATTTGGTGGCAGTATTAAATGTTCATTCATCCACCATCCATCCATTCATCCATCCATAGATCTATCCATGTGTGCATGCATCTGTCCATCCATCCACCCGCCAATCATCCATCCATCCATCCATGCAAATCAACTATGCTATTTGGTGGCAGTATTAAATGTTCATTCATCCACCATCCATCCATTCATCCATCCATAGATCTATCCATGTATGCATGCATCCGTCCATCCATCCACCCGCCAATCATCCATCCATCCATCCATGCAAATCAACTATGCTATTTTGTGGTAGTATTAGATGTTCATCCATCTATCCATCCTTCCTTCCTTTCATTCATCAATTCATGCATCCATCCATCCATCCATCCATCCATCCATCCCTGCATGCAAATCAACTATGCTATTTTGTGGCAGTATTAGATGTTCATCCATCTATCCACCAAGCATCTATTCATCCATCTATCCATTCTTCCTTCCTTTCATTCATCAATGCACGCATCCATCCATCCATCCGTCCATGCATCCATCCCTGCATGCAAATCAACTATGCTATTTGGTGGCAGTATTAAATGTTCATCCATCCACCATCCACCCATTCATCCATCCATAGATCTATCCATGTATGCATGCATCCGTCCATCCATCCACCCGCCAATCATCCATCCATCCATCCATCCATCCATCCATGCAAATCAACTATGCTATTTTGTGGCAGTATTAGATGTTCATCCATCTATCCACCAAGCATCTATTCATCCATCTATCCATCCTTCCTTCCTTCCTTCCTTCCATTCATCAATGCATGCATCCATCCATCCATCCATCCCTGCATGCAAATCAACTATGCTATTTGGTGGCAGTATTAAATGTTCATCCATCCATCCACCAAGCATCTATTCATCCATCCATCCATCCATCCATCCATCCTTCCTTCCTTCCATTCATCAATGCATGCATCCATCCATCCATCCGTCCATGCATCCATCCCTGCATGCAAATCAACTATGCTATTTGGTGGCAGTATTAAATGTTCATCCATCCACCATCCACCCATTCATCCATCCATAGATCAATCCATGTATGCATGCATCCGTCCATCCATCCACCCGTCAATCCATGTATGCATGCATCCGTCCATCCATCCACCCGTCAATCATCCATCCATCCATCCATCCATCCATGCAAATCAACTATGCTATTTTGTGGCAGTATTAGATGTTCATCCATCTATCCACCAAGCATCTATTCATCCATCTATCCATCCTTCCTTCCTTTCATTCATCAATGCATGCATCCATCCATCCATCCATCCATCCATCCATCCATGCATCCATCCATCCATCCATCCATCCCTGCATGCAAATCAACTATGCTATTTGGTGACAGTATTAAATGTTCATCCATCTACCAACCATCCATTCATCCATCCATCCGCTAACCATCCATAGATCTATTCATGTATGCATGCATCCGTCCGTCCATCCACCTGCCAATCATCCATCCATCCATCCATCCCTGCATGCAAATCAACTATGCTATTTGGTGGCAGTATTAAATGTTCATCCATCCATCCATCCATCCATCCATTCATCTATCCATCCATACATACATGCATGCATCCATCTACCAATCTCACTGCAAAAAAGGAACAAGATCTGGTTTTAAAATCTCATTTCTGGTCTTTTGGTAATTCTGAGGTATTGCTGTTGGTCAGAAAGGTTGAGTATGAATAATAACAATACGATCTGTAAGCTCAGCAGCAGCTCTATAAAACACATTATGAAGCATTATGATTGTACATTAACGCAACAAAGGGCTCATTGCTCTTTCACATTCGACAAATGGACGTGCTCCTCAAAGGTCAACGCTCTCACTTGAGGTCAGAGGTCACACATGCTGACCCTCTCTAGTGAAGCACCGCATGAATCCGTACAGGCCCGAGGACAGCTGGTCCAGCGTCGGCAGGCAGTCCTGGAACCACAGGCTTCATGTGTAAAAAGCAGAAATCCCTCCCGATGGCATGTGTAATGATGTCTTCACAGCATAAACCATGAGCGAGAGAGAGAGAGAGAGACGGCAGTGTGGTATTAGCGAATGAACTCTCAGATTACACCCACATGCACATACTTCCTTCATGACGGATTAAGTATAATCCTCATCCCGCACAACAGGGTTTGACAGCCGCGACTCAAGACAATGACCACGACAGACCCAGCGTGTTGAGTCAGGAGGTAGCCAGGGATTCCTGTTCTTCACCGTTTGGCGGGAAATCGACATTGTGACATTGCTGAGTATTTCTAGTCCATGAAAATAGAAGAGCTGCTGATACCATAGCTGACATATTCTGCGTCTCCCGGCGGGGTTTATTAAAGGGGCTGGATAAGACTTAGATTTGCTGGATCCATAATTAAGAGGTGAAGAAGTCTATTATATTTGATTGTATTACAAACTGTGATGATTGTTGCTGTTTGGTCTGGCAACAAGTTATTTGAGTATCCTTAAGCTATGTGAGTTTAAAGATTTTAATTCCGCAAGTTTCATTTTAATACATCTTTTGAAAACAGCTTTCAAGGTGGGAATTTTTGAAAACCACAACTTTTCTGACGCGGTGAAGATGAAAGACATCGTCTTCAAAACGTTGCTGTGTGAATGGGGAACCTTTTCTGAAGCGAAAACATAAAAAACAATCTGTTTTTATTTAAAGCATTTTAAAAGAGGGAGGAACACTGACAGTTCAGTTTAAGGATGCACAAGTACGAGAATCTAGAACTTTCTAAACTCAACTCTCATTTGCTTCAAGTGTTAAAGACGCTCCACAGTGTCGGCATTCAGAGGGAACATCAGGAGAAGCTCATGATTCTCATACACATTACACCTGGAGCACACATACTGCACACGGACGGCCTTTTTTATTGTAATGCTTTGATGTGCTGTTGGTCCAGGTTGGTCCAGGTTGGTCCAGGTTGGTCCAGGTTGGTCCAGGTTGGTCCAGGTTGGTCCAGGTTCTGTAAATCATTCCAGGATTCCATGTCTATTCCTCTCTGCGTCGACCATTGAAGCGGCTCCTTGCTTCTTTGCATCACCGGAGATTTGGCCGAAACAGATGAAAGGACCCCCCCTTCCCTTTGAAGATTGATTGGATGTCTCCCGCCCCCAGAGATTAGATCTCTATGTGAGATGACATTTGATACTTAGACGTGTTGATTTATAAAACGATTTGAGAATCATTTGTGAATTAATACATCTCTGTAAATAAATGCATTCCCTTTGATTTAAGATTGTTCTATTTTACACAGAAGTGTTAACTTAAATAAACCTTTTTCCAAACAAGACCGATATTTTTGGTAATTAGTGGTAATTAGCTATTTCCAGTTGATCTGGTGGTGTCCCTTTTTATTATTAATGAATAAATAACGAATTTATTCAAACCAATCATTTTTCATTAATACATGGATCTATTAACTTTAAGTAATTAAACAATTACTTTAGGAGTTGTCAATGAGTAAACGACAGTTTACTTCCATTAATAATTTAAAATCTTCATAAAATTACTTCCAGTGATATATTCCTTTCAGTAATCTATTCCTTACAGTAATTTAATACCATAAATCCCAACATTGGGTGGGATGCCATGTTGGTATATCCAGGCTTTGAACTTCCCAGGTGGACTGGATCTGTCTGCAGACTTTTGTTGACTTTTCAGTTGCCTTAATGGAGGCGGTATCCTTCCTTATCGGCTTTTCAGTCACCGACGGGATTTGGATTCCGTCGACGGAGAAGCGGAACCTGCCGGTGAAGTAGAACGTGCAAACTGCAAAAAAATATTGATTCCAACTGTTGTGTTTGGTGCAAAACACCCCGTGCGTATAGATTTACGTTCTTGGGTTCGTCTGAGAACTTTGTGTTGAATGACTCGATCGCCACAATAAAAGCAGACCAATAGAAATCACTAATCAACTGTTTAATTCATATTGACATGATGGGTTGTTGTTCTGGAGCGCTGCTGTGCGACGTGGTGGAACAATTTAAACAGGCAACCCCGCAACGCCTGCACAGGTGGTGCAGTTAATGTCGCTGTCCTTCATTGGGACGGCAAACAAGACAGACCTTGTGGGCGTTCTGCTACTGAGGGGAGCCGGTGTGACGGAGCTGTGAGCATGCATGCCCTCCACCTACCTCACCCCCCCCCCCCCCCCCCCCCCCCGCCCCCCCGCGACGCAAAGCCGGACACGTCAACATGGCATTCTTGTAGCACTCTCTTCCACAGAGCAAACTCTATTAGCAGGCGTCTGCCCTCGGGGCTGACACCGACTTCTCCGATCAGACTCCACTGTCCTCACCATGACACACTCACACTCCCACGGGCACATGGTTAAACCAGGCCACTCCGTGTGTGTGTGTGTGTGTGTGTGTGCATCAAAGAGAGGAATAAGATGACTTATTAGGGAAGCGCAGACAGAAGAAAGTGAACAGAAGCAGTAGAAGGAGGCCTTTCAGCCGGCTCATTACGTACGTTTCATTCAGCGAAAAAGCAGCGTGAGCGTTCACAAACCTCACGCTCTTTGACTCAGACGCCACTCACAGAGCATGAAGTACTCGGAAATCAGCGCGTCGTCTCCGATTCAGGCTGATCCACGCAAAAAAAAAAACTGCACAGGGATCGTGTGTATTCACTGGAAAAGAAGAGATGCAGGAAACAGGCTTCGACTACATCTACAAACGTCTCTGCTGCCACTCCTACGTCGACCAGCCCTTATTTAAAACTCTTGCCAACATTTCATGGAAATCTCAGCCACATTAAGATGGAATCTCAGCTATTAAGATTACACGACGGATTACCAGATCCTCGACAAAGACGCGATGACTCAGAGCTGCTAGCTCCACGGTCTGACACGCGTCGTCACCTCCACAGCGGCAGCACTACATTTCTCTCTTCCAGGTTCCTGACACAAATCCACCCTTCAGATCTGCAGCCAAATCAAACCTCCTCACGTGAAAAATGCAGCCTTGATGCAGCCAGTCGTCACGGCGATGAGGATATCAGTTTGTATTAAATAAAGCAACGGTGCAGTGTCGGTGTCGCGATGATTTATTCGAGCCGCTTTGCAATCTCTCGAACTTGAGCTTCAAAATTTAAATCGAAATTTGACATTTAGTCGTCGGACAAGTGACCGAATTTGTGCACTTCCTGTTTCTTCCGAAGTAAAACAGTCAACTTCACACACACACATAGAACAAGAACTCAGACTGGCTAAGATGGGCTACTCAGTCATAGAGAAGACGACTGATTTGACAGCGGTCCAGAAGACCGTCACCGACATGCCCCACGAGGAACAGGAGTTGAGGGGTGCGTCCGAAATGTCCCTCCTGATTCCTTGTCTATCGACTTTCACTGAACCCCGGAAGTGTTTTGTATCGCGGCCATGATAAGGACCGTCTGAATTCTCAATAAGCAAAGAAAAGGAGCCTCGTTACTTCCTTTAGAGCCTCCTTTAGCATAGGATAGCACCGATGCATCCTTTCGCGAAGGAAGTGAGCTCATGCTGCCCCACAATTCCTTGCGGCAACAACATTTAAAGGGACCCGATCAAGTCAAGCCTTTACGGAAAATCAAGATGGCGGAAAAAGGATGCAGATCATGTAAGTCACCAAAGCAACAAACTGAACAACTTTAAATCATCTAAAACCCAAATGCGCTTTTTCGAGTCCATTTTCAGAAACTTCCGAATGTCAGTAATTTGCGCCGCCGTCACATTATTATGACGTCACTCAGTGAAGGTTTGGTCCGACTGCCACACCAATGTCATCGCCTTTCACTAACTCCTTTAGGAAGCACTCCTGGCAACCTTTCCTTAACCCCGTGACGTCATCCAGGGGGTTCAGGTAAAGTCCATAGATAAGGAGGGACATTTCGGACGTACCCATGGTCCCAGTGTCTGGAGGAAGAGCGGAGACGCACCAGAATCCAATCAAACCTGAAGTGAAATATCTAAGCAAAGAGCATAGAACAACTTAATTGATCTCCTCTGACATTCATGCGACTCCATTTCACTCCCCAGTTAAACTGCGGTACATCCTATCCTATCCGCATGTTGAAACTCCACCGAGACGTCACACTTCCGGCGTGTGTGCTGGCGACTTCCTCCGAGTTCTTCCGGGTTGACGTCAGACCCTCGAAGTTATTCCATCCGTCCATTCGACTGGCATGTAAGGCGGCGCAGAGGTGAGCAAGTTCCTGTCGTGAGTCATGCGGACACCTTCGCTGCAATGTGCTAACATGCGTGACACACAGGCACTCTTGGCCTCCCGCTATGGAAACGGTTGCCGCAGCGACGACCGTGCGTCCTCCAAGCATCTGAGCCTCCCTCCCGCGGAGAAAGAGAGAGAGAGAGAGAGACAGAGAGAGAGAGAGAGAGAGGGTGGAGTGCCGCTCCAGTTCAAGGTTACCCGTGTGTTCTGTCTGAGAGTGGATGAGTCCTCCAGAGACGCTCGGTGCCGGTGAGTCACGCTACGGGACGACGCAAGACGAGCGCCACAGCCTCCGCCTGCACTCACAGAGCCAGCACTTGGAGGCAGGACGGTTTTTTTGAAAATCAGGTTTACACTATTAGGCAGTATTTGGAATTTTCATGTTGTACATTGGGGGGAAAAACCGGTGCCGGTCACCAGTCTCGTTTCGTCTCCGGTCGGCTTCGAGGTCTTTTTTTTGCTTCCAGGGGTTGCATGTTCTCCCTGCACACACATCCTGGTCTTGTGTCCAATGTTTCCATGAAGCCCCGCCCCCATTTTTGACGAGTTCATCTTTCTCTTTACCCTGACACACCGCCATTTTTTTATTTCTAAAAAGGAGGGTCTAATTCAAATCTATATTAGTTTAACCCCAATTTCCTCTGGAAAATAGTAAACCGGGCGTGAAATATATATGTGAAATATAGACTTATTATGTCAACAATGATTTAAGTTTTTTTTTTTTTTTGTTTGCTTTAAAGTTTCTGGCTATTTTGTAACTGAACTCGGTTCAGAGTCTGACGTGAACGTTGAAGCTGAAACGTTTTTCCCTCCAACGTGCCTGAGTCCCGAACCATAATAACTCCTACAGCACACCCTAGTGTTGAAAATGAGGCATCGCCATCTGAGCTGGTTCAGCAGTTCCTCAAGTCTGTTCTGCCCGTTTCAAAACTTAATTTAATTATACATTTTTAAAAAAAGAAAAAGAAAAAAGTTTGGTTTTGCAGGGCCAGACATGGAAAACAGGTTTAGTCAATTTCAAACAGGTTTTTGGTCTTTTCTCTCTCGTCACAAAGCAATATTGAGTTTCCTTTAATGATATTAATTCCAAATACTGAAACTGGAGTGATACCCTCAGTTCATTCTTCAATAATTACATCTCATTTCGATTATCTCAGGTGCATGCATGACCTCCACAAAAGAGATATCATATATTAACATTTCCCATCATGCCTTGTTCCCCTCTAATTCCTCAGAGGAAATCATTGTAAATAATTGTATATTGTTTTATAACGTGTTTGGTTTGTGTGTTATAACGATTAAAATGGCCAAAATGTCCAAAAACTAAATTTGTTTTCCTTAAATTATTATCTGTAAAAACCCAATCAATCAATCAATCGATCAATCAATCAATCAATCAACCAATCAATCAATCGAGTGCACACGTCCAAATGGCACTAAACATTTGAAAGACTGACATATAAACGAGAATGAAATTGACAAAATAGTACATTCAAATTTGAACAAACAAA
Source organism: Blennius ocellaris (assembly GCF_963422515.1). Classification (NCBI taxonomy): domain Eukaryota; kingdom Metazoa; phylum Chordata; class Actinopteri; order Blenniiformes; family Blenniidae; genus Blennius; species Blennius ocellaris. The sequence goes on along the minus strand of NC_137662.1, from coordinate 23,816,860 downwards.
GAAAAACTAAATAAAGAAACAAATAAATGATACATATATAAATAATATGAAAATAAAAATAAAGAAATAAACCATTCAACAAATGTGACAAAAATAAACATGGTAATCACATTTCATTGAAAAAAAGACCAGTCTATTCTGAAATATACATATTAAAGGAAATCAGATATTATATTTGCAAAAAAGAAAAACTCTCAGTCACCTGTACCTGGATATCGTATTTTTATTCAGGATTAAAACAATTTGTCATCATCTGGAAATATTTTTGAGTTTACATGTCTAAAGTATCACTTCACATAAATTGGACTCATTGTTTTATTGTGAAAGGCGTTGTGTCATGTGACCTCCACAGAGTGCATTAATGTCGGGGGTCAATTTCTGACCAAGGGTGGTCATGAATGTCATTTTAGACAATCTAAGTGTTTTTAGATCAGCCTCTGTCAGTTTTCATTTTTATACTTAAAAAAAAAAAAAAAAGACATGGTGGGCCAGATTAGATCCTCTGGCGGGCCGCTTCTGGCCACCCGGGCCGCATGTTTGACACCCCTGCTTTAGAGGACGGTTCGGATTTTATATGCAGAGAATTTGAGAAAAGAAAAGAAAGAAACAAAGTGCGGACGCCGGCGCTAAGCGGCGCGGATCCAGACTTCGTTGTGGTGGGTGACGGAGAAGAAGGAGTCGTATCCAGCTCCGACGTACTCGCTGTGATCGTAGGTCACCGAGGCCCGGTCCAGGTCGCCGCGGAGCAGCGCGTTGTTGTCGTTCCCGTTCTTCAGAGACGGCGTGCCGCCAAACACCCTGAACGGAAGGAAGCCGCGCTGAGTTCTCCATTCACTCAACAAAAGTTACACGTTAAAATGCTGTCACTCTGGCGGGTTTGGTTTTTTTTGTGTTTGTTTCAGAAAGATTTCTCGTTTACACTTTGAAAACGATGTCTGTTTACACAGAAACAGCTCAGCGGCAGAGATATGGATTTGATTCCCAGTGGAGCATCACTTTTTTTTTTTTTTTTCCCATTAACGTTCATGTGACTTCCAGACACGACGTCCATGAAACGGCCAGGAAATTCCTACACTTTCAAACAGGTAATTAATTAACTGTGGTAATTTTAGCCGTTTCATCTGTTTTTAGCCATTTAAGGTCATCTGGCTCTTTGAGCTGTTTTACCTCCTTCAGCTGTTCTCATCCTGAAGATAAAACCTTTTTTTTTTTTTTACATCTGCTTGGAATGCAAATTTTTTTTTCTTGAAAAAAGAAAGAAAATGAAATGAAATGTTTATTTAAGTGACGCTACAGAGCCGCTGGATGAAAATTAAAACTTTTAAATCAATGAATAAAAAACCATGACATATTAAAAAATAACAACGGCAGTAATAATAGTGATATTTCAATATGATAAAAAAAAAAAAAAAAGTCCACAATCTAGTTTTGTTTCTAGGCTTCTTCAGTGGACCTGGTTTCTTTCAACACGTGGCGTTGTGTTGATGGTCGTGATGCGTGAAGCTGCGCTCACCGGACGTAGACGGTGGCCGCAGGCCTGGAGACCAGAGTGACTGACGAAGGGAAGTTGGCGGGCACCGCGGTCCCCGGAGGAACAAACCACTGCAAGAAGTACCTGTTCTCCGACACGCTGATGAGCACCGGCCAGGTCTCACTTATGATTTCACCTGCAGGCAGACAGAAGTAGCCTTTTGTTTAGATGTCGTCTCTGCACCTTTAAAGCCTTTGATCACCCTTTGATCCTTATAATTTAACAGATTGCCTTTATTTTTCTGGCGTATATCCGATGTTTTAACTTCATCTTTATTCTTAACTCTTTTTTTTTTTTTTTAATCAAATTGAAAAACAAACTGACTGTCTTGTGGGGGGGGGGGAGGTCTTTGTGTCCTTGCGTTGGGTCATCCTCATGTCGATTTGTCCTTGTGTCCTCTGTATAGCTTTGTTGCTATCGTCATATCAATGTCAAATTCACTCCACCACGATCAGTCAAGAAATTACATCTGCTTATTGTAAGGAATCATTTCTCAAAATTCCTTATTAGTCGTAAAAAGTAATACTTTTTGATTAGTTACTACAAAACCCTTCACGCTGAATTGGACTTTTCCGTGTTTGAGATACTGATGAAGCTAAATGGAGCTTCATCTTTACCACTGTCTTTATTTTCTGAAGCCACCAGGTGGCGATGTTTGTTCAGCAAATGTTTTGAAAGCGCACTTCCATCTTCAAACCCAAGAGCGCCATCTGGTGGAGTCAGAAAACAAAGAAACTCATCAGGCTTTGGGATCCTTGTTTAAGGTGTTAATTTATTCATTTATTCCGTCTTTTTCGTTGAATTAGTCACGATGATGCTCATACGTCCCTCCTCCTGCAGGGCTCGGTCACATGTTAGCCCTTGGGTGGCACGGGCTAACATGTGACTTAATTCAGCCTAAAAACACAACAGAAGGTACAGGAACGCCACGACGGGAGTCGTCGCTGGAGTTCAGTTAATGTGGAAAATCTCTGAAAGAACTTTTCTCAAACTGCTTCAGAGTTTTTGCAGTCACTGATACTTGTGTATGATATGATCTGAATGATTGTGCTATCTCTAGCACGATTAGATGCAACAGGCTGGACAAGTTGTGACGACAACAAGTACCAAGCATTGGAAAACATGGTAATTACTGCTGGCTACAATGGAACCTGTAACACGTGATTAGCTGTTGTATTCCATGTTGAGCGCCTAATGAACCCACACAGCTGGAAGAAGGCTTTGTTCGTATCCGTCACTACGATTAGCTTTAGCAGCTCTAAGTAGCAGTTACCTGTATGTTTTTGTTCATCTCTGCAGGAAGTGCTAGCTCCCTGATTTTACAGCGTCTTTCAGTCACTAATTTAAGTTTAGTTAATCTGTGACAGCACAGCCTGCACCTTTAGAATCTATATCTTTCAGCATTTTAAATCTACATAGCCTCTGAGTTTATTGTGTCTCGAAAGCCGGGACTTCCGATTTCAATTTAACATTGAAAAACATTTAAGATCAAGATTCTTCATGACCTGCTTTAAAGTGTTTCTTTCATTTATTTTAAAGCATCAATGTATTTATTTTATTGATACATTCCTTTGATGTCTTTGTAAAGCACTGTGAATTGCCCTGTGTTTGAATGATCAAATAAATTGGCCTTATGACAATAAAAAGCTTCCGATTGACAATATTAAAGTGAAAGTGAAAGCAAAAAGTTACTTTTCTCTTTTATAAGTTCTATTTTACTGCAGTTGGGAGCAGGATGGCGAAAGCGCTCTCACGTTGCGCGACGTTGCCAAGCGAAAACGTTTTGGATGTCCGTTTTCACGACGACGGCGCTCGGGGCCACAGAAAACACACATTTTTGAAAACGCTTCGTTCAAGGTTAGCAGTGTATTACACCGTTCACTGTCCCGTGGCGCCTGTTGCTGTTATAAATCCACCTGTCAAACAAGTGAAAGTGAAGTTTTTTTTCCACGCTGAAATACCTGCTTCTCCATTGTTGCTGCAGAAACTCTTCAGCCTTCCATTTGCAGCCAAAACTTCTACGGACGAGTCGCTTTCGATGTTTGTGGAGATCCATTGGGTGGCCGTGTATGAGCGCTCCTCAAAACCCTGCAAACAGACACACTATGAATACACTTTTTTTTTTTTTAAGAAAGCGTTGCAGGAATAAAATGAATGTACCCGACCTCATGTTGGTTAATCAGCTGGTAAGAAGGACAGGTCAGACCGTGGCAATAGGTTTCATATTCGTCGGAACAGAGAGCCACCGCGAAGAGCGTGGCGAGTGCGAGCAGAGGCCGTCCCATCGTCCTCCCTTCTCCTCCTGCAGAGTCGAATTGAGCTTCAACACATCCGTCCGGCACATTTCAGATTACCAGATTTTCTGGTCCCTCAGACACTCCCACTGACCTCGTCACTGCTGCAAGAGGCTCAGCGAGGCTGGGAGACAGTGGCAAGGGTGTTTCCTCCGTCTCCCTCACTGTTTAAGTGACTTAACCAGTTTTAATTACGGCGCAGACACATATTCCGAGAATCTTTTCTTGCATGGAGGTATTTTTGTGGTTCAGTTCTCTTGCGACACTTTGGGGAGGGACATGTCACTGTGCACACACACCAATTTAACCATTAACACACTGTAATGAGGGGAAAACCTGCCTGACGAGGACCATGAACAAGATTTCCTGGAATATTTCAGGCTGAGCGACACGAAAATGGCTAAAAACATAGATATAAAACAGTAGATGCCTCACGGTTACCTGCCTGTGACGTGCCTAACGCGCCGCCATCTTGGGGCGGTTAGGGTTATTGGGTGAAGAGCTTTTCCTACGCTTTAAAATGAGGTATTATTTGTGTTGCTACGTGGACTAGCAAGCGAGCTATGAATGTTTTTTTTTGTAGATTTTCTGGAACCTATATGTTTAGCACGAGCGGGACGACCTCTCCAAGATGGCGGCGCTGTAGGCACGTCGCCGACAGGCCGTGCGGCATCTAGCGTTTATTTATATCTGTGGGCCAAAATACTACAAGTTGTCCGAAGTTGTACACTGTCCACGTTTGCGATGTTGGCCGCCATCTTGGATTCCTGCTTCGTCTTCTTCTTCTATAAATTTGGCAGACGAAATGCATCCGTGGCGCCATCTGCTGGATGTTAAAATATGGGATTTCTCTAATTCTTGAAATTAAAACACCTGGACTACCGTGTGCCCGAGATAATATTCGGTTCGTACGATACTTTAAGATTGTCGTATATGAGTGGCTCAGCACTGGAATTCACCTGAACACCTCCTAACATCAGTTTTTCTGTAACTTTTCAAGAAATGAATCCACCTAAATGTCTCTGTTAGTTTGAAACTGCTGAGTTTTCCCACGTCGGAGCCGTGACAAGTGAAAAAAGCCCAAAAACAAACAAACAATCTCTTGTGAAGCTTCCAGACCAGGACTGACAATGACACCCGCTCAACCACATTCCTGCAGAGTCATCAAGAACTGAGGTCATGTGAGGGAACTGTTCACTTCCTGGTTAATGAGCAACAACAACTTTGGAACAACACAACACCTTGTCCCCTCGTGTGAGTGTGACATATGAACACACAGCTTTCCTGGTGAATCACACCTGCACTCAGATTTACAACGCTAATAAATGTCATGTCTGAAAATGGGTAATAATAATAATAATAACTTATTTGAGAGCTTGACTTTTTATATAAGCATTAAAACGTGCAAATAAACGTGAATCTGCCATCCCTCCCCTGCACTACGAAAATCCACAAATATAACAACAGTGCAGTGTAAACATTTATTGTTATATATTTTTTATTGTTTCCATTTTATACATGTTGCATTGTCACTTTCTAAATCAGTTCTCTTTTTTTTAAATAAACTGTATTTGTACCCAGAGGCACTTTGAGCTTCATTCAAATGAAGAAATCAAGCAAAAATGTCAAACCCAAACGTTCTGAATCAATATTGTGCGCGTGTATGTGAGAGGCGGGCGCGCGCTCCCTCCGAGCGGCGCCAGGTGGCGCCTCGACACCAGGAGGAGGAGGAGGAGGAGGAGGAGGAGGGGGAGGAGGAGGAGCGCTCCGAGCTCACGCACCTTCTCCTCCCGGCTCTTGGTGCACCTGCAGCCACTCCTTGCACCTCCTCTTCATCCACCCATCCTCCTCCTCCTCCTCCTCCTCTCAGTGCGCACGGAGCCGCGTCAGTGCGCAGAGCATGCACCTGGAGGGCGCGCGCCCCTGCACGCCGGCCCAGCGCTCCGCAGCATCAGCAGCAGCAGCATCAGCAGCAGCAGCAGCATGCGGGCGGATGCTCTAACCTCCGGGATGCAGCGGCGCGGCTTGGGCGTGGGAGAGAGGCTCACCCCCAGAGAGAGAGCCATGGAGATCCGCGGGCGCAGGCAGGGCGCGCGCAGGGGACGCTCGGATTAGAGTTGTGCGTCTTTTTTTTTTTTTTCTTTTTGCAAGGGTTGGGCTTGTTCTCTGGGAATTTCACCAAAACACTGGACTTTATCGGGCTTTTAGAGTTGGAGAGGATGGAGAAAGGCGCGCAGCATCAGCATCAGCAGCCGGCGGAGGGACCGGGACCGGGACCGGGACCGGGACCGGGACCGGGGCCGGCGGAGGACCTCTCCAAGATCCGCGACGAGGAGCTGCTGAAGTGGGGCAGAGAGGAGCTGGTGCGGCGGCTGCGGAGGGCAGAGGCGGAGAAGAGGGGCGTGATCGTGGAGCACGGCAATCTGATGCGGGAGGTGAACCGCAGGCTCCAGCAGCACCTCAACGAGATCCGGAGCCTGAAGGTGAGATTGCGATGGGCGGGGTCACCTGGGCGGGGGGGAGGCAGGTAGGGCCGCACTGCACAGGACCTGGCGACCCCCCCGCGGAGAGCTCGCCGTTACTGTGTGTTCACCTTCATCAAGGCTTAAAAAATATTTGAAAGCATTTGAACCTGTTGCACGTTATTTGTTGAACTCCCTGAATTTGGGGAACTTGTTGTGTCGTGATCTTAAGTTGGGTTGAAACACGTCATGAGGAAAAGTACAGAATTAACAAACTACAGAAAACCAATAATAAAACAAACAAATCTTCTCAAATTAACTCTAAAATCTTCAATTTCATCGAGTTGTGGTACTTAGAATAAAGATTCAATCCAGAATCACAATGATTCGTCGTGGAACCATAAAGTGCATATTAATATATAAAATGCTCATCTTTCAATTGATTCAATATAATGTCAAAACACAAATTTGTGTCAAAAGCTTAAAAAACAAACAAACGCAAAACCCACATGAATGCAGGTGTTTTGTTGAAGTCGGTTTCCCACTCGTTCGAGGTCACTGTGGAAACTCCTTCCAATAGGAAACCAAGAAACAAACGTTTTATGAGTTTATTGTAATTTAACTGTGGTGGCCCTCAGGACTTGGTGAAGCACTGTTCAAAGTCTGTTAAATTAAAATAAAGTGGCTTTTTTATTGTCATTGTCAGACAAAAAACCAAACAAGGAGTTTTGTTTTGTTTTTTGTTAGTGTTTTTGTGCAGTTTTAGAATCTATATCATAGTCAAAAGATTAGCTTTATAATCATTAAGCTGGATAAAATCGTAACTCATCACTTTCAAAGGTAAATCATTTATATTGTGTTCACATAACACTTTAGTTTCTAAATGTTTAGACTTAATATTTTTTCAGTCAAGTCCACCAATGTTATAAACTATTAATATTTGAATAGAAGTTGTGCACAAATAAAATCTCACCATGAAGAAACAAGAGTCCAGCGTTTGAACTTGCTATGTGTGAGGTTTATACATGATTTGGAGTCAGTTTACTGTTTCTAACGCCACAGAACTGAGCTCTGAGTGTCATTAATCCACAGACCAGTGATTTTCCTGAGCTGTCCTTGAATGGCTCTTCAATAGACCGGCGGCCCGCTGAGAATTCGCTGCTCACGCAAAGTAAATCACAGACGATTCGAGGTTATTCCTGCTAAAAATAAATTAATAAAAATACAAACGTTCAATCGAATGTCTCGCTTGAAAACATGTCCCATTGAGATTAGCTATGGTCCGTATCAATGTATTATGATATGTTTAGTAGTTGCTTCTAAATATAAAGGACATAAGCAGATGCTAAAACAAACAAACGAGTAAAAAAAAAAACGGAAGAAGGGACTTATCTTGTCTGGAAAATACGGTAAATTATGTTCACTGACTGATACTCAGGAGCAGTATGTAATCCCTCTGTGTGTGTGTGTGTGTGTGTGTGTGTGTGTGTGTGTGTGTGGACCAGGATGTGAACCAGAAGCTCCAGGAGGACAACCAGGAGCTGCGGGACCTGTGCTGCTTCCTGGACGACGACCGTCAGAAGGGGAAGCGCGTGTCGCGCGAGTGGCAGCGCCTGGGCCGCTACAGCGCCGGCCTGATGAGGAAGGAGGTCGCCGTCTACCTGCAGAAGCTGCGGGAGCTGGAGCAGCGGCAGGCCGACGTCGTCCGGGACAACCTGGAGCTGAAGGAGGTGTGTGTGATGCTGGAGGAGGAGCGGGCGGCGGCGGCGAGCGGAGGAGGAGGAGGAGGAGGAGGCGGGGTCGGGGGCGGGGTCGGGGTCGGGGGAGGGGTCGGGGGCACCGGTGGGCACGCCGGCCCGGGCTGCAGGAGCTCCATAGACAGCCAGAGCAGCCTGTCCCAGATGGGGGGAGGCGCGCCGGGGCCGGGCCTCCTGCGGGACGTCGGGGACGGGAGCAGCACCTCCAGCGCGGGGAGCACGGACAGCCCCGACAACCCCCACCACCACCACCACAACCACCACCACCCCCCCGCCGCCGCCGCCGCCGGGTCCACGTCCGGGGGCGTCCCCCCGGGGAAGCCCGGGGGCGCGTGCGAGCCTTCGGGCAGGAGGCACAGCTCCACCCCGGAGTACCACACCTTCCCCCAGTCCTGCCGCCCCCGGGGGGGGTCGCTCACCGGCCTGGACCCCCGCGGCCTCGGGCCGCGCAGCCCGGAGAAGCACAGCCGGTCCCCCGCCAGGCCGCCCTGCAGCTCGGACCTGCTGGCCCACAAACAGCTGCTCCTGGCCGGCGGGGGGGGCCCGGCCGGCGGGGGGGGGGCCGGCCGGTGGGCGGAGCCCGGCCAGTGGGCGGGGCTCGGCCAAGTCCAGCCCGGAGCTGAGCCAGAGGCACCGGAAGGCGAACGCCACGGGGCCTTGCTGCGGGGGTCCGGATCCCAAACACGCGGTTGCCGCGGTTACCCCCGAGCACCTGAGGAAGGGGCGGGTCATCGTGGGCAGCCCGGAGTCCATACGCCACCACCACCACCACCACCACTACCAGCAGGGCAAGGCGAGGTACGGCGAGGGCTCCCCGGGGAGGGACGGCAGCCAGCGGAGGGCGATGGGGGACGACATGGATTCTCACCACCAGAGTCTGTACAACGGTAGGCACATGGTAACTTCTAGTTTTGTTTTTTTTAAATACAGATTTATTTCCTTTTCCTGTCTGTTTGCCGGCGTTTCCGTACAGTTTGTGAATCCTGAGGACAGAAGGTGTCAGTTTAGTGTCGGTAAATACGACATCACTATCCCACATGGAAAGAACCTATATAAACATATATGTTTTAATATAGGTTACGATATAGGTTTTTCATATATGTGACATATATAAAATTGGCCGCTTTCCTATATTATATGTACATAAATGCACATATATGTACACATATACGTGCATACAGGTACCTATATAGGTACATATATGCACCTATATGTTCTTCTTACGTAATTGTTTTTTAGTTAGTTCTTAGTTATTGCCTTGATAATGTATGACAGTTGCCAAAGTGAGATATGGGCTATATATATGTGGAAATAAAGAAGCAGTACAGGAGACCTATATGGCCTGTATATTCACATATATGCACCTCAATTTTGCCTATATGTGGCATATATACGCATATATGTGCATATAAGCTGCTTATAGGTTTCATATATGCGCATATGTCCTCGTATAGGTTCTTTCCATGTGGGATCCTCCTGGACATTTGCTTTAATTGTTAACCTTATACAGATTTCAAATGTCTAGCTCGCCTCTGGTTTCCGTGTTTATTCATGGATAGTTTATGTAAAGTCTGCATAATGTAATATCCACTCTCTCACTGCTATCTACATTTTTCTACCTACATTTGCACCGTAAGGTCATAAAATGTTCATCTTTCACTTGTTTGTAATCAACCGGTGAGTCGGCAGGAAACACATTTTTTTACTACCGATCATAAAACGCAGTTTCAAACCTCAGTTTTCACGGCTTTAAAAGTCTGGTCAAATGTCTTTTAAGTTGCTCACCTCCTATCATGCGTTGTGTTTTTAATATCCACAAAGAGCGGCTGCTTTAATGAGCCACATTTTCTGTCGTGAACTTTGAACCTCGGAAACTGTTTTGCTCTTTAATTTCCTTGGCAGCCTGTGACGTTAAACTCGTTCCAGTTTGCTGCTCCTGAACAAAAAAAAACGTAGAGTTTCCCATTAATACAAAATCAAAATCCAGCTTGTGTCGCTGTCGTACCTGAGAGGCACTTGGGCTTGACTACATCATATCTCCCTGCTACATATCACATGTATGCTCACCCAAAGCGACAATAAAAGGTATTATAGGTGCAATATTCCTTTATTGCCATTGCATGTACAGCAGGGGTGTCCAACATGAGGCCCGGGGGCCAGAACCGGCCCACCAGACGACCTAATCCGGCCGCCATGGGATTTTTTTTAAAGTATAAAAATGAAAACTGTGACAGAGGCTGATCTAAAAACACTAGATTGTCAAAAATGAGATTCAAAACCGCCCTTGGTCAGAATTTGAACAGCATTGAGTTAAATGCGTCGTCATTTCCTGTCTGACGGTGGCGGTCCTGGCAGCCAGGCGCGCGTCTCACAACGAAAACACCACATCATCGTCATCTGGAGCCAAAAATCGTAATCACGATGAAAATTCGACTAACCGATCAGCCCCCAGTCTCTTGTCACATCCACCTTTTCGAAAAGCCGCGCCTCCAGTGGCCCCAAACACCGACGCCGAAAAAAAAACCACAAGTAAAGTTTACATTTTTCCCCTTGAATATGCTGTTGTGTAAATCATTCACTTTAAAATATCTTGTGTGCGTACATTTGTCATTTAAAAATGTCTCCACGACACATTTAAATAATATTAATAGCCGAATGCCGATGCATTTTTGATGAACGTGTTTCTCCAACATGCAGGCGTTTGATTTAAAGCGGCGGCGGCCCCTCGGGGGGGGGGAGAGGGGGGGGGGGGGGTTCGCGTGAGCTCTGGGAACAGCATGTATGGAAAATAGCAGCGCTACTATTAAAGGAGAAAAAAAAAAAAAAAAAAGTCACATCGCGGCTTTTTCAATTATTTAATGCTGCCGAGGCCGTTGGAGACGGCAGTGGGTGTAATGACCTCCATTTGTAAAGGTGGCGGCCCTCCATGAAGGCCTTTAATGAAGATTCACACCGGCTCGTCTCTGTTAGGGCCCGTTATCACATGTTGGAGCCGACGGGGGGCGGAAATGAGAACGAATGAAGACGCGGAGGAGAATTATGAAAGAAGATGAAAGAGAAACCAGCATTAAACATTTTTTTTTTTTTTTTTTTAAATCATTAGGAAAACGACTTTCTGTTCTGTGGGGATTTCATCGACTAGTAACCGACAGTCTTCAGTGATTTATTGACATTTTTTTTTTTTGTATTCTCAAGACTTTTAATGCTATCATGTATCTTTCGATTTGTGCCCTCGATGCTGCAACGGCAACTACTAAAATTACAAATTACCCACTGGTTTGATTGAATATATTCAGCGCTTTAATAAGCGAGAAAACCAAGTGTCCACATCAGATTTCGTCGTCCATCTTCTGATAATGGGATTTTCATAGGAAACTAAATTCAACGATGAAACCCGGGCGATGTGGAGAGAGCGACGGGCTTTTCCAGGAAACGCCTGAAGCTTCGCTGAAGTGAAACCGGAGCGGCGGCGCGATGATACAGCCGCTGAAACGACGAGTCATCGAATACGTGCAGAAACAGTAACGTGAGACTCTCCTCCAGCTCATTCAGCTGGGGGAAAAAAAAATATATAAAACATGTCTAATAATGCTGGAACAGCAGCTTTCTGACCCAAAGTATCATCGAATAGTGACGTTCAACTGCATCTGTGGTCGTTGTGTTTCAGAAAAGTTGCGTTTTTTTTCTTCTCCTGTTTACACAGAGACAGAGTCAGAGTTTTCAAAAAGTTGCCTTTTCAACTTTTGCACATTTTAATTAGAGCTTTCACTTGAAAACACAGGTCGTTTTTACTCAGATTACAATTGTGACCCCCTGCAGGCCGGAGGTCACCGGGGCTGCAGGTGGCGGCGTGGCGCCCGGCATCGGCGTCTGATTGGTAATGCGGTATCTCCTTCCCGTATACGGCTCAGGACATCCCGCCAACTATTGTTTCCTCCGCTAGCAGCTGAGTCAGGGATCTGCCGCGGCTATTTCCCATGGCCTCAGCTGTAATATAGAGCGCTTCCACCCCAGCGCTGCAGAAATCATTACGGTTGCCGGGCGACCGCGGTCCACACCGACGGGAAGAAAGGACGCGCTAACCGAGTCAATTGCTCAAAAGGATCAGTTTGTTATCACCATGCAGTTTTTTCTTATTGTTTTTTTGGGGGGGGGATTTTATGCAAAATAGCAGGTTTATTTCCCACCGGAAATACAGATTTTATCCATGAGTGTTGTGTGATTTCCCCATGGCCACTAGTAGGCGCTGCAGAGCCGTCAGACGGGCTCTGTACTCCAGTAAAATGCAGCTTTAAAGGAGATTTCTTTTTCTCTGTCTCGCTAAACCGCCGTGCTTTCGTCAGAATGAGTGATGCCCAATCACGTTTTTTTTTTTATTAGTAGTTTTGACTTTTTCAGCCAAATTCATGAGGATTTAGGCAATTTAACCTTTTTTTCCCCCCCTCATATTACCAGCTTGAGACGTTTTAACTTTCCTTTATCCAATTTGATTGAAGCCACTTTGGCCCTTTAGCCAATTCTTTTTGGCAATTTTGACTCGTTTCTTTTTACATTTTATAGCATTTTAGTGGTTTACGTTATTTTCCCAGCTATTTTGCCAATATAGCCATTTTAGCTGACCAAGCCATTAATGTTATTTTAGCTCCATCGGTTCTTTTAGCCATTTTGAATCTTATACATACGTAGGCTGTTTTTTTTTTGTCTTTTTTTTTTTATTATTTAAAGAAGTGTCCACCGCTCTGCCTGTTTGTACCATTTCACTACCTTAACCATTTAAGCTGTTGTGTTTTGGCCTTTGTACGCAGCTCAAAAACCATTCGAATACCAGAATCTTCTAATCAACCCATCAGAATGACCGCGGCAACAAGGAGGAATAAATAACAGTGTTCTAAAATTACATTCAGTTCTTCACTTCAAACGACCTGCGCTGCATCCAGAGAACAGTCATCAAACACACATTAACACAGAAACACACACACACACACACGCACACACACACACACACACACACACACGCACACAAACAGCTCCAGCAGGGGAGCCACGAGGGAACGCTTTGGAATATTTGCTGGCAGTCACATTAAGTCGAGCTGAAACGACGGGGAAAAGTATTTCACGTTCGTTCGACTGTTTCAAAGAGTATTAATGAGGAAAATAGAGTGGATGTGAAGATTTACATTCCTGTAGAATACGCACGTGTGTTCCCATGTAAAACACACACACACACACACACACACACACACACACACACACACACACACACACACACACACACACACACACACACACACACACACACACACACACACACACACACACACACAGTCAGAGCTTAAGGGTTTCATGTAATAAGCTTGTGCTGTTCAGATAAGCCCATTTAGCCACTGGTGGTCTAATTGATTTTGTCTGTGCGTGTGTGTGTGTGTGTGTGTGTGTGTGTGTGTGTGTGTGTGTGTGTGTGTGTGTGTGTGTGTGTGTGTGTGTGTGTGTGTGTGTGTGTGTGTGTGTGTGTGTGTGTGTGTGTGTGTGTGTGTGTGTGTGTGTGTGTGTTTGTGTGTGTGAACAGCGAACACGGGTTGCTTTGGTGTCGAGTTGAAATGAAATCAGTATTCCTCAGACGGTCTCTGGAAAGTGTGTTCGTACATCTGTGTGCTGACATTTTCCATCCTGCATTCAGTCCTCCTTCGTTCCTTCCTTTCTCCTCTTTCCTTAAAAAAAAAAAAAAAAGGAAAGAAAGAAACCGCTCTTCATGTGGGTCTTTCGTTTATGTGTCTGTGTCCAGCAGCATTCATCCCTTCACATGGAGGACAAACTGCAAAAATTGACAATCATCAAAGAAAAAAAAAGGGACAGGAAAGAACCGGTGAAGAATACACAGTAACTTAACCTGACTGTAATCTGAGTATACTTAAAAGTTCTTGCTTCATAGACTTACTTATAAAATGTCAGAATTTCCGCTGGCGGCTCGCGCTTTGCAGTAAAGTGCCGTAAACCGCGCGTTGCCGTAAAGTGGTATCGGTGGTCGTAGTATCGGTGGTCGTGGTATCGTGGTCGTGGTATCGTGGTCATGGTATCGGTGGTTGTGGTATCGTGGTCGTGGTATCGCTGGTCGTGGTATCGTGGTCGTGGTATCGTGGTCGTGGTATCGCTGGTCGTGGTATCGTGGTCGTGGTATCGTGGTCGTGGTATCGTGGTCGTGGTATCGGTGGCAGTTATATGAGAACGAGGACTCATACCGGGTATCGGTATCGGTGCATCCCTACATGTTTGGTGTTACAACTGTTGAATCTGTGTCTGTGTTGCATAGCGAAACTTGCACGCAATTCGATAACAGACTGATAATCTGGAGAAACATTTAGTCAAGTGTGGATTCAGTCGACTGAAACTAGACTTAGACTAAAAAGAATCAAATTGGATTCAAACTAAGTGGCGTGAAAACACTAAGACTAAATCAGAATTTGCTTCCACACGACTTAAAGAACACTTACTTTAATACAACCCAAATTTTTTTGTCTTCGTACGTCCCACAGCCACTGTCAAGGAGCACTGGAATACATAATCCATCTTGCTTCTATTAATAATCATAAGCAAAATATTTGTGTCAGCCTGTGGCTTTTTGAGCTGTCGGTGAAGTGAATGTGAGCGTAAACACACCGAGGGAGGCGCACGCCGTCTGAACTCTTCGAGGTGAAGCCTTTCTTCAAACGTTGCACGTCAAATTAAATTTAGAACTCCAAATCCTCATCTGCAAACGGTGCGTCAGGATGACTTTCACTGAATAATGAAGGTTAAATCCACACATATTATACAAAAAAGAGAGGTGTACTATTCAATACCGCCCCACCGCACCCCCCCCCCCCCCCCCCCCTCCAACCCCACCTCCAGACTGCTTCCATTCCAGTCGCACGTTGCAAGTGATGCTCAGTTTCTAGCAACTCTAAGAAAAGAATGTTTTGTCGGTGGCAGATCAATTAAAAAAACAACCACCACTCCTAAACTGATGCCCCCGGTGGATGAAGACACCCCCGGTGGATGAGGGCACCACCAGAGGATGAAAAGAAGAAGAAGAAGAAGAAACTTTATTTATCCACCCCTGGTGGATGAGGACACCCCCTGGTGGATGAGGGCACCACCGGAGAATGAGGGCACCACCAGAGGATGAGGGCACCGCCGGTGGATGAGGACACCCCCCGGTGGATGAGGGCACCACCGGTGGATGAGGGCACCCCCGGTGGATGAGGGCACCACTGGTGGATGAGGGCACCACCGGAGGATGAGGACACCCCCCAGTGGATGAGGGCACCACCGGTGGATGAGGGCACCACCGGAGGATGAGGGCACCACTGGTGGATGATGACACCCCCCAGTGGATGATGACACCCCCCCAGTGGATGAGGGCACCCCCGGTGGATGAGGGCACCCCCGGTGGCCAGGAGACGATCTTTGCTCAGTGCCTGTTTGTTGCTCATTGAACCAGCAGACACGTGTACAGACCTCATTTTAATCCGTCACTTTATGGCTTCATACCGACATTATTAAATCCATACTTGTTGCTGTGACCTTCAGTGAAAAATCTGTCTTTGCTTTTTTTGGGTTGTTTTTTTTTAACAAGAGGCCTTGAAAAACTCTTGGATTGGGTGCTTCTCTTTCAAAGGTGAATTGATCGGACCTTTTGCCTGAAGCATCCCAGCTCCGACTGGTGACATTTCCCGCAAAACTTGTGTCTGATGCCTTCTCATCTCGGCTTGACTGGCGAACCCGGTCAGCTGGGCAGACGGAGGGCTTGGCTGGCTCTTCGCCCGAGGGAGGGAGGGAGGGAGGGAGGAGAGGGAGGGAGGGATGGGAGGTGAGAGAGTGGCGGACACTCACTGCCGGCTAAACCTCCGACAATCTGTTTGTTCTGCCAGAAACAACTGCTGTGTCTGCGTGGGTTTGATAGAAAACCGGAAGTCAAATCTCTGTGTGTGTGTGTGTGTGTGTGTGTGTGTGTGTGTGTGTGTGTGTGTGTGTGTGTGTGTGTGTGCTGCCTTGCTTTTTGCCAGCAGAGAGAGAGAGAGAGAGAGAGAGAGAGAGAGAGAGAGTGTGTCCGGCTCTGCAGCTGAGACTTGAACCCAACCGAACAGGGGGCTAACAATGTGTGTGACGCATGCTGACAGGCTGACGCAGGCTCTGTGTGTGTGTGTGTGTGTGTGTGTGTGTGTGTGTGTGTGTGTGTGTGTGTGTGTGTGTGTGTGTGTGTGTGTGTGTGTGTGTGTGTGTGTGTGTGTGTGTGTGTGTGTGTGTTCAGAGGTCCTGCATTAAGGACAGGCCTGTTAACTAGGCCAACAGCTGCTTCCCTGGCAATTTATCTCCAGTCAGCTTTGAACCCCCCCTACCCCCCCCCCACCCCCCCCCCCCCCCCCCCCCACACACACACACACACACACACACACACAGCCTCCTGTTATCTTCCACATTTTGCATATGCATGTGTTCCGTGGTGGTTTACGCTGACCGTCACTGACCACGCTCAACAAGCGGGGGGGAAAAAAACTAAATGTAAATCTCTTTGTAGCAGCGGGAGAACAAAACAGTCCAGGTGTGGCTCCCATTCTGTTTCATCTGAGAGGTATTCAAAATCACTGCAGCGTGTGTGTGTGTGTGTGTGTGTGTGTGTGTGTGTGTGTGTGTGTGTGTGTGTGTGTGTGTGTGTGTGTGTGTGTGTGTGTGTGTGTGTGTGTGTGTGTGTGTGTGTGTGTGTGTGTGTGCGCACTCTTCGAACAACTGAAACCGGTCCTCTCGTTCAAAGCGACCATTTTTCTATTCTCTCTCCTTGGATATTAAAACCTCACAAAATATATCAAACTGACATACAACGTAATGAAGTGAACCACACTTATACAGACACACACAGCCTCCCCCCCCCCCCCTCCATCACGGCCCCTGACAGTCACTGAGGTGCACTGAAGTGAAGCAGAGCATACAGCTGTGAACCAGCCCAGAGGCCTCTGTGTGTGTGTGTGTGTGTGTGTGTGTGTGTGTGTGTGTGTGTGTGTGTGTGTGTGTGTGTGTGTGTGTGTGTGTGTGTGTGTGTGTGTGTGTGTGTGTGTGTGTGCGTGCGTGTGTGTGTGTGCCTATACCACAGAGACGCAACCAGAGGTGCAAGCAGGTCAGCATGTGTTTCACAGTACAGGAGAGCGAAACACAAAGCGTCACAGTTTGATCCGCCAGTGTTTAGTCTTTAATTAGACCACACACACACACACACACACACACACACACACACACACACACACACACACACACACACACACACACACACACACACACACACACACACACACACACACACACACACACACACACACACACGGAGTGGTTAGTCTGTGTTGGAGGGTTGATAGATGACCACAGTCAGTGGTCAGGCTCTCCTTCCTGCCCACAGCTGCCGGGCCACATGCTCACTTGGAGAACAGCGAACGCCTCCCCTCCCTTTCCCCCTGAGCTAAAACGCTAAACGCCACGCTTATGTAACGACTTCATGCGTTCACCCTCTCACAAATGTTCACCATTCACAACCCCACCGCACTTTCAGTACTTGGGAACGTCGCGAGGCGGGACAGGTCTTCACGTGGTCCCACAAGAAAAATTGTGGATGGTACAAGGAAAAAAAATAAACAACCTATGATTTTCCACCCCTCCGTTGAGGTACCGAGTACCGTACTGATTGATAGTGACGAACCCCAACCCTTTAGCTACTTGCCAATGCCGCGTACCATATAGCAGTACCTTTTAAAATACCATCCAGCCTTCTTCAAACTCCATGTGCAGAGGACATGTATTGCCATGAACGTCGGGCACCTCCAACAGCCAACAGAGGGTATAGACCAGTGCTTAGCATCTATCGACACACTCCTCTATTTGTACTGACGGACTCAGCTCACGATCAGTCACACTTCAATCATGTTTAGGATGCAACATTTCTGCTGTGTGAGCATGTAGCATGTAGCATGTAGCATGGCTGAAAGTCAAATCCCCCTGATCCACTGAGGAGTTAAACGACTGGGCGACATCGTGCGAACTCTGTTGGTCCAAATGTCTCCAAATGGTTGTAATCAGAGATCTTTAATGAGTACGAGTACTTCCTGATACTGGGATCCCAGGTTTGCTTTGGACTCTAGAAAACTCTAGATCAGGGGTGGGCAATCCTGGTCCTGGAGGGCCGCAGCCCTGCATGTTTTAGACGTCTCCTCACATCAATACAGAAAATTCGTGGCTCCTTGTCAAGCTTTCTGCAGAGCCTCATCATCATAACAGGTGTGTTTGAGCAGGGAAACATCTAAAACGTGCAGGACTGCGGCCCTCCAGGACCAGGATTGCCCACCCCTGTTCTAGATGGATTTTTTGTTTTCTAACCTTGGAGAAGACAAAACCCGGAGCTGCAGCTATGATGTTGGCCGTTCCTCACACTGCTAAATCCAATAAAATGAGTGATGGAGAGCAGAAACTGATCGAAGCCGTGCATTGGGGAGAGAAATATATTGATAATGAGCAGAACTGAGAAGATCGTACAGTTCAGTTCCTCTAAAATGTTGGCGTGCCCGAATATTTAACTGAAAATCAATAGGAACCGTAGACAATAGCAGCGTTACGCCACATTTTGTGTGTCCGACCAGTTTTTAAAGACCTGCTGGGGGCCTCAGCCAATTTGGATTGTGGCTTTCTTTGCTTTATTAGTACCGTTATGTGTCGGGCTTTTAAAGTAACGACTATTTTAATAATTGATTCAACAATGAATCGGTTAAAAATTAAAAAAGCATTTGAAATTACAGGACCAGTTGATATTGAACGAACCAAACACCAGATATGTTATTTAAAAGAACATGACGGAACACAACTAAATAAAACACGTGACACAACAAACACGTGAGGAGATTCCAGGTTCAGACCGGCGGGGAGAAAAATCCCATTGGTTCGGGCTCCGCAGCTGTGAAGGCCGACTCTTACCTGAAGGTTTTCCAATGAGGCGTCTTGAGACAAAGCGACGTGTCTCAGGCAGCTGCCGCGAAGGAGACGGGACAGGAGAGGATGATGGGCAACAGGAAGTGCCGCCGGTGGCTGAACACCCATGACGGGTCGCAGGCAGCGTTGACAGGAAGAGAAAAGAGTGAAGCAATTGAAAGAAAATGATGTTTTTTTTGTGTTTTTGTTGTGTAGTCACACCTCACGAAGCCACTTTCCGAATGTTTTCTCTTCTTTGTTTTTGCAGCTCTGATATCG
The DNA here is from genome assembly GCF_963422515.1 of Blennius ocellaris. Taxonomy (NCBI): domain Eukaryota; kingdom Metazoa; phylum Chordata; class Actinopteri; order Blenniiformes; family Blenniidae; genus Blennius; species Blennius ocellaris. The sequence continues at coordinate 23,797,557 of NC_137662.1, read as the reverse complement.
GCTGGATGCTGCACCGGCTCCTGTAGGAGTGTAAAGCTTTGGGACAGGTGAGTGTTGCACACACACACACACACATATAGACACAGGGTCCCCATGCAGTGATTGGTTGGAATCATAACCCTGGTATTTCAGGTCTAGAATGTGTTTAAAGGTATTCTAGTGAGGAAACTTCATGAGTCACAGCTGTTTGACTCAGGAAAATGATCATTCATCGCACAAAAGACGCTAAATTACAAAGATATGAGGCTGAGGAACATTTTCAATTTGATCATTCTTCCTGCTCAGTGGTTTTGAATCACATCACTGATTTAGTTGATTTGTTGATCACGATGTACTGAATTTTTTTTACATTCAAAAACTGCATTTCATTGTTCGTCGATCGGTCGGTTGGCTGGTTGGTTGTTTTTTTTTTGGATGTATGTCTGTAAGGCAGAAATCGCTGTTTTGGGTGTCCATCCCAAAAATCTGGGTGTCTAAAATTTTTTCCATTGGCGACTGAGGGAGGGGGGTCACTGGACAATAAAAAAAAAAAAAAAAAACACATAAGAGATGGCCAAAATCACTCCATTTGATAATGGATACACAAGTTTCAATAATATGTGTAGATATATTTTTGCATTAACCTGAAAGCTCTGGGAGATTCTTATCACTTTTTATGGAATTCGCCAAAAGAAAATGTGTCTGAAGTCAAAAGTGTGGATTATTGAGAAAATAAAGTCTTAGTCGAGAGCTGAACCCAATTCAGCTATGAAACCTTGTGATCTTTCAAAAAAGGTTAAAGGTTGGGCGACAGTAAAATGAAAACAAAAAAGGTTAAAGGTTGAGCGACAGTAAAATAAAAAACAACAAAAAAAATACCTTAATTTCTTAGCAACGCTCGGAATGTATTTCTGTAACATCTTTAGAGTCGAGCTGATGGATAGAAAAAGTTAGTTGCAAAGGTTTTCTGGTGGGGGTGGAGGGATGGGGGGGGTTGGAGGGGGTGGACAGACCATCTGGAACAGTCCGGAACAGCCGTCAATCAAGCGGCCGCTGGCCCGACCCTTCAGTCCGGAGAGTCGGACGGAGCGAGACTCACAGTCGACAGCCAAGCACTTAAAAAAAAAGTCATGAATTTCTGTTGAATCGCAGGCCGTCTGGTGCGAAACCTTCAATTCTGTCACTGATGTTACCCGCATTTATGTTGTGGGTTTCATTTTTAATGAAAAAAAAAAAAACCCAAAGTGAAACACTGATCAGGGTAAAACAATAAACCCAAATTAATCCAGCGTTTTAGTGTTCTCTGGAGGTTTTTCTACTGCCTGTTAAACTTGTTCCTTCTCACTAATAATATAGTTTTTTCCCCCCCTGTGGTCTACCACCTCATCGCAAATAAATCCACAGTCTCATCCAGACCACTTCCTATTGTTTCGCTTTTCCAAGATCTTCATTTGAATTGACATGTTTTTGTCCTTGTCAATCCAATTCAATTTAACCTCTGCAGTGCCAAATACAACAAAGCCATTTCACACGAGACACTTTTGCAGAGAAAAAACCGACAAAGGAGACGGTGGTGTGGAAAAAAATAGAAAAAAAACTCTTAACTGGAAGACTTTCTGTAGAAACAGAGTTAAAGGTGGAGACTTTCTGCAAATTTAGAGAGCGAGAGAAATATGTCCGTGACATGTAATAGTGAAACGAGTAAGAAAGTCGTCTTAATGTGAATCTATCAGTGTCAGGCTGTACATTTCAGATTAAAACGTCCATACGGACGGAGACACTCAGAAAAAAATGCGTAGCTGAGGAGGAGGAGGACCGAAGACTTGGCTTTTAAAGACACACAAAGCATAAAGCTGCACATGGAAACGCATCATTTGATTCATAGATGTGGATCTGCTTCGGTGTCCGACGTCAACCGAGGGGGAAGATTCCATTTGGAACAACAGTTGGAGGCTCCGACTCGTCACCTGCAAGTCGACTTCACCTGCGTGTTTCCGTGTATAAAAGGTCACCCTGGTGTGATCCCTGCGTTAATGCACTGGCTGAGCGACGGCACGGGGGGGGGGGTTTAATATTTAATGAAGAAGCGGTTCCTGATGGGTGAATAAATCAGCCCCCCCCCCCCACCCCCGTCTTTACCTGCAGAGGGCGAGCGGCCTGGTTCTGCTGAGCCACATCTAAAACACTTCTCCTCCCTGCTGTCTTTCAGCTTTGATGCCTCCTGACCGCGACATGCCTCTCCATCAGACGCTGCAGTGACAACACACACACCCCGGGGGGTGGGGGAGGGTGGGGGGGGGGAGGGATGGGGGTGGAGGACCGAGAGCGGCGATGGGAGTCGACTACGTGGTGAGACTCTCTGCCCGTCGCCGCCGCTATGCACTTCCTCAGAGAAACTGAATGTCGCTCGCTGCATTTGCCAAAAGAAGAGACAAAGATGGAATAAAGACGACGAGAACCGTTGTGTCGCCAACAAATGTAAGTCCTACCTCTTTTGGAACGACTTCGCAGCCCCCCCCCCCCCCACCCCTTCCTCCGACAAACCAAGCTACCTTCGTTAAAGGGTCACGCGGAGCTGCAATTGAAGCACACGGGTATTTTAGATTCCAACAGCCACTTTCTCTGGGGAGAGTTTTGGCCATCATTCGAACAGCTGCGATGAAGGTGTCAGAAACCACATCACAGATCAAATAAGCCGAGCAATTTAAAAATTGTAGAACGTATTGGCGACTTTCTTCTGTGACGAACTCGTGTTTCAACGTCTCCATTTCTGACGCCAAGTCTTCTTGAAACAAGTCTAAAACACAGAGTTATTGAAGATTTGTCTGAGATTTAAAATGGGCAGCGTTTTATTTTCTTTCCAAACTCACCACTTGATATTTTATTTGATAGCATTTTGAAGCACAACTGGTCGCAGACCTGCTCTTAATGCCCCGCTGACACGACAACAATCCGCTGGAAACAACAACCTTGTGGTTATTTTTGGTTTTGGTTTCAAAAAAGCTTCACATTCAGATGAAATACTCACAATACTTCACGTCAGTTTACGAAATCACATATATCTATCAGTAGTACCTGTATAGATACAGTGCTGGTCTGCGGACTCCTTTAAATAAAATAACTCAACACTTTGGTCGACCTGGGGACGTCTCTATAATGTCATTCAGCTCATTTGGTGTCGACAGCTCACTTAATTAGCGGTAATACCAACGTGTGATTAAATGTGAAGAGGGGCTTGTTTGTTATCCCCTCAGGACAGTAAATCCTCACAATGTCACTGTTCCAGCACACTTATGTCCCCACATGTTCAGGTTATTGTCACTGTCAAAGAAAAATGATGGCCAAAACTGAGGACAGGATGTGTTTTTTTAATGGTCTAATTTCACACGTTTTCCGCTGGTGTCACGTCAGAGCATGGCTGGAACCCGTCACCTTCGCTCACGGGACAAGTATTTACAAATCACCCTGTGTCTCATTTTACGTCTCCGGGGTGCGTTACCCCCAGGTGACGACTCCTTCAATGATTTCCCGACAACAGGGCGTTGAAACTTTGACGATGAAATCTAAAAAGTATGCAGCAACATGTGACGGGTGCATTAAAGGCTTAGACGTGACGCCAGGTCGTACTCGCACAGCCATCTTATACTTTGGTATCAAATCAAATTCCACTCCCACGCGGCTGCGAGGCTTTTTACCCAGTGTTTTAAAGATGGGGGTTTTAAAAAAAAAAAAAAAAACGCTCTTGATTGAGGATGTTTGTTAATTCTCTCTGCTCCTTGTTCAGCTTTTTTTGTGTCACGGTCCGTTCCTATACCGACGACGTTCCGCTATTCTGAACACCTCGTGTTCAAGCGTTCAGCCACGTACTGGGCGTATACGCTGCTGTGGGTATGCTTTTTCCACATTCCTGGGTACATGATCGTGGACGTGCACAACTTTGTTGAAAGTTTACAAAAATGTCCAATGCTGTTTGATTAACTGAAAAAAAGCGAAAGTGTCATTACTGCCAGGCCGGTTTTTAAAAAGACGTGGATCAACGTAAGAAAAATGACCACCAAATGGAAGAAGACTCAACCACACCCTTCATCTGTTCACATTATTTAGAACCATCCATCTTCCTCTTCGGGCCTAGCATAGCTGAGATCGGTGTGATTTGGTTCTCAAGCAGGACTCCGTCGGACTGGAGTGACTTTTTCTGTCCGGTGACATGATGGACAAGCTGAAAGTCCACACATCCTCGGTCCATACTGTATAACCTCTTCAACCTGTGAGTTTGGGTTTTTTTTTTTAGATTTGGTGACAAATGAAACAAGACAGGAAGTATAATATATTATCAAAGACTTATGTTTTTAAAAATTCAAGAGTAGTATATCTGCTTAGTTTTATAACTATACAACTACAGTTATTATTTTTGACTTCTTGGTATTATATAGCTAATTATTATATCCAGAGATGTATGTATAAGCTAATAAAGTGTCTTTATGTAAAAATGACTCATTCTGTCTGACCTTTTCTTTGTTTTGTGTGTCGGCTTTCATTGGGCCTAAAGCTCCATGCTTCACTCTCTCCTGAATAAAGGTGGGGAGTTTCTCTTAGAACAGGGGTCGGCGGGTTGTGGATGATGCATTACGAAACAATAGTGGGGCGGAGAGTTGTCATCACCTTTATCTGTGATGCGGTGGAAAACTTTCTCAAGCCGAACTGCAGTGTCCATCTCCCGCTGGACCTCCTCCTCTCCTGCTACTGAGAGGAGCGTCTGAACCTCGTGGAAAGACTGCGGTGCTGTGGAGTGGCGTATTGTGAACATTAAGAGGAGGGCTTACGGCAGGTGACATAGTTTGAACGACGCTTCACGTTCACCGCCGCAGAGGCGGCCGCTAAATAATGCGGAAATCAACAACAACTGAATCGGCTCCCAGTGTGTTCTGTTCGGTGGGAAACGGGTCCAAACGGCTCTTTGAGTGTTCAAGGTTGCCGACCCCCTGCCTGTGAAGAAGGAGAAACCCTGGCGGCCGCATGGTTGAAAATGCCATTTGTCACAAGCACGAGGAACACAGACATCACAGGGACACAACTCTCACTCTGAAACACCGAAGAACCAGACACACAAGAAGAGGCCGACATAAATCCCAGCCACACTTCAGGGAAGAGAAACAGCAATCAGACACGAGGAGGGGGATTTAAAGGAGCCTGAAACCAGAGACAGAGTTAGAATCTCAAAATAACACAAGAACACTAATCGTGAGCATTAATGTTTGCGCGCTAGCTCTTAAGTACCTTTGTCTCCAAAGACTAAGGAACTCAAATCTTTACTTAATCGTTAAAAAGTCTTCATGAAATAGTCCGTTGTCCAATGTGGACTAATTTTCAAGGCAGTTCATTCCGGGCTACTGTTTAATGACTAGAAACGGCTCCACCAGGCGATAGCTTGTCTACTTAAGCTCAGTCGGATTGACGGATGCCGTTTTCAGTCATTGTCCAGACAAAGAAGTTTATTGAGGAAAAGGCAAACGAGTGCCACCGGGCTTTGACAAGGAACTTTTAGTGTCGTGGACCTTTACTTTTCTTTCTTCTGGTGCTAGAAATTGTGTTCCTTTATAATTATCGCACAGTTTTCTGGGTGCAATATAATATTTAGTAATAAATTAAATCAAATAAAGCTTTTAGGTTTTAATAAGGATTTAACACATGTAATGAATTGCCACGGCGCATATGATATCCCAATATATTTGGTAAATAGATCCACCAACGGGCCATGATTCTTGAAAAATAAGTTAATTCACGAAAAAAATAAAATAAAAATCATCTGTACTGTCACTGGATTTCAGTTTACTGATTCTGTGAGCGGAGCTCGACTCCCTGTAGCATCCCCACTTGACCTTTAAAAAGGGTAGGGAAATTCCCTTGGGACGAAATCATGTCAAAACATTTACCGCCACTCTTGCTCGAGTTGGAAGTCCAGGCAGAGTACCAAGCAGAAAGGATCTTGGTCACGAAAGAGAGCTTTTGTTTTGTGTGCTACGATATCGAAAGAGTTTCTTGAAACTGAATATATTTCGGCAAGTAATTGCTGCAATTACCTTTGAAATCTCAGGATCCGATGAGGGTCAAGGGTCTTGCTCAGTGATTGTGTAACCTCGAACCCTAACCCTCTATCGTGGGTTAAAATCAAAACTAGAATGTATTAAATTATTGAATCCATGATCAATAAGAATGAGCTCCTATTTTGGGTTCGACTAAACCACTATTTGTGCTACTTAATCCAGTATTTTTCCCTTCGTGGCTTCAGTTCCACTGAAACAGAGTGCGCTCTGGTGGATTCTTGCAGCTCTGTTGGTTAATGCACACGATCGATTCACCAGCCAACTGCATCCGTTTAATATGCTGGTTTATGGTGATGGTTCCCGCTGCTGCGTGGCAGTGTACTCCACTTCCAGTGCACACACAGAGCGGGCCCCCATCAATAACCTGCAGCGCTCGCATGTGTGTGTGTGTGTGTGTGTGTGTGTGTGTGTGTGTGTGTACAGTAAGCAGCTCGGGCATCCTTTAGTTATTCATTCATTCAATTACGGCTGCAGCGCATTGGTTTGTGCATGTGAACGAACGCTTGTTTTTCCTGCGTTGTGGGCTACAGGACCTGAACACTCGAGCCTGCGCGTTTTAAAAAAGGTGACAGCTAACTCATGCGGTCAATTTTTTTTAGAGCCTATTTATTATTGGAAACGATTCTAAGTGGGAAAAAAACGTGGGTGTCCATTTGCACAGCAGCGAGGCTTGGAGCCACTGAAAACGCCACGTAAACGGGCGAAAACAACACGTTGAAGGTGATGGAAACGTTGCTACTGCACATAGTCAGTAGATGGACAACAACAACAACAACAACAACAACGTGTTCCTCCAGAGTCGTCACTCCCGGTCCATGTTCTCCTGGGACTTGGTGCTTTGATGGCTGACAGTCGTCGTACTTGGTCGTCTGTCTATACGAATGTCTGTGTACTCGCCATTGTTAACGTTTATTGTTTATTGATTTCTCTGCGCGTGTGTGGTTTCATTATAAAAAACCAACCAACAGCGCCCTCCAGTGGCCCAGCATGAAAACTACATTGTTTTGGTGTTTCGTGCTGTTGCCGTGGAGACGCGAAACAAGGTATAGGGAACGTATAGGGGAAATTCAACGTGTAAACGTTTGGGCCCAACAAGTGATGCCGTTTAAACGTGTGTGTGTGTGTGTGTGTGTGTGTGTGTGTGTGTGTGTGTGTGTGTGTGTGTGTGTGTGTGTGTGTGTGTGTGTGTGTGTGTGTGTGTGTGTGTGTGTGTGTGTGTGTGCGTGTGTGTATGAGAGAGAAGGGATTGATTTCTAGCTGGTTGGCTGCCAGAAGAAATGGTGCCCAATTGTTTATTAGCTGGTTTGGCAAGGGGCCAAGCATATCTAACATGACTACACACACGCACGCACACACACACACACACACACACACACACACACACACACACACACACACACACACACACACACACACACACACACACACACACACACACACACACACACACACACACACACACACGTCCTGCCCTCTTATTGTCTGCTTCCTCTGTGGAGAATCTCATAGAACTCCTACTTCCTCTTGTTTGCACTCAGCACTTGTAGCGTTGCTCTGCAATGCAGCAGCGTCGAGTCGGGCTGCCGGAACCTCCGTGGCTCGTTTACGCCTGTGAGTCACCCGTCTGGATCTGTTGCAGTGTCTGATGACACCCATCTGCTTTTGCACATTTCACGAGTTTCAATAACTCAGTTAAGGCAGCCGCGAGTTTCTCTTCTTCGCGACTGTAAGATGCGTCAAGTCAGGACAGAAAGCCTGCAGGACTGCTTCGTGGTCCAAGCATAAATCACGATCATGCAGATCAGAAATCTTCCGGAGCTGTAGGAATTGCAGATTTTTTTTTTTTTCTCAAGACAGGATTGAGATTTACATTCTTTTCAGTAAGAACTAGAAACCAAACGAGGTTTTTATGTTTGAATCTGGAGAGAATTGGAGACGACGCACAGGTTCTGCCTCAATCTCAGATTGTCTGATTGGATCTTGGTCAACAAACGTCATTACAATTGTGGAAAAGAAAAACAAACGTGTCTGTCTTTCTTTGTCTTTGAGAGGTGGCAATGGTGTGGACCAGCTGGAACCAGCAGATGGCGGTATAGTGCAACTTCATGGATGCCAACTGCCGTTTACCCAAAGTGAAGAAGAAGAAGGGGAAACAGTCATCAGGGACAAAAAAAAAAGTGAGAGGTTTTCAATGCAATAAATGGTTAAATTTCTATAGTCAAGTTCAAAGAGTTTTGAACATTTTGGAACAAAATATTCTATAAAGTTGCTTTAAATTGAGAAAACAGTTGTCAGATCATATAGGTGGAGTAAAACAGGCTGAAAAACAGGAGACTAATAATGGCAACAGTAATTTATGGGGGAAAAAAACAAACTGCAAAATGGTCCAATGTGTCCAAAATACATAAAAAGGAATGTTTTACCCTTTTATGATTCATTCATGTAGAGTTCTGTCAGGGTTAGTGGTACCCGAACCCGAACCCTCTGTTCATGATGACATTAAGTTTGCAAAAAATCAGACCTTTGCAAAGACGGAGGTTTGGCGAACAGTCGGCGAATGAAGTCGTGAGCTCGCTCGGCCCTCCCACTGCCAGCCCTGGAGCCTCGAGCCTATTTTTGGGTTTTGGCACGAAACTATGGAGAAGTGGGCAGCTTGATGCCATTTGAAATGCCCTCTCTCTCTCTCTCTCTCTCTCTCTCTCTCTCTCTCTCTCTCTCTCTCTCTCTCTCTCTCTCTCTCTCTCTCTCTCTCTCTCTCTCTCTCTCTCTCTCTCTCTCTCTCTCTCTCTCTCTCTCTCTCTCTCTCTCTCTCTCTCTCTCTCTCTCTCTCTCTCTGTGTTCTGAATGGACAGTCATAAGTGAGGCAGATGCACAAGTTAAATGTATTCATGTACACAGCGCACATTAGTTCCCCACATCACACACACACACACACACACACACACACACACACACACACACACACACACACACACACACACACACCACACACACACACACACACACACACACACACACACCACAGAGAAATCCACACTCCTTTCCGACTCATTGACCCTGTTTCTTCTTATGTAATTGTCTGCTGAGCCGTGAACAACTGGCAGCTAACACGACGGAAACAGACGTAATCCCCCCCCCCCCCCCCCCACCCCCAAACCCCCCCTCCGAAATGCAATGATGTAATTAACAATGTTTCCACCAGTTCAGCGTTCGCCGCTAATCCCCCCCGATTGAGAGAACTCGTTTTCCCAGAAGCCACAGCAGGACTTCTTACTGGGAACGACGTACGCTGCATTATGTTCCTCACGACGTGACCTCTTGTTTCACTTTTAGGAAAGCTTGTTTGCATCCAGGGTGTTAATCCCGGGGTGTCAGAAGAGAGGCGAGGCGAGGGCTCCTGCGTGATGCTGCTCGACACGTGGCGTGCTGTCGCCCCGGCTCGAGGGAAGGCACGCGACATTGCTGGATTTTCTCCGAGTTTGTGCGAGCGAGACTGCAGTTTGTCGCTTCCGATCTGAGACGTGCGTGACGAGCAGCAGTCTGCGCTTTGATTTGACACGTCGGCTCACTCGTATCCGAGAGACTCGGCGGCGGCGTGTCCCGACGTGACCGGAGAAGGATTTAATGGGCCTGCATGAGAGAAGTTTGTCACGTAAAACCCAAACAGTGTTTTCTCTTAAACGCAGCCTAATGTGATCATTAAATCCGCCTGTACTATTGAAAATAACTAAGTAGGCGTTTTTATTCTCTGCATGGTTTGACATTTTCAGCCGGAGGCTGGATCTTGACTACAAATAAACACATGGCTTCGTGAGTAAAAAAATAAATAAAAAATGCTCAAGAAAATTCAAATTTTTTTCCTGCAAACATCATACATGTAGGTTTTGCCGTATTGTAATATTCTTAGTGGGATAAACAATAATAGAATGTTCTGATATGTGTAAAGTTTCATCCAGAACAGAGCATGTATGCTCCACTTCCTGTTTCCAGCAGGTGGCGCTATGCCCAATGGTTGTGTCTCTTGACAGTGATCAGATGTGGGGTGCATCCGAATAGTCCCTCATATCTCCTTTACTAATTACTTTTCCTAAACTCTGCAAGTGTGTAAGTGGCGGCCATGATAAAGAGCGTTGGAATTCTCACTAAGCTGAGGAAAGGAGACTCAATGCTTCCTATAGAGCCTCCTTTAGCCTAGGAAACACTGATGATTCCTTTAGAACCTCCTTTAGCCTAGGAAACACTGATGCTTCCTTTAGCTTAGGAAACACTAATCCTTCCTTTAGAACCTCCTTTAGCCGAGGAAACACTGATGTTTCCTTCAGAACCTCCTTTAGCCTAGGAAACACTGATGCTTCCTTTAGAACCTCCTTTAGCCTCGGAAACACTGAAGCTTCCTTTAGAACCTCCTTTAGCCTAGGAAACACTGATGCTTCCATTAGCCTAGGAAAGACTAATGCTTCACTTCAAGCCTCCTTTAGCCTAGGAAATGCCAATGCTTCCTATAGAACCTCGTTTCGCGGACATGTACGTGGTTCCTGCTGATGTCACGGTGTCAGTCGGCGTTTAATGACCTGAAGGTGCGTCATACTCAAACCGCAGTCGCTTCTCGTAATTGCTGTGCCTCCGTCCCTCTTCATGAGCCCCTAACAAGACGTGCACTTGTGTAAAGTGCGCTCTCTCGCGTAATTCTCGGCCCATTTTCAAATCACCCCAAGACCCGACGTGTTTGCTGCCTCGCGAGCGAGTATCCCCGGTGCATACGCGATGAGACCAGCTCTTCAATGACCTTGTCTGCTTATTGAGACGGTCCTCTTCCGCCTGCAGAGTCGCGAATGCGCCGCGCAACCCCTACAGCTCCTTTCTGATCAGGCACATAGCGACATCGCCGTGCAGTGCCTGTTGAGGACAATATGCCGGGAAAGTTATCCAGCTGCACCGGTGGCGTTCTCAAAGCATCTTTTCCATGGGACCAGAGGAAATTGTTCATTCATGTCAAAGCTGGATGAAGTCGAGCTTTTGGCTTTGATATGGAACAACCGGACAGAAACAATCAACAGCGTCCAGCAGTGGCCTGGCATGCTAACAGCTCTACAACGTCTTCAGCGTTGGAACTTTCCCGAAATTAAAACGCAAACATGACGCGGTTTTTCACTCAGTCTCTCACTGCCCGACCTTCAAACCCAGAAAGAGTTACGGACCGGAGTGACTCAGCGATGCTGAACTCGCCATGAGGAACATGAACCGTACCGTCACGGGTTAATCTTCTCTTTCACGGTCCTCCACGTTTGACCGAGTGTCTCAGCCTCTTACTTCATTAGCTCTCCATTGAGAGACTATTTCTGGCTAATCCTGATCTTCATTCTAGTGGGTGGGGAGCTATATTAGGACCCCCCCCCCCCCCTCCTCCCCCCCTCCGACAATACGAGGAAGCAACAGACGTGCAGATGAGCAGAGCAATTACAGGCATTGCTCACATGGGAACGGGCCAGACCCAATCCTGCTCCTTATTATATGGATGTACTACAAGAGTGTCCCTTGACTCAATGTCTCTTTTTCGAACCTTGTTTTGTCTCTTAAAGAATGAGGAATAATCTGGGATGTTCCAGGGTGAACAGAAGTTCTGTCGGAACCTCGGTGCTGCTTTTGGGGTTTTTCCAATTCAGCTCCAAACAATTTCTGGCTTTAAGAAGACACAGTGTGACTTTAGATATAGACAAACTCCTGGTCAATCATGCAAAGGCTTGTACCGTGACTTTGTCTCTTCTTTCAAGAATAATTTAATAAAATGATCTTAAACTTTGTGCAAATCGCTCTCAGTCTGATTTGCTGTGCATTCTGTCTCACTGATGTTTTTTTTTTTTTTTTTTTACTACGAAATTCTTCTATCACTCATGTTCCCAAGGTCCAACACATTCCAACAAGTAATCGAGGCTTCCGGAAGAATGCGGCGGTGCAGAGCAAGTCTCTCCGGTTTCGTCTCCTCCAGAACGAATATCGGTGTGTTGGAACAGGCAGAATGAAAGACGACGAGAACAAACACCGTGTCCGGCCAGACGAACGGAAGCAAATCCTTCATTCTGACCGCAGTGGGTGAAAATTATTTCCAAACCAATGGCCTCATGCACCCATCAGCCACAATATTACAACCACCTGCCCAGTTCTTTTGAATGTTAGTTAGCACTTTGAAATCTAAGGGCCACATTCAGCCTAGTTTCATCTCGAGTTGGTCCGAATGGTCAAATAGTCCATTGATAACCAAGGTCAATAGCCAGATAGGAGTAGTTTTGTTTTTTTGTTTGTTTGGGTTTTTTTTTTTGTTTTTTTTTAACTGCCTGTTTAGTTATTTTATTGGATTTTGTTTCACTCGTCGATGGTGTAGAATGTGGGTCGGGCTTGACGAGCCTCGGCTTCTCCCTACCGCTTTTCAAATGTGTTAGATGTGTTCTATATTACAATTGGATTCATGATTTTTCTTTTCCATCATTTCATCTGATTTTAATTGTTCCTTCGTTTGAAATAAATAAATAAACATAGACTATACTTATGCAAAACCAAAACAATCACTGAAAAATACTACAATTTCCACATGAAGCCAATTTTAATTAAACTTCTGATGCAAAATACAGTGAAATGTTCCAAAAACTTAATTGCATGTGGATTGCATTCCACCTCTGCTTGGTGGACCGGTGGGCCGGTCTGGAGTATGGAAATAAAACTGTGCCATCAGATTCTGAACTAGAATTTCTAACTCTTTTTTTTTTTACCATCAAAATCAGACTTTGAATTTTAAAAGCTGTCGAATTTCAAGTACGTATCTTTTTTTGCTTCTGATATTTGTTTCAACATCAAAAAATATGTGTGTAAAAATTCAACGTGTCTAAAAATTCTTCATGTTGTTCACCGAGAGCCACATCAGCCACGGTCACTAGATTTGAATACGCCCTGCTCTGCTTTTTCAAATTGACTTCTACAATCCGTGGGAAACGTTAAGTGAAAATGATATTGACAAACTGCCAGTGGGGTTATGGATGATCAATAGTTTGCTCTCTCAAATTCCTGTTGGAGATGAGTGTGAAGACAAGAGAGCCCTGCGATGAATCCCAAACTCAATATTAGCAGCCTGCAAATGAGGCCGATCTGTGAGAATCGGAACAATTGACAATAATGCAGCTTTTCGGATATTATGTCGTTTCCACCTTGAATCTTTGTGGCTCAGTGTTTTCAGTTACGCCGGAGCTCTGCGACTGCAAACCGGTCGAGTTTCCTTCAGAGCAGGAGGAGCAGGAGGCTGCAGGGGGAGCAGGAGGAGCAGGAGGAGCAGGAGGCTGCAGGGGGAGCAGGAGGAGCAGGAGGCTGCAGGGGGAGCAGGGGGAGCAGGAGGAGCAGGAGGAGCAGGAGGCTGCAGGGGGAGCAGAAGGCTGCAGGGGGAGCAGGAGGAGCAGGAGGCTGCAGGGGGAGCAGGAGGCTGCAGGGGGAACAGGAGGAGCAGGAGGAGCAGGAGGCTGCAGGGGGAACAGGAGGAGCAGGAGGAGCTGGAGGCTGCAGGGGGAGCAGGAGGAGCAGGAGGCTGCAGGGGGAGCAGGAGGAGCAGGAGGAGCAGGAGGCTGCAGGGGGAGCAGGAGGAGCAGGAGGCTGCAGGAGGAGCAGGAGGCTGCAGGGGGAGCAGGAGGAGCAGGAGGCTGCAGGAGGAGCAGGAGGCTGCAGGAGGAGCAGGAGGAGCAGGAGGCTGCAGGAGGAGCAGGAGGCTGCAGGGGGAGCAGGAGGCTGCAGGGGGAGCAGGAGGAGCAGGAGGCTGCAGGAGGAGCAGGAGGCTGCAGGGGGAGCAGGAGGAGCAGGAGGCTGCAGGGGGAGCAGGAGGAGCAGGAGGCTGCAGGAGGAGCAGGAGGCTGCAGGAGGAGCAGGAGGCTGCAGGGGGAGCAGGAGGAGCAGGAGGCTGCAGACTGGCCTGGAGATGCAGTACAGAACTAAATGAGAGGATTTCTTGTGGTACTTCTGGTTCGTTATTCAATTCTCGTGGTTTGTGAAGCAACACCATCAGTTGTAGAGTTTTAGATACCTGTGAACGCAGTTTCCTCTTTTGTTTTTTTTCCCCCAGATTAAAAAACGAAAAGAAAAACAAATCAATTCATAATTTTTTATAAACCATTTTGTGCCTGAAGAAAGCAACTAGCGATCACAAGTAACTAAAACATTGCTGCTGAGTCGGCAGAATGAGGTCTTCTTCCACATGTGGAAGAGTCGCTGAAGACACTGAAAACCAAACTGCTCCTTTCCAACCAGATTGATTGATTAATAAAGTATTTCTATTCTCAGACCCCCCCCCCTTCTCACTCAACAGTGTGCTGGATGACCAGAGGCAACTCATGGGCGAACTAAACAGGTGACAACACGAGTGACATGGTAACCAGGCGACTGAGGGGAGAAGGTTTAAATACACAGGTGAGGGAAGCACACAGGTGGAAGTCAACACAGAGGGAGAAGGCCATTGGTTAATAGGAAACGCGAGGCGAGACACTCGGGGACCTGACGACGGCGTCGAAGGCCCCGGTTACACGTCCCTGTGCTTTCTGGGTTCTCTGAACAAGATATCTCCCCACACGGAAAGAACCTATACGAGGATATAGGCGCATATATGAAACCTATAAGCAGTTTATATGCACATATATGCGTATATATGCCACATATAGGCTAAATTGAGGTGCATATATGTGAATATACAGGCCATGTAGGTCTCCTGTACTGCTTCTTTATTTCCACATATATATAGCCCATATCTCACTTTTAACTGTCATACATTATCAAGGCAATAACTAAGAACTAACTAAAAAACGATTATGTAAGAAGAACATATAGGTGCATATATGTACCTATATAGGTACCTGTATGCACGTATATGTGTACATATATGTGCATATATGTACATATAATATAGGAAAATGGCCAATTTTATATATGTCATATATATTAAAAACCTATATCATAACCTACATTAAAACATATATGTTTATATAGGTTCTTTCCACGTGGGTCAACGCAACGCTTTTGGTTTTTCCCCCCATTTTTCCCCTGAGCTGAACTCAAAGTGTCACGCAGGACACTGGGTCCCGTCGGGACGGTGTCCTACATGTTTTAGTTCTCCCCCCCCCGCTGCAGCACGCCTGAATGTAGCGATGATGTCATCACCAAGGTTGTGAAAAAGCCCAATAACGAGCCGCTCACTGCGATCAGCTGTGCTGCAGCTGTGGAAGCTACGTCGAGGCTACAGGAGGTCGACGTGCTTCATTTTTCTACCCACATGGAAAGAATCTATATAAACATATATGTTTTAATATAGGTTTTGATATAGGTTTTTAATATAAGTGACATATATAAAATTGGCCATTTTCCTATATTATATGTGCGTATATGCACATATATATACATATATGTGTACACATATACATGCATACAGGTAGCTATATAGGTACATATATGCACGTATATATGTGTGCATATATGTACCTATATGTTCTTCTTACATAATTGTTTTTTAGTTAGTTCTCAGTTATTGCCTTGATAATGTATGACAAAGTGAGATATATAGGCTACACACACACACACACACACACACACACACACACACACACACACACACACACACACACACACACACACACACACACACACACACACACACACACACACACATATATATATGTTTATATGTATATATGTTTATATGTGGAAATAAAGAAGCAGTACAGGAGACCTATATGGCCTGTATATTCACATATATGCACCTAAAATTTGCCTATATGTGGCATATATACGCATGTATGCAGCATATATATAGTCATATATGTGCATATAAACTGCTTATATGTTTCATATGTGTACATATATCCTCATATAGGTTCTTTCCATGTGGGTACAGTCAAAAGTTTCCAGGGTCACCTGAAGTACTTATTCTGAGTTGGTCCCGATGAATGATCAAATCTATTTGCATTATTAAATAGAAGCTGGACGACGTCTTTTATTCATGCGTATAAATGTAAAGACGTCTGACTGGCTTCTTTGGTCTCTCAGTCCTCGCTTCTTCTTCGGGCCACTTCAGGACACCGGGAGCTCAGAATTCATCATCTTTCTCGTTTTAGCAGCAAAGACAAACGGCAAACCTTCCAAAATCTCAGTGCAAACACAAAGTAAACCCCGTGCAGACTTCACTCCTGCAGCCTGAGCGCTCGGCTCACAGTCTGGCCTTATTTCCCCAGTGAAGACGAGCAGAGGCATTGTGGGAAGCGCGGGAATCGGCAGACTACTGCTGCCACCGCTTCATTAACCGCCCGCTAATGAAAGCGAAGGGACGGTGTATTTTGAAGCAATAGAGAGCGCGTTTATCGATCCGCTGACCTTCGACTTCTTTACCACGTTCTTTATTATTGATCATCTCCGGTGTTTGACAAGGTGCCGTGACAGCAAAGGCAGTTTTCACAGTTGAATTCATGACTCGGCACAAAGCTGGACTGGCGTAGCGTCACAATTATGACCACACAGGATTCAAAACCTTTATCTCAATCACCTTTAATCAGCCGATTTATTGATCATGCTGGCAGGAAATACAGCATTGTCATTTTTGCTATGCAAAAAATTTGAGCTTGTTATCTTTCGGTGTTTCTTTATTTTCAATTACGTTTTGAGTTCAATGGGATTTGCCTGGTAAATTCTGCTGATGTAACATTTTCAGTCCCATTAAATGGCTGCCAAGGCAAAGTGCTCGACCTCCATGGGGAGCAATTAGGATTTTAAATGTCTTCCCGGGGAGACACCTTGACACAATAAAGAGAGGGGGAATTGGGAATCGAACACAGTTGTTTGTTGCGTAAACAAGGCCTTATTTGATGGTTTCGCAGGCAACTGTTTTCAGACTAAAGCGGTTACCCGTACTTATTTTTTCGAACATTTTGCCAACCTTCTCTTCGCCATTTATTTCCCCTTTGATGTGAAGTTTCCCCAAACCTCGAGTGGACTTGCCTTCCTGGATTATAAGTAATTTAAAACATCTCCCTTCTTTTATATCATTTATGCCGCTTTTATAATTAACTTCAATTAGAGGCTGATTTGAAGCACGGCCATCGTCTGCCGGCGCGGCGTCAGTCAGGATTATGCAGGGAGGGTCGTGGACGGTGGAGCATCGACCCAAAGCAAACGTCAATCTGTGTCAAGACCAGCAGCTGAAGATAATGAGGTGAAAACAACATGATGGATTCGTCAGTTTAACACTCAGAGCTCCGTCCGAGGTCCCAATGACGAGAGCGCAACGAAAATCCTCATCAATTAGGAATATTTAATTTGAAAATGCATATTTAGGTTTACTGGCGTCTTCTTTAAACCGCCACGGTGCTGCATTATTAAGCATTAAGCAATTCATATTAAAATAAACCCGATTTAAATGTGGCTGTATGGTTGATTACGTCGTCATCCTGCTGGTCTGATTTGTCCCACATGGAAAGAACCTATACGAGGATATATGGGCATATATGAAACCTATAAGCAGTTTATATGCACATATAGGTGAAATTGAGGTGCATATATGTGAATATACAGGCCATATAGGTCTCCTGTACTGCTTCTTTATTTCCACATATATATAGGCCATATCTCACTTTAGCAACTGTCATACATTATCAAGTAACTAAGAACTAACTAAAAAAACAATTATGTAAGCATATGTACCTATATATGTGCATATATGTACCTACATAGGTGCCTGTATGCACGTATATGTGTACATATATGTGCATTTATGTACATATAATATAGGAAAATGGCCAATTTTATATATGTCACATATATTAAAAACCTATATCGTAACCTATATTAAAACATATATGTTTGTATAGGTTCTTTCCATGTGGGGTGTGCCGGCGCCTCCCTCACGCCGCCTCACGCCGCCACAGAGTGTAAATCAGGCTTAATGGCAAATCGGTGCTCCGTGTGAGCAAACAGGTGAAGATGAGTACTCGTGCCTGAAGCTTAAATTACCCAGGTGTGGAACCTGTGAAGGCTTTTGACCTCGTCACACAGATTGTGTCCGTCGGCATTCCGAAGGTCCAGCTAAGTCCACGTCTCGGATGTCTCCGGCGAAGACAACATTTTTCAGCCGCTGTCATTTTGCCTCTGCTCAGAACTTCCCTCCTCGGTTTTCACACTTCCTCTTGTTCGTTGAGTTTCTCCTCCTCTCTCGGTTTTCCCCTCCTTCACGAGCCGAGCTGGAACAGCATCCGTTTTAATTCTCACCTCTGACTCGTACCGGCTTTGCTAATGGTTGCAGCTTTTCTATTATCACTTCATTCCGAGGTTGTGGAAACGAAGACACTCTTTCTTTCTGACGTAAATAACTCTGTCAGGAAGAGCATTTTTAACACAAAAGCACAAAGTAGTGGCCGTCGACCTTTAACCTTCACTTTGATATGAAAAAAAAAACTGCATCGTTGTCTCTGTCAGGTAAACTTTTATGTTCGCAAATACATCTTTCTATTCTTTTACCCCACATGGTAAGAACCTATACAAACATATATGTTTTAATATAGGTTATGATATAGGTTTTTAATATGCAAATATGTAATATGCAAATTCATGCAGATACAAAAGAATCAAAAGAAGGAAAGACTTTGCATTTGTCCGTATCTGCAGTTTAACGGTACGTTTGACTTGTTGGGCCTCCAGAGGTCAGGTTAGGGTGGATGTGGCTCCTCAACTGAAACCAGTTTGACACCCCTGCCTTAGCATGTAGTAAAGATCCTCCTCGTTCACTGAGCAGCTCACGGCCCGTCTGAATGTCTGGTTATTAAGTTGCTGGTGTTGTACCAACCATCTCTGTCGTCCTCTTGATATTTTGGAAGTACACAGTTTACTGTCTGTCTCTTTACTTTTGTCAGCCTCTTTAATATTAAAGATTCACTCATCCTCTCTCGTCTACCTGTTGCTGATGGATGATGTCACGTAATACTCAAGTACGAGCAGTGTGTGTGTGTGTGTGTGTGTGTAGTTTCGGAAAAAATGTTACCCATACCCAATACGGATGCATCCCTCTTCAGAAGACTGCCGATTCCATCGGCCCTGAATGTGGCCCAGCTCAAGTCTCGGCCCACCGGAGCTCAATATGCACCACAGGACAGCACAACACGCAGCAAACCTCTGATTACAAGAACATGAGGAATGACAACCAACCAGCAATAACTCGCTCCGTTTCGAGCTCTGATGAATTCGACTGGGTTTTATTGCGGGATTCCACACGTTGGGAGCTGCGGTTTGATTGAAGAGGCCGTTGCAGCTCTCGGCCGCCTTTACAACCCCGTCGGTGTCAGCGAGAGCGCCGGCTCAATTCCTCAAAGTTCTTCACGGCCGCATCCGGTATCATACGTCTTCTGGAAGAGGCCGACATAGATCACAGCGTGAAGGCAGGCTGATGTGCTCCCTTTGTTATGTTCCCTCCGTGTGCGTGGCCCATCGCCGGACAGAGACATCAGGGGCGTAGAGAAGCAATATCTCCTCCGCCGATTCGCCTCGCCTTGTTTAACAAGAGGCTCGTCTCTGGTTTGAGGGGGTCTCATTTTCAGACAATCACTGAAGTGTTTCCTTCGTCACTCGCTCGGAGGCGGACGACACGACACAGCTGCCGTGAAGACGATAGCTGGGTCCAGACGTGCTGTTCTTCACACTTATTCTAACGTGCCTCCTGATGGATTCACAGGAATCTCTCTTCATTAATATTCGGTGTCAGCCAATCTCAACTTCATTTAAATACGCTGCTTTGTTTGCCCGTCTGCTGTCTTCCGGTATCTTTTATGAGCAGCTGTACCTCGGCCAATGAGATAAGCGAGATTCTGTGTTGTCATACTCGTGTGTGAGTATGCTGTCATTTCATTTCGATATAAAGCGCCCTGTTTGTCATAAGTTCCGTTGACACTTTATCACGCTATTTTTGATTCTCGCGGTAACACGTGACAAAGTGTGTCCCTTCTCAGCTCAATACAGGAGTTTGCAATTTATGGGACGATTCCATTTTTCAAGGGACAGTTGGCAACCATAAGCATCGCTTGTCTATGAGCCCTGAGACTCTTTAGCATGTAGCATGCAGCATGTAGTATGTAGCATGTAGTATGTAGCATGTAGTATGTAGTATGTAGCATGTAGCATGTAGTATGTAGCATGTAGCATGTAGTATGTAGCATGTAGCATGTACCATGTAGTATGTATCATGGCTTGCACTATAATCCTCCTGATCCAGACGGAACATGCTACAAGCAGGTTAGAAAAGAAAGAGAGGGTAAGAACTACTTGTGAAAAGGTTAGCGGTGAGGCAACCAAGGCAAACATCTTAGGCAGCATATCTGAAGGTTAATCGCGTTTCTGTGTGTGTGTGTGTGTGTGTGTGTGTGTGAGAGAGAGAGAGAGCCAATATATTACATCTTGTAAACACAGGGAGGGGGCGGGGAGGGGTTGTATTTCTCTCCGAAAGACTTGTAAGCGATCTCGCGTCATTTAGACAATTTACGTAAAGGGAAAGTAACACTGGGTGACAGGGAGCGTCTCATTGGGCCGGCCGGTTTGATTGATGGAGCGGCCCTGGTATCGATCGGCGCTCAGGCATCGCCGCCTCACTGCTTCGGCCTGCTGGAAATTAGCTGGATGACACCTTGAAGATGTTTCATGGCCCCGAAATTGCTTTGCAGAGTGACGGCTTACAAGTAAGAGCCGCGTGTTGACGAGAATGTTAAAGGCTCAACTCTCCCCCTCGTTTACATACTTCAGTCAGACACAATAAAACAGGGGGGGTCAAACTGGTTTCAGTCGAGGGGCCACATCAACCTGATCTGACCTCTGGAGGCCCAACAAGTCAAACATCACATTAAACTGCAGATACGGACAAATGCAAAGTCTTTCCTTCTTTTGATTCTTTTGTAACTGCAAGAATTCGCCATTTGTCTATTCTGGAATATACATATTAAAGGAAATCAGATATTATTATATTTGCAAAAAAACAAGAAAAAAAACCCTCAGTCACCTGTATCTGGATATTGTATTCGGGATTAAAACAATTTCTCATCATCTGGAAATTGTTTTGCCTTTACTGTTGTTGTCACTTCCTGGTTATTAAGTATTGAGTGAAAGATTGAAAGGAGGAATCGAGGTCTTATTTTTTTTAAAAAGACACGTAGCAGAGCAGAGATCGTTAGTCAGGCTGATGTTTCAGTTTCCTCACGTCTGCTGCTGGGTTTGTTTGTTTTTTTTTAAGCGCCTGGAAGCCTAATGGACCAATATACAATCCGCCATTCTTTTCCATGTGTCACCTTTTCAGAGCGTTCTATTAATAAATCTCTCCTGTGGCTCGGTTTCTGTGCAGAAGCGACGCGACCGAGATGTGTTGAGAGTGATGCATCGACAGGTCACGAATGCAGAGTGAGGACGTCCCCCCCCCCAAAGTAGAATTTAAAGCAGCTTAATGCCACAGGGCATGTTACTGCCTAGAAACCGTTCGCCGTTCATGTATTTAGCTGAGCGGCTCATTAAAAAGGCTTCCGGAGAGCCTCCAGGGCTGCAGCAGCAACGGGAGGAATCCGAGGGTCGAGGCGACGCCTTCAGCTAAATTTGGCTACAAATCACTTCCGCCTCCCTCCCAAAAAAAAACTCCCAAAGAAGCTCCGCTGACCATGAGGGCTGTGATTGGTCCGCTCCGCTACGTCATGTGAGAGCCGGACTGGCTCCGCCCCCACACACGCCCATCTATGGGAAGATGGAGGAAGTACTGGCAACATCTCGTGGTGCCAGGATGTGCCAGAGCAGAGCTGCCTGATTGTGGGAGGAGTCAAAAGGACCTTGATTGTGATTGGCTAATCCCCTGATGACACTATATAGGGCTTGATTTCTGATTGGCTGGTTCGAGCAACACACTTTTTAAAACCTGGAACAAGCCGGGGAGAGAGAGAAGAGACACTGTCTTCACTTCGGGGGCGTCACTCCCAGATATGGCAACACAAATTACTGTTAGAAAACCATTAGAATGTGAATTTTACATCTTAAAAAAAAAAAAACGAGTGGTGAGATTCTTGTACAGTCAACAGACCACGACCTGTAATGGACTCCCCGTCATGCTCACACTGCAGAAACACAAGTGATGGAAGGTGTATAAAAAACATAAAGAAATCCAATAAAAAACTGGCTCAGTGGAGGAGAAGACACAAAGTGAAACAGAGACATGAGGATCAGAGGAGGAGAGAGGGAGGAGGAGGAGGAGAGAGGAGGAGGAAGGAGGAGGAGGGAGGAGAGAGGAGGAGGAGGAGGAGAGAGGAGGGAGGAGGGAGGAGGAGAGAGGAGAGAGGAGGAGGAGGGAGGAGGAGAGATGAGGAGAGAGAGGAGGAGGAGGAGAGATGAGGAGAGAGGAGGAGAGATGAGAGAGGAGGAGGAGGAGGGAGGAGGAGGAGGGAGGAGAGAGGAGGAGGAGGAGGAGAGAGGAGGGAGGAGGGAGGAGGAGAGAGGAGAGAGGAGGAGGAGGGAGGAGGAGAGATGAGGAGAGAGAGGAGGAGGAGGAGGAGATGAGGAGAGAGGAGGAGAGATGAGAGAGGAGGAGGAGGAGGGAGGAGGAGGGAGGAGGAGAGAGGAGAGAGGAGGAGGAGGGAGGAGGAGAGATGAGGAGAGAGAGGAGGAGGAGGAGAGAGGAGGAGAGATGAGAGAGGAGGAGGAGGAGGGAGGAGGAGGGAGGAGGAGGAGGAGGAGGGAGTCTCCTGTTTCACTGCTGTCACCCGGGCAAATGGAGAAGAATCGACTGCACCCAAAAGAGCAAAGGCTCAGTCACATTTCAAAAGAACGGTGGTGTCGAGCAGACTGTACCCCCCCCCCCCCCCCCCATCCACCCCTCCACCCCTCCACCCCCCTGTGCTCACCATCATTCTTCCTGTCCTCTCCTTTTAACTCCCTCTTTCTTTTTTCCTCCTTCCTCTTGCTGATTGCTGCTCTGCTAACGTACTTCCCGGGAGCAGTGTGGCCGCAGAGCATGAACCTGACCCTGTGTGTGTGTGTGTGTGTGTGTGTGTGTGTGTGTGTGTGTGTGTGTGTGTGTGTGTGTGTGTGTGTGTGTGTGTGTGTGTGTGTGTGTGTGTGTGTGTGTGTGTGTGTGTGTGTGTGTGTGTGTGTGTGTGTCTAAATCTTCCCTCACACACTGCCTGCTCCTCCTTGTGTGCAGTGGCACCGTTCACACAGATCTCCAGTCTAAGTATAGACTGATGGAGGCCGGACCCGCCGGCTGGGTGGGCATCAGATGGCGGAATTAGCGAGGTTTGCTCGTCGGCTACGACGCACCGCCGGGCGGAGGCGTCTCACTCGCTGGGAGCAAACGCTCTGCGCGCTGCAGACGTTGATCGATTGCCTCAAATTGCCGTAATTTAGTTTCGTTCGGCATCCCGAGTGTCGAATTTGTCCCTAATTTGTTTTGGGGAACTTTTGCCGAAGAAGCGACAGGAATATTAAATATGAACCAGCCTGCAGTCTTCCTGCAGACTGAGTCACGACGAGACCGAAACATGTTCTCAGATGTTCTCGCTGCTTTATGCAGATGATGTTGTTCTATTGGTTTCATCATCGTTTAACTAGCGTTTCTTGGAAGTCATCTTCTGTATATAGCACGTGGTGTTCCAAGTGAAAACATAGTTCTTTCAGAAAAATTGTGTTTTCCTTTATTTCCAGTCGGAGTGTGATAAAAAAAAAAAAAAAGTGCATTTTGATTGGCCGTGTTTCATCATATTTTATAATTGTTTCCGTCATTTAAAATGTAGCTTCTTCTTTCTTTTCCGACAAAATGTTATTATTCTCTGCAGCTGCTTTTTTTAAAAATAATTAAATGAAATGTATTAATTGGAAAAACAAATGTTATCTTAATTGTAGAGGGGAAATAAAAAAGATATAAGAAAGTCACCAAATCGTTTCATATTTTTTGACGTCAAGACCCAGTCCAGATGTGGCCCAGATGTCGACAGGACGCACCGAGGATACAGGACCAATTAAAAGATTAAGTGCGTTCAATAGGTGAGTCACTTGATGATTGGCAATTTGGTGATGCTTTTAAAAAAAAATGTAAAATTACTAATTGCTTTGTGCAAAAAAAAAAAAAAAAACGCAACTTAAAATTCAGAGACATTTTTTTTGGTCCCGCAACAAGAAAGAAAGATTTTAAAGGTTTAAATTCAAAGGTTATTACACTGAAATACGGTCGACTCACACATGTGAAAACTGCCATTTAGAAAAGTCTTTAAAATGCAGTTGTAGATTATGTGGATGAAGCAGCTCGGTGGGTAGAAACTGTAGGGAAGCACACCGACGCGTCTTCCACCCGGGACGGAGACGGTTTTCTCAGCGACGGCAGTAAATTTCACGGAAGCAGCACCGGGGAGTGTCGAGCTGCACAAACGGCGGCGGCGGCGGCGTCTCTAATGGAGAATCGATCACTCTGCTTGTTGCTCATGGATTATCCGGGGCTGCTGTGTGTCTTTGGTGACAGAAGTAATTGAGTTTCTGGGAAGAACATGTATCACTTCAGCTGCTGGGCGAAAGGGAGGACGTGCTGCAGCATGACCCCCCCCCTTTCCCCCCCGAATTCTCCCCCCCCCCCATATGTTTTTGGTGTCAAAAACAACCGTGTTACATTTTCTCCAGGTTGTATTCCTTCTTTCCATCTTGCAGGTCAACCCCCCCCCCCACGTAACCCAAACTCCCCGTGACGTCTTAGCTGTTTTTCCCGCAGATCGTCGTTGATTCACTCGAGGACGTTTAGGCATCGGTTATAAAAGGTCCGGCAGGGGAAATGTGAGTCACTGTTACTTTGTCATATGCAAAAATGATCTGTGAGGTCAAAAAAACAAACAAACAAAAGAAGAAATCGCAGCTTTTTCAGGAGAATTTCCATTGACGTCGCCGTCATCATGTCTCCTTTTCATATCTGCTGTTTTGTCATTCCATATATATATATATATATATTCTGAAGATACAAGGTGAAGCGAATGATTTGAGCTCTTCTCTTTTGAAACCAGCTCCAAGTTTCTAGTTTGATTTTGTATTTTTTTTTTTTTTAAGTGTTTCTGTTGCATCAGCCTCATAATTAAAGTATTGTTCAGGTGTGTCCTGTGAATCCAGCTGCTGAGCCCAACGCCTCCACCGGGGGCAGTGGGTTTCACCTTGAGAGGACGAGAATCTTGACGCCCGTGCAGAACGGGGGTGGCGGGGGGGGAGGGAATTCTCCCCGTCAAGGACGCTTCCCCGGGATTGAGGAAACACAATGAATGAAAGTAATGAAGAAGAAAAGAAACACCTTCACCTCCATCATGCTCTTGTAAAGCGCCTCCCGACGTGTCAAGCTTTTAATGGCCGCCCCCCCCATCGCCCCCCCGGGGGAATTCTAATATAGCAACGTGACGTTTTCAGCCAATTAGTCTCAATTGATATTGCTGGGAGTAACTCCTCTAACTATGTAGGTGGGTTAATGAGCCCTCCCTGCCCCCCCCCCCCCCCTTCACCCCCCCTTCACCCCCCCCAATAACCCCAGTGTCCATGGATTCCAATTTTGCAGTGCAAGAGGTTGTTTTTTTTTGCGGGTGCTATTGGGGGAGCTCCTTCTTTCAGTGACGGTTCTGGGGAATTTAAGGGTCTCTAGTTTATTTTCTACAATAATAGTTTTTTTTCCTGCAATCTAGTTTCTTTTCTACAAACGCAGCGCATTTCGGGAAAGATGAAAGGTTTACAAGCCTGTAGGATGTAGAGAAGAATGTAGACTTTAACACTAGAACTTCACTGAACCAGTTCGAATCTCAAACACTAAACAGGCAATAATCATCAGTCACCGTGAGACGTCACAATAAAGCGACACGTCGGTTGTTGTTTTTGTCCAGAGCAAAAGCATCAGTGATTGTTTTTCCTTTATTTTTATTTTTATTTATTTATTTTTGCAAAAAGCACCCCATGTTTCATTACGTCACCAGGAGAAAATGCGCTCGTAATAACAGGAAGTAGTAAGTTCAAAGGTTAATGCATGCTAAATAAAATAAATAAAATAAATAAAATAAATAAAATAAATAAAATAAATAAAATAAATAAAATAAATAAAATAAATAAAATAAATAAAAAAACATTTGTATTGGTGTATTTATTAACTAACCAGGCAACAAATTAGAATCTTCACACGTAAAAAAATGTATCTAAATAAACTGAGAGAAAAAAAAAAATCACATTTCTTGGGGGAGCTCTGGCCGTCCTAGGGGGCGCTGCAGCACACCCGACCGGACGGCCCTAAGGTCTGTCCTATAAAATAAATTCCCACCATTTCCATGCAGCTTCAGGAAGTGACACGACGGCGAAGAGACTGCAGAGAAAACAGCAGTCTGGAGATTCAGCGGGAATCCAGCGTTGTCAGCCGCCTCTTCTACCCGTCGGCACGCGAGGTTATTTTTAACTCGTTACCTTTAACTGAAAAGGCGCTAATTGCAAGACGTCACCTTTTTTTTTCCCTGGATAAAGCATCGCTCGTCTCACCTTCACGACTTGATCACGAGGCGTTTCATTGTCACCGAACAACTGCGGAATCCGTCGTGGAAGGTTCAGGTTCAGGTTCAGGTTCAGGTTCAGGTTCAGGTTCAGGTCCAGGTCTGCTTGAGACGCGTACACACGTGTTTAAAGTGAAAATGCATGTTGTTGTTTTTTTGTTTTGTAAAAATTCAGAAAACGATGTCATTTACACAGAAATGGACAAAACAATGAAAATGTTTTAAATTTGTTTTTCATGTTTTTTTTCTTATTATGTATGATGACAGTATGACAAAAACGTTTTATAATTTAAAAAAATATTTTTATTTTGTGTTGCTGCTTTTCAATAATATTTTGGTGTCAAATGCTCTTCAAGTTTAATGTTACATTGAATTTGCTGAAATATGATTAGTCAGTTAACTGCAGGTAATACATTTTTATTTCTTTATTATTTCTTTATTAGTTTGTAAGCTATGAGCTAAAAAAAAGTTGATTTGAACATTCTATAAATTGCACATCAGTCCATTAATATGTTGCTTGTTTGTTTTGTTTTTTTAATCTGTAATGTGTTTGAAGGAAGGGACACCCACTAAGAGTTTATCTGTTTTGTGCTCGTTTTCAATTATGTAAACATTCAATGCAATGAAATCTGAGGGGAAGAAAATGACATGATTGAAATGAATAATAAAAAAAAGACATAGATCTACTGAAATGTGCAAGAGAGACTGCGTCACAATGGAATATACAGTATATCTTGTGTTTTTGAGTCAAATATACTTAATAATGCGTCCAAATGTGTCAAATGTACCTTGACATCCAATCCTTCAAATCAATTTGGCTTTTTTTAAGTTATGAAACCAGTGACGTGAGGAAGGGTTGGTAAAGAAACAGAATAGAAGAACAAATACAAATAAAAACAAACACATATATATGGAAACCAATTCAAACACGGAAGCAATAATAATGTTGCTTTGTACATAATGTGGTCGTTTCTATCGTCTGGCGTCACAAGCATGGACGACAGACGGTTTATTTTACCTGAACTCGACGCTGGATTAGTGCTTCCCGTGCGCCGGAGGAAACGGTGACCGGGCGTCAAGGCGGTGGCGTGTACAGCGCGTATCCGCGGCGAGGTAAATGTCAGCTCGTCGTATTAAGACGGTTTCCGTCTCACCTGGTGTGACGGGAGTGTGACACGAACGTGACAAAAGCCAGCGGCTGATCTTAAACACGTGCTCTTCTCACAGTGACAGGAAGCAGAAGACGGAGGAGAGAATTAGGATGAAGGGAGTGGGGGGGGTACTAGGGGTAGTGGGGGGTGATGGAATAAAGGACGGACAGGTTGAGATTAAAAATAAGAAATCATCGCAAATAAAAACCTCTATATTTCATACGTTTCCGCACGTCACTATGAACACGGCTCAGGGCGTGTAGTACACATGCCAGGCCTCCAGGGGGCGCTGGTCTCTCTGTCCTCGGCTGCTTTTATTACTGTCCTACCCTCTGGTATGTCCTCCGTGAGGATCGTACCACCCCATGTCAATCATAATCGGAGCCCCCGGCGTTTACGTGTTTGGAAAGAACGCCAAAAAAAACCCGACTTGTTTCACAAATTTATCAAACCCAAAGAATTGTGTGTACATGGACTGTATGACCGCATCGATAACGCACCAGCAGCATCAATTCAGTAAATACATGTAAATGTAGTTTTGTGAAAACGTGCACACTAAGTATCCGATTACATGTGAGTGTTCTTGTTCAAATTAGAATCTATGAGAGAGAAAAAAAATGCACTGTATGTGAAAAATGTCTGCATTTCTTGACATAAAATAAAGCAAAACCTCCAAAAATGTTGTTTATTTGTTGTTGTGCTGTGATTTGACCGTTTTGTTCCAGTAGAGTTCAGCTGAAACCGTTTGTCGCCTCATCAGCAGAATAAAGTAAAAACAAAAAAGAAAGAAACATTTTTTTCTTTTCTCTTATTTTGAAAAGGCTCCACATGCTTCACACATTTCCGGATTATGTCATGCTCGAGTGCAGGCACGTGCGCGTACTCCCACCCACAACGGTAACCCTAGACTCTGCTGCCATCTGCTGGGAGAAAGCGGTGCTGCAGCCTCCAGGTAACAAGTGTACAAATCAACAAATCAAAAACTAGAAACATTTACATAAAAATTTATGGTTTGGGAGTAGAAACGTCACAAAAAAATCGGATTTAATATAAATAAATAAAAGTTCAACACTCCCTTTAAAGCTTTTAAAATGTATAAACATCGATTGAATATAATCCTGAATCACTGAGAAAGTTACGAGGATTAATCAGGTGGAAATGTTATCGCTCAAATGTTCACCAAATTTGGCATGCTTGTCAAAACTGGCGACATTTTTTTGAAAATTAAAAAATGAACCGCCAGACTTCCAAAATGTGCTCTCCAGCGCCACCTAGAAACACAAAAACAGGTACCATGGCCTGTGGGAATGTCGTAGGGAGATCAAACAAAAATCCAACTGTTTATCTCATCAAGACTTTAAAAAATCTTTTTGACCTAAATCCAACAGGAAGTCCGGAATTTGCCCATCAAAATAAGATTTTCACTCAAAAAAAGATGATAAAGTGTCAAAGCCCCAAATTTTGTCAAACTAGAAGTCTTATTTTTTTCAAAATGACAATGTAAATCTTCAAATTGGATATTTAGTGTTTAGCTAGGCTTTCAAAATAAAAAACCCCAATTTAAAAAAAAAAAAAATAAAGTTCTCATTTATTAAGAAATGACACCAAACCACTAAAAGAAAAAGTGAAGAAATGTCTGAGCCTGATTCCTCCAGAGTGAAGGTGCAACTATAGAAAAATGTATGATTCTAATCTGACCTTTAACTTGAAGTGAACGTGTCCTGCGCTGCTTCAATTGTCCACAGGGGGCAGCACTGAGCCTCCATCCTGATTGAATGAATGGACTTCAGCCGTGCAGCAAATGGACAGGAGGGACATTTCACACCCTTTGTCCTTCGCGCCTCCTGATCCTGATTCTGCAGGTCTGAACATGAGCGACAGGTAAACCTGGTTTCCACCGACATTATTATTTGTCTCACTGAAAGCTACAAAAACCTCATCGAGATGAAAAAAATCACCAAAGGTCTAAATTTACCAACAGAAACTACACATTAGTCTTAAAAAAGTTTGATTTTCTACTGATAGAAGCAGTTTTATGTTGCAGGAGAAACACAGGAAGTGACTCAACTATTGTATAGTTTACTTTTGTCATATATCATATTATGAAGGTTGTGATTGAACTTCAGGAAGGGTTACAATAATAAAATGGTTGTCATGAAGTTTGTCACCATTATTTTAGCAATAGGACATATTGTGTTGAGAAAATACATGTAGAACACATAAATTATGGCATGAAACTCCAGAAAAGAACTATTAGACTCATAAATAAAGATTAAAACACTAATAAATTAATCATAGAATCTTGCACTTTAAAATGCATAGATATTATATACTTAAAAAAACATTCCAAGTATTATTTCGAATGAAGAATAAAAGTCTTCCCGTAGCTTTAAAAAAAAAAAAAAATGTAAATAAAGACAAAATAAATACAATACAAGAGGATTGTGTGTGTTTGAAAAAGGTTGTGCGAGAACTAATGTTAAATATATCATATATATCATTTTATGGAACGGACTTTGCTGTGCTTAAAAAAACCAAAACGTTTTTCTCGTATTTTTATGTTCTACTTGTCTGTATTTTTTTTTCTGCTTTTCCATATTACTTCTGTTACGTTTAGTTTTTTCTTTTTTTTTTGGTTAAAATGTTGCATCACTGGTGTCTTGGGGAACTTCATGGGTTGATTAAGGGGCTCGGCAAAAATAAGCCTTGGCTACAGATGACGTGAAAACAGATGTGCGCGTGAACTGAATGTACTGAAACTGTAATAATAAACCATGACTTGATTCAAGATTCCCCACTAAACCCACCCGACGCTCCTCCTGTGTGTGTTGAAGCGCCGCCGGCAGCCGGAGGTGTTGCTCCGGGGCGTCGGCCTTCGTCCACTCGCTCGCCCGGAAGAAGCCCCTGGAGCCGGAGGGCGAGGGCTCCAACTTCTGCCGCTGCCTGACCACCCTGGACCTGGTGGTCCTGGGGGTGGGCAGCACGCTGGGCGCCGGCGTCTACGTCCTGTCCGGGGAGGTGGCGAGGGACGTGGCGGGTCCCGGCGTCGTCGTCTCCTTCCTGGTGGCGGCCGTGGCGTCCGCGCTCGCCGGCCTGTGCTACGCGGAGTTCGGCGCCCGCGTGCCCAAGACGGGCTCGGCCTACTTGTACAGCTACGTGACGGTGGGCGAGGTGTGGGCGTTCGTGACCGGGTGGAACCTGCTGCTGTCCTACGTCATCGGTGGGTGACCGGCTGGGGTCCTCGGAAACGCGACGGTGAATCTGACCAGATCTTGACACCGCAGTGGTTCCGCGCTCCTTAGACGTCTACCGTGGCTCCTTTTTAAAACGTACTACGCAAAATTCTCTTTCTAGACCAGGGGTCGGCAACTCGCGGCTCCTGGAGCCTCCGTCGCACTGCAGTTCATCCCGTAGGGACGTAAGGAGGCAAGGCGCACCTAGAGCGCAGTCCCGCTACAAAGAGTGGTAAAATGTAGTGTCATGAACGTCGCAGCGATGTGACGTCATTACAACAATAACGGCATGAAGAACGTAGAATTGCGGCTGCAGGTCATGACAGCGGCTCAACTGGGAGCTTCCTGTACCTTTCACAGTAAAAGCAGACAGTCCCAGGAGGTTCATTGCAGACTTGTTGAGAGTGACGGAACATTCTAGTGAATTACACAACAACTACAGGACATAAAAGACACACCATCACACTCATGGTTCTAACAATCCACATCTCCCACATTTATCTTCCATTTTAATAATGTGTAGCGATAAAGGATCTGAGAGCTGCAATGCATTATGGGAATTTCTGTTTGTCGTGTTTTAAATGTAATTATTGGGGGTTATGTTAGGTTTGTAGCGTTGGTAGTAATTGTGTTGTGTTTTTGTTGCTTAGTTCATGTAGTTTAGTTTATTAGTTGTAAGTTGTCAACCAGCAGTGAAGGAGGTTTTGTGTTTAGTGTCCTCCTGGCATGGTCTTCCTGTGGGACTGTCAAAATAAAATGTGTGCGGCTCTTTGGGAGTTGCGTTCAGTTGGAAACGGGACCAAGTGGCTCTTTGAGCATTAAAGGTTGCCGACCCCTGATCTAGAGGTTTTCCAACGGAAGTCAAACCCTATATAGCAGTCAGAACTCCGCCTCCCAACCAATCAGATCTCTTGGAAAAGGACCACACCCATTCTTTAAACGATGGTGATTGGTGCATTCGTTCAGCCCTGATCTGCAGCTGAGCGGAGAAATCAGTTTAGAGATCTTGGAGCGCTGGATTTGTGGCGATAAACTTCGAATACGTTTTTCTGGAACCACAAGAAAAAATGTGAAAGTGTTGAAGCGTCGTAGTTGAAGATGACTCTTAAAAGAGGATGCTAATATTTGGATAATGTTGCTAATGCGTCCCAGTCGCTATGGATACAGCTCAGGCTTCTTACAGCTCGACAATCTGAAACTTCCCGATCCAGAGCTGTTGAACGCGTTGCGATTTAAAAACCGCCCTTTCATTGACTTGGGTCTCATCTGTTTCTTGTCTTTTCAGGAACGTCGAGTGTCGCTAAAGCCTGGGCGGGGGCGTTTGATGACCTCATTGATAATGTCATGGCCGACACGTTGGGGAAACGCACGCCCATGGACTCGCCCGGCTTGGCGCCGTACCCAGACTTCTTCGCTGCCGGGATCATCATGTTGCTCGCTGGTGACGAGTTCCTCGTTTTGCGCAAAGCCTATTGAAGCGTTGAAGATTGATCCGAGATCAGTTGCGTTTCACTTTCTCCCCTTTTATTTTTCACAGGTGTTCTGGCGTTTGGCGTGAAGGAGTCGGCCATCGTCAACATCGCTTTTACCGCCGTGAACGTGACCGTGCTGCTCTTCATCATCGTCGCCGGTTTCATAAAAGGCGACATCGAGAACTGGAGGATCAGCAAGGAGACCATTCTCAATGCAACTCAAGAAATACTGCGAGTCATATTTCAGTCTGATATCAAGTGACTGTAGTTTACTGGTTTGGAAGATTGAGGGATTACAAGTAACCCTGTGTCACTTTCATGGTCCGGTTCAGCTCTGAGCGATAAAACGTGGAATCGGGGTCAGATTCCAATTTTCTACTCTTCAAGAACAGGAAACCTTGTTAATCCTTCAATTATTTTCCAGTCTGGTCCACAAAGAACTGATGAAGTTAGAATTACTTCCTGAAATATGAATTTCGTAACTCCTGTATAGATTTGTCTTTTGCCCCACATAATGAGGAAATGCCTAAAAACAATCCATACGAGTGTCATTAGTCCCAGTCTAATATTCACTTGGTAGTTTTATAGTTGAGAATCACCGTAATAATAATCCAACTTTGTCGTCTGTCAATCTGAAAGTCCTTGTTCTCCTGTTGTTGACATTTACGGCATATTATTCTCTCCTCACGCATGCGTGTGTAGTTTCATTGCAAAAACAACCAACATCACTCTACTCATTGTTTGGCATTTAACTATATCTTTTTTCACTGTTTCTGCAGTTTCTGTGGGAAAATAATATATATATTTTTTTTTATCATTTCCCTTTTCTAAAATGATGTTTTCGCTTGAAACGTCATGTAAACGGGCCTAAAATTCAAAACGTCTAGCTTCATGTTTGTTAATTCCCAATTATAAATGAAGCACCGGTTCGACACAGAATCTGAATTTCAATATACGTTCGCGTGTCTGAGTAATTTTAACTTTATTAGAATGCAGCCAATTGAGCAGGAAAGATGATCTGTCCCTGTCCGATTCTCCGTTCGCTGCTTATTTTGTCGATTAACTTTGGTAAGTGTTAGCATATTCTCTTCTATTCCCTCGTCACCGATTTTGTCTTTGACGATGGGCCCCGAAGACGAGAAGCACTGATCATTGAGTTGCACTGAAACTCGTTTACTGAAGCTCTTCTTTCTTTGTGCAGGAACGCCACGGCGAACCACACCGGAACGGTAAACTTCGGTCAAGGCGGGTTCTTCGCGTTTGGCTTCGAAGGGACTTTAGCAGGAGCCGCGACGTGTTTCTACGCGTTCGTCCGCTTTGATTGCATCGCCGCGACGGGTACGGTCCCAAGACGCTGATAACCCTATGCAATTGAAGTGACAAAACCAAGCCTGACGTTTTCCAGGCGAGGAGGTGAAGAACCCACAGAAGGCTATACCCATTGGGATCGTGGCGTCCCTGCTCATCTGCTTCCTGGCCTATTTTGGCGTTTCGGCTTCGCTGACGCTCCTCATGCCCTACTACCTGCTGGACTCCCACAGTCCGCTACCTGTGGCCTTCGAGTACGTCGGCTGGGAGCCGGCCAAGTATGCCGTGGCCGTGGGATCCCTTTGTGCACTCTCAACCAGGTACCTGGGCAAACGGTCCAGATCACATATGTATTTATTTCTTTTTGTAAGAATTTCGGCGATGTTGGGAGAAAAGATGGTCTCCTGAAGGAGGGAACCAAACCAGTTATTGCACTGGGAGGTTTGCACAAAAATAGTGTCATACGAATGTGTCGTCTGTGTGACTTTGTACTGAAATTCCTAAAGCCTTTGAAAGCTTGAGAGAGAGTGCCAGCGGGGAGACGCTTGCAAAATCATGTCTTTGCTGGAGTTTGACCAACGCTGCACACCATTTTCAGTCTAAACTACCAGGGATGGATACGTTCTGTTTGTTACAGATAATGTTTGGCCAAATAACCCTTGGAAACGACCTTGGAATCCAAAAGTATTCCTTGATTGTTTTCGATCTCCAACTCTCTCTTTGTAGGAGTGACAGTGCAACTTTTATGTTGCGCTGTATGAAGTTGATAAAACTTGTGCAGCGAGATGCTTGAAGCAAACGTTTGCACATCCAGCTGAGGAAGCTGCTCCAAACAGGTGGAGCCTCTTTCAAAACCCCCGATAGCGGTTTGTTCAAGTTGCCTCCGTCCCACCGTAGGAATCTGAGAGAGCCACAAGAGAAGATGACCACATGTCCCTTTTAACAAATGTCTTTTTGAATTGACTTTAACCATTCTGGAATTTTTTTTCGCATTACTTTCTGTCAGTCTCCTTGGGATGATGTTTCCAATCCCGCGGGTTCTGTTCGCCATGGCCAGAGATGGTCTGCTCTTCAAGAAACTGCGCTACACGAGTCGCAGACGGAGTCCAGTCTTGGCCACACTGTGCTCGGGAGCTGTGGCAGGTGAGCCCTGACTTTGGACCCATTCTGAACACAAATTCTTATAAAGAAAAAACAACCCCAAAAAACTATCTAAACCCAGTAGTTTCCTGACCAGGGCACAGTTATGTCCACTTTCAAGGTCATCTGTACCTGTGAATCTCACAGGCGTTGCCGTTAGCCCCGTTGCTAGCAGCACGTTGAGAAATGGTTGCTAATTTCAGTATTTTTCACAACCTGATACACGATGCCAAGAAGCAGCTTTTACCCCACAGGAAACATTGTTTTCTCCCCAAAGAAACACTCCTCCATGCAGTCACTGAGGCAAATGTGTCGATTTAATGGCCGTCATGTCAACCAAGACGGCCATTGAACGCACCACAGCGCACCGAGCGCGTGGAAAAGTTAATGCACTCGCTATATATATAATTTCCACGGCAGGATTCTGGATTATATTATTTGCCAGACACAGGCCAGATTTCTAGACCACGAAAAGGTGACGTTTGTCTTTCCTCCTCGACTCCCACAAGAGAGTTGCACTGCTCGGGATTTATTTTCACCAGTAAAGGTATTTATTCTGCCGACATCTGTGACCCAACAGCTCTTTACAGTGTATTTCTGCTTCATAATGTGGTTTTTATAGGTATAAAAAAAAGTCATTGAGGGATGGATTGGTTCAGACTGAGCACTTACTGAAATGTTCGGCCCGCCACTGCTAATTACGTTAAACATACGCCGCTAGCTGTCCATATGACCACGATGGATCCTTGGCAAATTAACTAAAATGTGATGGTTAGACGAGGACTGGATCAATCACTCTGCTTCATTTGTCATGGGACTTTTTTTTTTTACATGCTTTTTGAATTGGATTTCAGCTTTTATGGTGCTCCTGTTTGACCTGAAGGCTTTGGTGGATATGAGTTCTATTGGGACAATCTTTGCGTACACTCTTGTTGCGGCGTGTATTCTCATATTGAGGTATGTACACCGACTTTCTGGACAGATGTTTAACCGTCTTAACATGTTGGAAAAGTTGTTAGCCCTTGAACATTTAGTTTAACTGGTAATTTCACATTTCTGTATGGAATTTTTATACATTTTGGTTGGAGAGCAGCTGGTGTGTAAAACTGTCGCGTCAATTTCCTTAAGTCGTAGCTCTTTCTAGTCTAATGTCCTTTAACACCAGGTTATTTTTTTCTATTTTTGTATTGAACACAGTGATTAGAATAGTGTGTGTTGCATGTTTAAACATTTTAAAGTGTGTGTGTGTTGTTCTCTTTGTACATCGGCGTGTTTGGTTTTCTCTTCCAGGTATAAAGAAGAACCAGCTTTTAGTTACACAACGGAACCGTTCACGATGAAGGGACTGTTCAAGCCGCCGCGTCGGGCGACCCGGCGCACCTCTATAAACGTCCGAGTGTTCACCATCATCGTCTGTACGTCATCCTGCATTCTTTTTATTCTTTTTAAACCTGTGATATTCTTACCGGTTCCTCTGTGGCGGACACAGTACGGTCAAGTCCCGACTGAACCCACGAAAAAAAATGGAATTTTGACTGAAGATTGAGATGACGGTTTCTCTAATCCGCCGTCTCCCCTCAGTGTTTCTGGTCATCGCCCTGACTGTGCTGCTCTCCGAGGCCGTCGACGGCCTGCGGAGGCGGGCGGCGTGGAGCGTGGTGCCGGTTCTCCTCGTGGTGCTGGCTCTGCTGCTCGCTGTGGTCGTCATCTGGAGACAACCGCAGAACATCACCAGAGCTGCTTTCATGGTAAGATGGCGGCGGCGGCTTTTGGTGGGCAAAAAAATGTCCTTCCCTGTATGCTACAGCGTGTTTTCCATTGGCGGTGGGGATATCTGGTTTTCTTGCTCGGGGCATGCAAAGGTGATGGCCGAAATATTTCAATGGGAGGCCGACAAAGGTTTGATGCACAATGACCGACGCTGTCAGAAATGCACATGTTTTAAACTCTCAGAAAATTTTGAATTTCTTGAATCGTGAAACTTTTCTGTAACATGCAAGTTTTTCACTTGGAAAAATAATGTGAGTGGGCCTTATCCTGTTCATCCTTGGCTATAAAGAAAACACATCAGTCAATATCAATGTCTGTTTTTAGACATTTCAAGTTTGAAAACTTCACAGGGACTGGATGTTTCTAAATGAAATCGTTTCTACTTCTTCAGCTGCTGGAATGTAAAAGCAAATAGCTCAAATGTCTAAAATGCCAAACTTTAACTCGGGGTATTTTCGTAGGTTCCCGGCCTGCCCGTCCTCCCGGTGCTGAGTATCTTCATCAATACGTACCTGATGGTGCAGCTCGAAGGAGAAACCTGGATCAGATATGCCGTTTGGATGGCACTTGGTAAGTTCTCTATTTTTTGGACAAAGTTCCATCTTGAGCTGGTCCGTTCGTATCGTCGTTCCGGGTTTGTGAATAACCTTTTTGACGGTACGTGAAGATGTGACGTTTCGACGCTTTCGCCAGGCCTCATCATTTACTTCAGCTACGGGGTTCGACACAGCGTCCAGAAGCGGAGGCTGCGGGAGGCGGACGCCCAGATAAACATGGACCTCATCAACAGAAGAGTTATTGTCTCTGCTGCTTGACGCCGTCTTTTAAAACGGAATGCATCCCTGAGAGTTTAAGATGATCAAGGAATCACCTTGAAATCGTTTTTTTCTTTAGTGTTTTAGTCAAAATGATAAATCTCCTGCTTGATGTTCTGTCCATTATGACTTGATCGGTCATTCAAGGTTATTCCAGTGCAGGTTTTGTAGTTTTCCCAGTATGTGACTGTGAGAAGCTTTTTTTAAAAAAAAAAAAACTATGTTCTGTGTTTTGAAAAGATTTAAAATGTAAATGTTAATAAATATGAATTGAACTGATATGGCTCGGTGTGATTTTCTGATTGCGTACTAATTTAAAGTGAGATTTTACTTTCGCTCAACATGGGGGTGAGACCAAAACAAGTAATTGTGATTCATTAAAGGTTAATTTCAGATGAAAATAAGACAAGCGTTTCAAATTAAGTCTGAAGGCCTGATTTACACGACGTGTCAAATGGAAACTCATAATTTTGGCATTTTATTTTCAGAAGTTTTGTTTACATATTTTGAAAAAGTGTGTTTACACAGAAATGGTTGAAACGATAAAAATGTAGTGTGCATGCGAGGCCACTGTTGACATCAACAATGTGTTTAAGTGTGCATTTTCTCTGAACGGTGTAAAAAAAAATGACAAATGATGCAAAATCCTCTTTGCAACGGTATCTTTGTTTTCCGTAAAATAGAAACTCGTGCTTGTGTTGCAGTAATGCTACTTGAAGAGCAATAATGGAAAAACACTGATGAATAGTCTCAATAAAACGGACAACCACAGTCAATAAAGAAGTTATTTAACATTTTGCTGAGTCATACTGGCCTGTTTAGCCCTCTGATGGGTCAGTTTTGGCCTGTGGGCTGTTTGACACCGGACCATGAGCAGTGAAGCCTTTGTTCCTGTAATTTTAGCCCTGCGAGCATTTCGTTATCTACTTTCAGGAAAAATTGCAAAATGTGTTCATCTGCACCTTCAGGCGTTGCAACTTTAATAAATTTCACTATAGTAATAACTGGCATTACAGGTAAAAAAAAAAAAAAAAAAAAAAAAGAGCCTGATGGCCACACATGGCGTTCTAACTTCCTAAAACGAGTGTATTCGGTACGAGTTATTGCTTCTAGCGGAGTAATTGATGTCCTAATTTCACAAATCACTCATCATGCAAACTGCATGTATGAACACACACAAGTGTTCTGCAGCTGCTGTTGTTTCGCCCAAAGATCCTATATCACCCCCCCCCCTCCCACTCACCCGGTCCATCTCTGGGGCTCACCTGAGCAGCTGCCACCTCCAACACTCAAAATAATCCCATGAGAGAGAGAGAGAGACACACACACACACACCCACACACACACACCCACGTACGTTCAAACTAGCCTGATTAGCGGCTCCAGATTGGCCCGCCGGAGTCCCAGGCGCCTGCGACCTCCGCACACCCCTCAATGCAGACTTATTGTGATTAAAGCATGATTGGCAGGGCTGGTTATTAACGCTAATCTGGGGCGCATATGCCGCGAGGCGGGCAGAGGGCGGGCAGCGGGGAGTGTGCCAGGCCCACGCCACGCGGAGGCTAATTCACTGTGACGCGCCGCGGCGAAACGCCTATAGGCAGCATGTGCGTTTTACCCCCCCCCCACCCCAACTCACCCCCGCAAAGTGGTCGTGAGGCAAGGTGATCCCGTTCACGGTGGGCGCCACGCACACTGCGACAGGAAAGCCATTAGGGTGCATGCAATTTGACGGCAAGCGTTTCGAGACTCGTGCAAAAAGGTCTTACATTTACCACTTAGAGGCGGAAACTCCAGCGGGGGGTTATTTTAAAGATGTTTTCTTACACCCCCCCCGAGGTAAAAGCCTCCTTTCGAGCTCTTCTGCGTTACTGCGTCTTCCCTCGGGTTAAGCTGGAGTTTAATGAAAATGACGACCATTGGAAAAGTGGATTCAAAGGATTCAGCTGCAAAAGTACCTGCAGTAATTTCGCAATCTACTAAATACGTGATCTGAATGTGGAAGATCCCGAGTAACTTCCTATGAACTTTTATAAAAGATGCTTGTTACAGAATTCCTCATACAGCAGGGTTTTTATTTATTTTTATTTTTTTTTGACCATGGTTTGCCTGCTTGTCCTGCAGAGGGCAGTGGTGTATCACATGAGTGCACACGTGTGACGGATTCAGCAAAGATCCCGTTTAATTGGGAAAGTTTTAAGTGAAAACGCACCGTTTTAATTCCAGAACAGTTTTCTGTTTACACAGCGACATCCTGAAATCGATGTCTGCTTACACCTGCACGGTAAAAATGAACGGCAACTCGACTATAAAACTACGAAGTCCAGGAGAAAATGGACTGGGAGTCTGGACACACTGGATGAAAACGTTGTTTGTCTACTGAGCGTGTGCAGAACAACCATTTGCTATGGCGGGAGTTGCGCACGCGCAGTAGCAGCACTCCTGCAATCAAACTCAGGACGGAGCACAGGTGAAGACAGCAGCACTTTGAAACCTGTGCATTTTTGAATTCATTTTAAGATTCTATTGGTTTTTAAATGGTCTGACACCGAGGTCCAAACCAAAGCTCAGAAGGGGCGGAGCTTGTTCTGTTGTGGAATGAGCTCCACTGTCCACTTTTAAAACTAATCTTAAGATCCATTTTTATTCCTTGGCTTTTAACCATGTTTGAGACTAGTTTCATTTTGAAGCATTTGGCTTCAGCCGCAGCTGTTTTAAAGTTCTCGATACATAAAAGTGGCTTGACTTGATTTGACTTGACCGTTTGTAAACGGACTCCACTTTAAGTGTTCACTTAAGCTTCCTCGTTCGGTCGGGGCGTCAGAGTAAGTTTGACCTTCCGCTTCAGTACGTACCGACTGCGATCCATCAGGAGGAAGACGCACTCCAATCAGTGTGTCTTCACGCCGTCAGATTTCACAATCGAGACGGCGAAGAGGAAGGTTTCCTTGCCGGTGGACGTCGTGGGCGTCTTTTTTTAGCCACGGTCCAGCGCTCTGAGGGGGGCGACGGCGCTGACCGCGGCTTCAGGTCGGGCCCTGACATTCAGCGTGACATTTCAAGGAAGCCGTCAGCTTCCGTCAAGCGCTAAAAGGTCGACGCCGCTGTCCCGTCAGCGCGAGATCGTGACCCCCTGACCCCGAGGGGGTGGGGGGGAGGAACCGGCCGAGGGGGGTTTCGACTGAAGAGAAGACTTCCCGTGTCAGATGGAGGAGCGTGGAGGGATGACGATTTACACACAACTCACACACACTGGTTGGCGGGGCGACGGTGACCTTGAGCAGGTGTCGGGATCAGAACCGCTCCGCCAGCACATCTGGTCTCCTCTGGAAACGGTTCCAGGTGAATCCACTGGGACAGAGAGGACACCTCTAGCGGTGTGACCGCACAAACCAACGGGAAGGACGGAGGCCCAGAGTGGACAAACGGCACTCAGGATCCACTGTCGCACTGCTTTATTTATAGCTCTTTCTCAAGAGTCCTGATGTGACATTTACATTCTCGCCGGTAGAAAAAACAAAAAGTGTTACCTTGATATTTATGCGCACGGCAGTTTTTAAACAGGTCTAATATCTGCTTTGGCATTTCAAGGTGAGATGGAAAAATGTCTTGTATTGTATATATTTGTAGATTATTTTTATACGATTTCCTGTTTCAGAATTAGAACCACTGCAATTTATGATACATTTAATTTCAATTCTGATAATTAATTCAATAAAAAATTATTCCTCCTTAGTGTAAATGGTGAATGCACACACACACACACACACACACACACACACACACACACACACACACACACACATACACACACTAGTGCGGTTGCAATCTAACCCATCCACTGGGAGCATTTTGGGCTTCAGGGTCTTGTAAGATGTTTAAAGGTGACACTTTAAAGGAGGTCCAGGCGCTCCTCTCAGGAACAGGAGAGGAGGACAACGCTCACAATGGAAAAGTTTTCCCAAGTTGTGTCTCAGAGGTCGGAGGCTCATGGCTTTAGTCAGACACCTGAGCGACACTCCAACAAATGTGTCTTTACGACGGAACCACGCAACGGCTTTGGGTCTCGGTATGCTTTGGCTCTCTGTACTTGCTCAGACCGCTCTCGAGTACTTACAACACTACCGATCGACACCTGTGATTCATCCTGGAATAGCGGCGTTCCTCCTCCTTGCATGAGCTCGCCGTCTCCTCGCCTCCCTCCTCCCCGACCCCGCTGCGTCTCCTCCTTCATTTACGGCGGGGGGCTGCTGAGCACTTCCAGCCCTGATGGATCGGCCCTGCCAGCGGACGGCTGTGATAAACGGCGGCTTGATGGATGGATGTGCCGCAGCTTTGCTGCTCGCCGGCTCGTCACCAGGCGGCGGGAGGGCCGCAGGGTGGCCATTTTGTGCCAAGCCACGGGCCCCTAATGGAGGAGCCAGATGATTAGACAGCAGAAAGACGGAGGGATGAGAAAGAGGGATGGCTGGCGGAGGGGGGGGGGTTCTGACTCTGGGAGAAAGACTCTTTTAAGGTAGCACTCCAGACATGAAACACGACGACTTGTTAAAGGCTTTGCTCAATAATCACTCACTTTTTTTCACAATGTGTTGGGAGGAGTTCATGCTGATGAATTTGATTTCAACACAGCCTTTGATTTTTTTTCTATGTCTATATTTGTTATTTCGTCTAAATGATTTAGAATGAGCTTGGCGACGTTTCCTCCGCCGGCTCTCCAACACTTTTATGATCAGACACTTTCCATCCGAGGCCTCGGTTCACGTGACATCTTCCAAGTGAAAACAGAAAACTTTGTTGCATTTTGTGTTTCCGTTTCCAAGACGACGGTGCTTGGAGCCGCTGAAAATGCTACTTTTTGAAAATGACTCGCAAAGGGGAACGTTTCTAAAAAGCCTCCAGCTCTATCTCCATGGAAACAGTGGAACACGCACCTTTTATGAAATGCCGCGATTGCCCGTGCTGGAGTAAATAGTTCTTCTGCACACGCTCAGTAGATGGACAATGATAACAACGTTTGCCTCCAGAGTGTCATGACTCCATGTTTTCTTGGGACTTGGTGGTTTTATTGAGGGTTTTGCACAATCAGTCGTTGTGCCGCCATTTTGGACATCCGCCGTAGCGGGAAACACAATCACAAGTAAACACTATCATAAAACAGCATTAGCAGGAGCGATCAGTGTTTTTTTTTTTTAATCAGAATGTGTTTGTGTGCGCGTTGTCCCTTTAACAGATGCAGAATGCAGGTGGTTTTACCTGTGTGTCTGAGCAAGTGAAACCAGGGGTAAGTCCGAAAAGTCCCTCCTATCTCCTTTATCTATGGACTTTACCTTTACCTGAACCCCCCCTGGATGACGTCCCGGGGTTAAGGAAAGGTGTTAGGAGGCTTACTGATGGAGTTAGTGAAAGGCGATCACATTAGTGTGGCAGTCGGACCGAACTTTCACTGAGTGAAATCATAATAAAGTTAGTGGCGTCTGCCGTGGTGGAGGAAAGAACTACATGTTTCTGAAAATGGACTATAAAAAGCACATTTGGGTTTTAGATGATTTAAAGTGGTTCAGTGCAGATTATTGCTTTGGTGACTTGCATGATCTGCTCCTTTTTCCGACATGGTGAGTTTCCCTGAACGCTCCGACGAGCCGGCCCTTTAAATGTTGTCGAACCTTCTCCACCAACTCCTCCACACAATAATGACCGTTTCCAGCAAACAAAC
This sequence comes from Blennius ocellaris, assembly GCF_963422515.1. NCBI lineage: Eukaryota > Metazoa > Chordata > Actinopteri > Blenniiformes > Blenniidae > Blennius > Blennius ocellaris. The sequence continues at coordinate 23,754,302 of NC_137662.1, read as the reverse complement.
TAAATTACGTACAATGTTGATTTGAATGTCCCTGCATGCGCAGGTGTTATTTCTCGCTGGTCACTTACAAAACGCACCAAATAAAAGTGCAATCCGTCAGGCCCACAGTGTAAAAAACTTTGTAAATGCAGTCCCCTTCAGGTGGGGTTTCAGATCTTGTGGAGAAAGTGAGTCAGAAGGAGCCACAAGACTCAAATAAATCAGAGGTGGTGGAGACGTTAACAGCTGGCTTCGTGGCGCCGTTCGATTTCCGACTTTAATCCACAAAAGAGCCTCATCAGTCTTCGGCCGTTCCACCAATCAGAACCGCATTTATCGGCACAGAGGTCAATGATTGCAGATATTTCAATATTTCTCATCATGATGTGGAGTCACCTCGTTTCACACTCGGCGCCTCCCTCCGCTGGGCTGTACTGACCGCGACGGGCCACCAGAGGTCGCTGTTGCACTGTGTTTGGACTCGATGCCAGGCCCCTTTTTACCCAGAGTGCTTTTTGTCAGAGGCGTCAGTCAGGGAGTGTTTGTTCTTTTTCCGTGTGTGTGTGTGTGTGTGTGTGTGTGTGTGTGTGTGTGTGTGTGTGTGTGTGTGTGTGTGTGTGTGTGTGTGTGTGTGTGTGTGTGTGTGTGTGTGTGTGTGTGTGTGTGTGTGTGTTCTAATTGCAAATCTGTGAGCGAGCCCTCAGAAAGAGAAACGTCGCCTCGTAACAGGTGGAGCGACAAAACCGTCAATATTTGAAAGGACAACCTGAACCTTCAGAGCAGTTTAATTGCTTGCTCTGCCAAAAAGAATCCCTCGAAATTGGGATTCTCACTGTTCAACAGGGGGGGGAGAAAGAAATAAACCAGTTTCAAGAAACAATCCCATAAAAATTTACCTATTATATTGATCAATAAACAATTAAAATCTCACAAAGGGGCCACGCCGAAAACCAATCTGCACAAGTAAATAACGAGCTTCTTAGAAATGATCATGTCTTGAGAGCTTGGAGTCGTTTGTTGATGGCGGCGAGACTGATTTTCATATAAAAGTCGTGCTCAGAGAAACATTAGAATAATTTAAGGGGCTCGATAAATCAGCATCTGGCACGTGGACCGGCGTTTTCTTTATGGACCTCGGCTTCATCGCGATGGGCTCCGTCACTTCGCTCGCCTCACACCTGGAGGAGTCGGCTTGTAAAAAGTCCCTTCCTTGCAAGCGTGGCGCTGATATCATCGCCTCGCCAAGGGGGGGGAGGATCACTTATGAGATTGAATGTCTGCGATTATCTGACGGTGACACTTACATGTGACGGTCCTAAACGTGCCAGTCACTCCACGCTTTAATGCGACGGCGATCTGCCGGAGTGCGCCACTTTAGTAAATAAGCTAACTTTTAACGGTGACATGGTCACTTTTTATACATCGTGACCGTTCGGTGTGAATTAACTCTTGAAGCAGCGTGGAGCTCTTTCATTATTACTGTTCCGTGTCGGAGGAGTTCCCCAAGTCCGGTCATTGTGTTTGTGTGGATCCATGAGGGTGAAATGCTAAAGTACTTCGTTTCTGCTTTTGAAGCTGAACCCGTGTCTTTTGGAGGCTCGCCATAGAAGCACTTCTTTACATTGAGATGAAACCACTCGAGCGAAAGTCGACAATTGTCTCAAGTGAAAATGCATCACTTTTCACTTTGGTCTCAGACGAGTTTCGTATTGGTCCGTCAATGTCTGTTTACACGGAAAAGGTAAAAACATTGAAAACAATGGAGTGTTCGTGTTTGGCCATGTGAAGGCCCACACACACAGGTGTACAGAGAACAATACGCTATAAACATTAACAATGACATCGTACAGACAGATGACCAAGTTGGATTGTTGTCCTGAGTGACCGTTGTCACGGAAACGGACTCCCGAACGCAACAAATTTTGTTTTTTTTTTGCATTTTCACTCTAAAATGTCTCATAAAGGAAGTTTTTCGTCTTGAAGCAGTTCAGGATCCAGTAAAGGAACTGAAAGAAGTCTTTGGTCGTCGTATTGGGGAAGAAGAAGAAAGTGTTGGAACGTCAGGATTATCTCTCTCATATACAGAGAGGTCAAGCTACCCAGAACTTCACATATTTAATCTTAAGTAGTCCCTGTTTTTTGGTTTTGTTTTGTTTTTTTGCCCACGTTGTCATTATGGCATTACTCAAACTGAGCAAAATAGTAGATGGAAGGAAGGAAGGATCATCCGAGTTATGATCCAGGAAGTGTCTCCAGGCCAGGACACCAGGGCTTTTTATCCATACTGTCACTCCAACACCAGTGTGACCCACAAAGTACAAATGAGTGGATCCGAACTGATTTTTAACTGCTTGAAAAAAGAATAAGCGAAGGGTGAGGGCTCAGATTGAAATGCCACTGAACTACAGTGGATGGGTTTGAAATACACCGTGTTTGCAAGAAAAACTGACGGAAGCCTTTCAATGGAAGGAATCTTCCACGAACAAAAGCTGAAACTGATCAAGGCTGGTGGATTTCTCAGAAAGATGCCAACAGGAAGTTATTTCTATTAAATGCACGGAGACGAGCTTCCAAGGCCAGGAGATGTACACTGCTCAAAACACTGATACAAAGATTTTATATCTTTGACATAATTTGAGTCTTTTTTTTTTTTTTTTTTTGCACTTTTAGTTGCAGAGAAAATGTACACTGCTCCAAAAAAAAATAAAGGGAACACAAATAACTTCCTCCTCAATTAATGAAATATTTTGAATTATAGAATTAGAATAATATAGAGGTGTATGAGCAGGATCTACTTCTAAATTTCTATGTACTCTGCCTTCTTCTGCATGTTTGGTGAGTCACAGCTCCCCTTGTTTTTTTTTTTCCTGCCGTGTGGATGTGGCCTGAGAACACGAACAACATTCTAACGTGACCGAAACATCAACCGGAGACGGTGGAGAACAGCGTCATGGTCTGTGGTCGCCACCTGCAGAACCCCTCCTTTATAGAACTTCCCTTGCTAATTGCCTCTCGTTTCCACACCTTGCCGGTTTCATTTGCACAACAGGTGAAACTGATTCACAATTAGTGTTGCTGCCTACTGGACAGCTTGATTTCACACCAGTGTGATTTACTTGGAGTTGCACTGTGGTGTTCCTGTGCTCCCTTTATTTCTTTATTTTAGAGCGGCGTATTTTACTTTCTCCACACAAGAACATCACGTGCACTGATGATTTTTTTCCTTTTGGGTTTTTCTTCAGCCATATGTAAGACCAGAGGCCACCTGTATAAATATGTCCAAGAAATTCTGATTATTTCATGGGAAGAGCTGTTTCTCCACACACGGTACTTTACACACCTACAAAGAAACGAGAGTGCAGGTTTATATTTTTCTTTCTGTCACATTTTCTCCCCTTTTTATAATTTTTTTTTTTTCTCTCTCCACCAACCCGTTTCTGCACACTTGAGAGTGGAGCACACACACACACACACACACACACACACACACACACACACACACACACACACACACACACACACACACACACACACACACACACACACACACACACACACACAAAATGTGTGATGAGGAGGTAACTTTTCGTGGCGACTAGCTGTGAAGAGAGCCACCTAATTAAAAAGATCATGAATATTCATGAGACACTTGTACTGCAGCAGCTAATTACATATTCAGAGAGGCTCGGTCGCCCGGCGCTGCTGTGAGTGGTCTGATTCCACTCCGACACACTGACAACTCAATAAAAAGGAGAGAGAGAGAGAGAGAGAGGAAAAAAACCAACCAAAAAAAAAAACAACCCCAGAAGCGGTGACGTCTCACCCCGCTGCAGATGTCAGGAGTGTCTGGACACAAATGAAAGCACAGCAGACAAATCAACAAGATCTATAAAAGTCAGGAAGGCCAAGAAAAGTAAAATTAAAAAAATAATAAAAAAAATAGACTCCAGAAGAGGACAATGGATTTTGTTGTGACCTGAACAAAATGTGTTTGGCTTCGTCCAATCTTTTGTGACCCTTCATTTCACTGTAAAAAAAAAACCAAAACAAACAACAAACAATCATCCACTGTGTTTCAGCGACGCTGCGATAGAAAGAGTTCCCACCTTGTTTAGATTCATTGTGATACAGGACAGGATTGTTTGCTTTACTTTGAAAAGCCTCAGCTGCAAATTCAACCCTAAAAATAGTGCAGGACTCGGCTACCCGGTTAACCTCGTCGAAGAAAAGACTGTCTTCTTCTCACGACTACAGAAGCAAATACATTACGACACGTAGGTTGCTCCACGTTGCTGCATCCGCACTGATTACCAATTGTGTTTTACTGTCATGTTACATTTACTGAAACCGGAATCCTCGCTAACCTTCCGAACGAGTCCCCGCTGGACGTGAAGGAAGAGTTGGAGGAGAGCTTAATGACGCCTTCAAGAAAAAGCTTATTTAACGTGAAACGTTTCTCTTCCGCAAAAGCAAAATTCCCGAGAGAACAGCAAAGGAATAGACTTTGAGTTTTGAAAATATTTCTGAAGTCTTCTTGAAGCAAGTCAGCAAAACCAATGAAGTGGGACACCCCCACGCTAGCTAACGCTGAATGATTCAGACTCTTCCTGTATTGCTTGATTTGACAGGCAATATTTGCGTCGAACAAAACCAACGGGCAGACGTGGAGGAGTGAGGAAGAAGCAGAGATCAAGAAGTAGTGAGAAAGGCGCTCATTGATATCTGGTCTGAAGACTACGTATCGCGGTCATTTGTGGCTACCCATTAGCCACAAGCTAACTAACCTAGCCACTATGGGCTAAAGCGGCAGGACCTCCGCTTTCAGTCTGGACCAAACAATGAGCTGTGTTTTAAAAAAAAAAAAATTAATTTATGTCCTCTCTGGTCGGTGTTTGTTTCAGGCAACAGCGCCCCCAAACGAGCAGCTGTTGGAATTGCGTGACATTTTCCAGGCGGTTTGATCCGGTCCCAAAAGTGCTACTTGAACGCCTCACGAATCAAATAAAGATTGTGCCCAGTTTGATCAACTTTGTCCCCAAATAAAGGGCAAAAATAGCTTAAAAACCCATGGAAATAATGTAGAAGAAGAAAAAAAACTATAAAAACAACTAAACTGACCAAAATAAATTACCTTCTAAAACTGCTTAAATGACAAAACAAAAGCAATAAAAATGGAAGAAAACTAAGCAGAAAATCTATAAAGAGCCAAAACCGCCATAACTAAATCCATTAAAAAGGGACGAAACAACTCAAACTGGCTACAAAATGCCACACGAGGCGGCTTTTGTAGAAATGGAAGCATCCAAATATTATATTTCACAGACAGTTGAGAAACGGGCTGCTGCATCATCGCGAATCAATCATTTTTAATATACTGGCTTATGTGTAGAACCCCGAACATTCTGCTCGTTGTCATTCATGTTCACAGGATAGCTTCCAATAGATGTAAATGAGAATGATGTGGATGGATGAGAAAGAGAAGAATTCCAACAGAGTGCAGAAGGAGCGAAGAGGACCGAGAGTTAAAAAAAAAAAAAAAAGAAGAAGAAAAAAAAGAGTAAAACAGGAACACTGGGGAAAGTAGAGAGGGGAATTACAGTGCAGAGTCTGATGGGTCGGCTAATCACCACTTTACCCTGCCTAATGTGGAGCCCCTGTGGCAACAGAGCATGTTTTATTCACTAACTTACTTCATCCCGGTCCGCACTCGCGGATAGTTAGCATTTAGAGACTTAGCACAACGTAGCACAGCTGCAGTCGGCGGAACACAACAGGGAGGAAAAAGACTGACAAATGGCAGTGAGGAAGAAAAAAAAAAAAAAAAAAAAAGTTTCTTTCTATTTCATAGGCAACTATTCTTAATTTGTCCCTGGATACATTTACCATGAAGCTAATGAGTCGTTGCAAAGTGGGTGAAGCGCTGTGGCGGAGGGCGGGAGATGCAGGACAAATCCCCCAAAAAAGGGGACCTCAACAACTCAAGGAACGGAGAACAATGTGGATTACCGCGTAAATCTGGACTGAGGACTGTGGCCTGAATCGTCAAACTGCGATCTGCGACATGCTGGCTGGTTACAGGGGTGGCAAACAAAAGGCCAGGGGGCCTGAACCGGCTGAAGAGGCTCCAATCTGGCTGAACCACCAAGAAAATGGTCAAAATTTCAAAGAAGACATAGATTTTTTTTTTTAAGACATAGATTTCTTAAGATTATAAGACACAACACAACAATGACACCATCAGTGACGCTGCCGAGAAAGCGAGCTAGCTTGTCAAACTAGCCACAAAGCCATGCGGTCAAGAATGAGCTTGTAAAATCACCCAGAATGCAACAGCTATAGTATGTTAATTGCTGAATTGGTGTTTGACAGCATGTATGAATGAATGTGTTTGCAAAAGTGCTGTATAAATATAATATATTGACAATTCTACATTAAAATTGGCTTTATGTTGAGATCGTAGTACATTTTCTGTAGTAATTGTTTGCGTTTGTGAAAATGCTAAAATATTCACCACGTGTACTTTGCCTAGCGACAAAGAAAGAAATGTTAGGGTTTGAATTTAAAGGCTATCGTAGCACTATTTTGCCGGTCCGGCCCGTTCAACTCAACTTTATCTTTACCAGCTGAACTATAAATAGACATAACATGCAAACAATAAAACACCCCTGATGCACCATGGATTCTACTCTTAATTGGCTCAAACTTGCACATGAATCTTCAGCTCCACAGATTTCCACCTGATCTAAAGCCTGATTAGACAAATTCTGACTAAACTATTTGTCCCCTTTTACTCCTCTAGCAAGATGAAACGCTGAGGCGACGTCGTTCTGCTGGATTCAGCGCAGATCTCCATCGCTGTTGAGCGTGCATCATCACCTGGAGGACACCTTTTTAACAGAACGCCGCTTCTGACGGCTAATTTAAGAGGACGGTTTTGGCACGGCGCGCCGGGAAACAACTCAATCCTCGGCTCTGGCCGGAGGAAGAAAAAAAAGAAAAAAAGAAAAGACGGGTTCAAGCTTTAACAATGAACGACTCTGGCTTTAGTGTGTAACAGAGAGTGAAACGAGTCAAAGGTTTCACTGAAACATGCTTTTTTTTTTTTTTTAATCCCCTCTGTAACAGGAGGCGACTGAAAGACCTTGACAAAATAGAAATGTCCAGGACACGAGAGAGAGAGAGAGAGAGAGAGAGAGAGAGAGAGAGAGAGAGAGAGAGAGAGAGAGAGAGAGAGAGAGAGAGAGAGAGAGAGAGAGAGAGAGAGAGAGAGAGAGAGAGAGAGAGGAGTGGAAATGGGAAACCTCTGGATTTAAGATGAGTCCTTCCAGAGCCATTTACATATTTGAGCATGCACTAATTATTTTGGCTCTTTAGTGTGTGTGTGTGTGTGTGTGTGTGTGTTGTGTGTGTGTGTGTGTGTGTGTGTGTGTGTGTGTGTGTGTGTGTGTGTGTGTGTGTGTGTGTGTGTTCGCTGGGCATTTTGAGGGGGGACATGCTGGCCATATGGAAAAGACAATGAAGCAGAGTAATTAAAACAGAACAAAGAAGAGAAGCGCCGGCACCATAATTAGAACACTGATTAATCAGCTGATAATTTTATCTTGATTAATGTGACTGATTTTCTCTTCATTTTGACCCCAGCCAGTCAGGCCCGCTCCAATTAAATTTAAATTATGCGTCGGAATCTGTCCAGTCCACCTCATCCTCCTTCTCCTCCTCCTCATCCTCTTCCTCCTCCTCCTCCTCTTCCTCCTCCTCCTCCTCATCCTCCTCCTCCTCCTCCTCCATCCCCAGACAGACACCTCCATGCACGCATTCTCTCTGCTCAAAGGCAAATGCAGCTGCAACTTCAAACTTTTTCCTTCTTTTTGTTCTTTAAACGTGAAATTCTACACAAAATAAAAATCATAAAAAGGATTAAAGTAACTGAATGTGTTTATCGCGTATTACAAACAATCCAAATAGTGGGGTTTTTTCTCCGTCTCTTACTATTGGGTAGTTTGTTATAGATCCACTAATTTCTACATCTTAGATGTTCGGTCATGCTGGGATATCGTTTTAGCTGTTGTGTGAATATTAAACCCTTTTTTTTTCTGTATCAAACCTAAAAAATCCAGATACTTTAATGACAGCAGTGGATGAAAACACTCATATTTAAAATGTAAGAAAAAATCTGCTGCCATGCCGTGTGAATGAAAGTATTTTGAATAATTTATCGAGTGAATAGACAGTAAATATATATGGGAGGGACTTGAACGTGTTGATTTTGATTCATTTTGCATGTTACAAAACTGTGGGATCAAAACAGGCCTGAGATAGTTATAGTTTAGTATAACTATCCCACATGGAATGAACCTATACGAGGACATATGCACATATGTGAAACCTACAAGCAGTTTATATGCACATATATTCTGCATATATGCGTATATATGCCACATATAGGCGAAATTGAGGTGCATATATGTCAATATACAGGCCATATAGGTCTCCTGTACTGCTTCTTTATTTCCACATATATACAGCCCATATCTCACTTTGGCAACTGTCATACATTATCAAGGCAATAACTAAGAACTAACTAAAAAACAATTATGTAAGAAGAACATATAGGTGCATATATGTATCTATATAGGTGCCTGTATGCACGTATATGTGTACATATATGTGCATTTATGTACATTATAATATAGGAAAAAGGCCAATTTTATATATGTCACATATATTAAAAACCTATATCAAAACCTATATTAAAACATATATGTTTATACAGGTTCTTTCAATATGGGCACATTGAGCGTTTCATCGTCACGTCCATTAGCTGCTAATGCTAGCTTAGCTTCTTTCCACGCCGGGAGCAGGAATTTATTTGCTCTTCTCGAATCCACAAAAGCGAAGGAGCCAGTTTTAGTTCTTGACGTACATCTCCAATATGTTCTTTCTTTGTATAAAGAACCTATATAAACATATATGTTTTAATATAGGTTTTGATATAGGTTTTTAATATATGTGACATATATAAAATTGGCCTTTTTCCTATATTATATGTACATAAATGCACATATATGTACACATATACATGCATTCAGGTACCTATATAGGTACATATATGCACCTGTATGTTCTTCTTACATAATTGTTTTTTAGTTAGTTCTTAGTTATTGCCTTGATAATGTATGACAGTTGCCAAAGTGAGATATGGGCTATATATATGTGGAAATAAAGAAGCAGTACAGGAGACCTATATGGCCTGTATATTCACATATATGCACCTCAATTTTGCCTATATGTGGCATATACACGAATATATGCAGCATATATGTGCACATAAACTGCTTTATAGGTTTCATATATGCACATATATCCTTGTATAGGTTCTTTCCATGTGGGTGTAGCCACAAGCTAATGGTAATTCCCGCTTTATTTGAACTACGCACCACTGTGAACGTTAAAGATAATTCGGTGGAGGTGTCATGTTGTCAAACCGGTGGTTCTGCGGCTCTGCAGGCGTTTCGACAAACAACTTTTTTTGGTGGATGGACACAAACGGTGGGATCTGTTGTTTGGACTTCTGTTCCTTGGCTGCGTCTTTTGTCCCAGGGTTGATTTACAGCTCTTCCCTTTGTTTGTCCAATAAAACCACGACGGTGGTGCCACTCCGGGACTGTTTCTTGTTGATTCGATTGGCCGTCACCACCAACCTGCACGTTAACACATTCACGCCGCCCAACCCAATAAAATAGCACTCATTTCAGCAGTCTTGGCAGATGAGTCTATAACCTTTGCATTTGATTTGCAGCTCACTTCATGTTAATAAAAAAAAATGACTTCATACTTAGTGGCAAACCTCTAAACAGCAGGACTTCATTGGGATTTATGGCTTTCAAAAGCATACAGGCAACAACAGATGACCAAAGGTGTGCGACGGATGACTGCTGACGTTGGGGGAAGTTTTGTGGGGAGCCAATAAGTGTAGAAAGTGAAGCAGTTTGACCTTTGCTTTGAGCTCAGCTCGTTCTGTAGCAGGCGCCACAACCGATTTCGGTGATGGCCGCCGATAGCAGGTGCATTTATTCTGTCAATTAGAGGAAGAGGGTGGGAGCAGTCGGGGGGAGGGGAGGGGGGGGGGCAAAAAAACGACAGAGGAAACTCTCCTCTACTTTTCCCACCCGCTCACCTCGTCCCTGGTTCCTCCCTCCCCTTCATCAACGCTGCCTGTCTTTTCATTTTTGGCCTGGGATCAACTGACTGGCTCCACGCCAGCACCTGCCGAGTGACTTTGGGCACCGCTGCCAACCACGCTGCCCCCCCCCCCCACAACCCCCCCTCCCATACCCGTCCAACGCGTCCTGGTGTGCCAGCATCAGGTTGGCCGGGACTCGGCGGTTGGAGGGCGACACTGCTGTCGCCCGTGGCCCCCGGTCCCGGGGGAGGCAGCACGCAGGGCCACGGTGTTAATGCTTTCAGATCTGGTTAAGAGCGGGGTGACAGCTCTGTTACCTGGGCGGGGGGGGAGGAAAGGGCATCTGCTTCCCTTCCAAAACCTGAAACCTGCTCACAAAACAAAAAGACACTTCGATGCACAGTTATCAAACCAGGAGCGTTGAATTTTGTAGATTTTAAATACAGATTTCAAGAAAAAAAAATGGTGTTTTCAGTGAGAAATGCTCCTTTTCATGCGTCACATCTGCTTCTTCTTTAATCTTTAGACATTTAGATCTGCACTTTCATTTGTTTATTTTTATTGTTTGCATTTGCCATGGATTTTTATATAAACATGTTTCAGTTTGAGGTTATGCTATGCTATGCTATGCTATGCTATGTTAAAATGCATGCTGCTGTGGGTCAAACATTATTATTATTGTCATCATTATTATAGTATTATTAATCTAGTTCATTATGAACAGTATTAATAATCATCATCATTATTATTGGTATTCAAAAATGTTATCTTTACTTTTTTACATGATTTTGTCGTCTTAGCGCTGTTTTTTTTTTTTTTACAATTCCTTTTTATTTTATTTATCCTTCAACACTTCCTGGCTCACGTTATTCATGCTTGCAATCATTCAAAATGATTCTTTGCTACACGGAACAAAGTCTAATTAGTGTATTAGCATTTGAGTGTTCTTGCAGACTTCCTCCTTCCGTCCTCATAATTAACTGCTAAATGACAGAAGACATGAATGGTAGGATTTTTCGCATTCAAGTAAATGATTTCAAACTACAACACACCCATACTGAACTTCTCATACAGTCCACATAAACACTGGTGTGAAAAAAATCACCTTTTATCTGTAAATGTGATCAAATGTGACGAATTGTAGCCTCGTGTTTAATCATACTGTTAGTGGAGGAAAAGTTGACCGATGTGGAAGTTTTTCTTTTAATCGAAATACAGTGAGAAATATTTCCCCCATTTAACATTTTGAAGCTATAAATAAAGAAATATGTGCAAATTTGACTGACTTATAGTTCTCTTGGGTACTTTATCATTGATTAACATCTAGTAATAACGTTAATTACGTTTGTGAGTTTGGAAGGTTGAATTTGGGTCTCGATGTCCCGATTAAGGAACTCTCACAGCTCTGTTAGTTAAAGGAATGATTATGGTTGGTGGTCTTATGTCTCAGTGGTCACAACTATTCCAGAGCATTAACATCGCCCTCCCGGAGCGTCAACGTCTTCCTTCATCGTCTGCTTATCCAGAGCGTCAACGTCTTCCTCCGTCAGTCGCTCTTCTAGATCGCCAACGTCTTCCTCCGTCAGTCACTCTTCCAGACCGTCAACGTCTTCCTCTGTCAGTCGCTCTTCCAGACCGCCAACGTCTTCCTCCGTCAGTCGCTCTTCCAGACCGTCAGCATCTTCCTCCGTCAGTCGCTCTTCCAGAGCGTCAACGTCTACCTCCGTCAGTCGCTCTTCCAGACCGCCAACGTCTTCCTCCGTCAGTTGCTCTTCCAGAGCGTCAACGTCTACCTACGTCAGTCGCTCTTCCAGACCGTCAGCATCTTCCTCCGTCAGTCGCTCTTCCACGGCGTCAACGTCTACCTCCGTCAGTCGCTCTTCCAGACCATCAGCATCTTCCTCCGTCAGTCGCTCTTCCAGAGCGTCAGCATCTTCCTCCGTCAGTCGCTCTTCCAGAGCGTCAACGTCTTCCTCTGTCAGTCGCTCTTCCGGAGCGTCAACGTCTTCCTCCGTCAGTCGCTCTTCCGGAGCGTCAACGTCTTCCTCCGTCAGTCACTCTTCCTGAACGTTAACGCCCCTCAGCTGCTCGCCGCCTCCTGTCCGAGCTCCCGGTACCGGTCTGGCCTGGGCCATGAATAAATGATGAAATGTGAAATGAATAAAAACATGAATGACTGTGGCGACGACGGCGTGTGACAGCCCAGAGATGGGAATTAGGAGCCAAAGCGGCGCTAAAGCTGGGTTATTGGGCAGGGCCCCCCGCTAACGAGCCGTGAGATTGAGTTTGACACGTCCACGAACAGGTGCTCGTTCATCTTCCCAAATAAAAGCGCCGCACCAAAAGTCGCCCGTCCAAAACAACAACGCTGGAATCTTCCACCAGGTAAGATGTGACGACCCGGACGGGCTCGTTGAGAGGAGCTCCTCCCCGACAGCGTCGTCTGTAGTTTGGAAGGGTTTGATTCTTCTTCGAGCGCTTTTGGATGCATTCTGCCGGGCACAGGTGTGGCAGTGTGGGCAATAACAAGCACTGACTAATTACCACAGCCATATCCATAACAGCCCTAAACCCCCAAAGTGTGCTCAGAGTACCCCTCCGCCTCCTCCATCTTCTCCTCTCTCTCTCTCCGGCTAATTCATGGAACTGGGCTCGTGTCCAGGGGCCTCGCTGCATTTCTGCCGGGGAACCAAATAAAGCTGGACGGGCCTCCCGGGATCCTCTAATGTCTGCCGTAATTGTGAGTTATGGGGAAACATGGCGAGAGCACGGGGGTCAGGCCTGTCAGCAATCACAATTTGCCACAACTCTTCCTGTTTATCCCCCCGAACGCGAGGAAATTAGCATTAGCACGCCGATCTGTTTCCATCTCATCCTTCCCGGTTCTCCGTATCGCCCTCCCGGTTGTACTACCAACTGGAGTGGACCGCGCTCCGACAGCGAGTCCTTTTTTATTTTAGTGGCCTTGGGAAATATTAGATTTCACACTCCCTCCGAACAGCAGCGTTATCCATTTAATGAGAAAAATTAAACTCTCCGGTGGAACGAGGGCGGTAACGGCTCTCACGACGGGGCCGTTTTTCTCTACGAGCCACTGCTCACTCTCGACCTGGAGTCCGTGTCCCGATCCCTCTCGAGTGCTTCAGTACAGAGTCCGATTAGCAAAAACAGACGGCGTCAGTCCGAGACAGATTTAGAGTCGAGCTCGTCAGAATTCGGAATGAAGAAGAGCTCCAACTAATAGATACTCTCTGGAAAAGGGTATAAAGATGCTTGCAATGAATAGACTTGATAATTTGTGTAATTTACAGTTTAATTTTTAGAGATACTAGAGAAAAACTGAATTTAAAATGTCTTGATTGGCCAACAGCCACGGTAATGGAAAAGAGACAAGTTATCATCAGCTGTTGGAAGTTGACCAAAGTCTATGAATTAAAGAAAACCCATCAGAACTTGGTCTTTAATGACGTCTACTGTGATCAAGAGTTTTCTGATCAGGATACAGTGACGACTGCAGGATTATCACGACGGACCGATCGGCTCTGGAAGGCCGTTGAAAGTTAAAACACATAGACCAGAGCTGGTCGGCAGCTGGAACACCAGCAGAATGATCGTTCCATGGAAGGAGGGATGCGGAACACTGGCAGCGAGGGGATTATGACAGCGTGGGAAAGGTGGGGGGAACCAAACTTTCAGCTCGACCCCTGTATAGACCCAGGTGGCCTGATAGATAGACCCTTTAGTATCTCAAGGGAAGATGTTTGAAACAAAAGATAAGAGTGTCTCTAGAATTGTACAGAAAAAGCGACAAATCACTCCAAATGTTGGTTGTTTCAGGAAACTCTAACCCAGGATGGTTGAGAAAAGGTGCCGTGTTGTGCACCCATCTGACGAGATTGCAGTTAGCATGTGTTTTTGCAGGTGATCAACCTCACGGACGAACAGGAGAATTCAACCGAAGGTTCTGTGTGCATTCGATCTTGTCCACACGAGAACGATCTGCTTTAAACTTTCGAGTTTCTGTGCTTGTTTGCTTGAATCCTCATGGACCGATTGGATAGAAATTTACCTCCACAGGCATGAGCAACACATTGGCAGTCTGATGGATGATGGATGCATTTGCTAATTGTTGTGTTGGAACTTTGCAATAGTTGGTTGAAGCCCAAACAAGATACATCATTTCTCCAGGGTTGACCTCAAGCGTTAGGGTTGGGGCCATTTTGTAAACTGATGACAGAACAGTACTCCACCCTGGATCGGACCACTAGAACAGTCAGTTATACTGAGTATTTTTCTCTGCTGTCCTCACCTCCTGCTGCAGGTACTTCCTGTTCATTGTGCAGTGGAAAAATCACGGACAAATCCCTTCCTGAGAGTGTAATGATGATCACTATAAAAGAAGGCCATCCATTTTATCCATTTTAAAAGAGCCCACACTGGAGAACATCCACCCCCTGCTGCTCTCTGCAGGGAGACGGAGACTCTTGAAAATCCCAACAGAAATACTGAAAATCATCTAATTCCACTAATTAATCAAACACTGCTCCTCCAGGTTCCTCACACCCCGCTCTAAAAAACCTGCCTCAATCACTCAGTTGTGATTTGCACTCTCCATTTATTCTAAACTGCTTGATCGAGCTGCAAAATGCTTCCTTATTGTGTCTGAAGCAATGACGTTAAATCACATTCTGATCTTGAGGTCTGAGCAGTGGTGAACCACCAATGGTGAAAACTCACTGATCGTCAAAACAGTCCTTTACCAAATGGTAAACGACTGCAGGATCCCTGCACGCAGCTGAAGCAAGCCAAAGAAAAAAAAAGTGAATTTATATTTATGACAGTGGAAGGTCTGAATTGACGCACACTCCCGGGGGGGGAGGTTGTGTTTTCATGGCGGCGGTTTGCAGGCCGTGGAATGAGGTAGCGTTACTCTAGCAGCTGTGCAAACATGGCTAATGCCGCGCTACCGCTGTTTCCCTCCACCAACCTGCAACGCTGCTAATCATAGCGCGCAGCCCCTGCGACTTTACCCCGAAGCCCTCAGAAGCAAAAGCAATGGGCACCTCCAAAAATACCATCCTCCTCCATCCTTAGCGCCGAATGACTCAAGCAGCGCTGGGAGGATCGGGGCGGCCTAAACCTGGAAGAGTCGGATTGCCGGTGCCCCGCTGGGCGACTGCGTAACAGGTCAGGAAACAAAACACGGCATCGGGGCGACAACCCTCACCAGTGTTTTCATGGTACACTCCCAAGTTTTGTTTTTTTTTAATAAGTTGTTCCTTTAAAACAGCGGTCTCACTACATATTACAAATGTAGACCTCACATTGACCATGCAAACATAAAAATCTGTGGAAAGTTGCATCATGAGGGTTCCTGGGGCTTTTTGCTGGATTTAAATCCACAAGTTGTTCAAATCAGCCCGTTATTCTGATGAATTCAGTGCAGTTTTGCATCCATCAGCCCCTCTCAGTCTCAGTGAGGGGACTTGACTTGACCACCAGCAGTGGAGGCGGCGGCGGCGGCGTTAGCTCAGAGAGCCCCGTATGCAGAGATACAGTATGTTAACCAGACAGCAACACTGCAGCAGTCATGAATAATACACAAAGGACATCATAGACAATACAGCGCACACAACTCAGTCGCCCCTCGCACTGCACTCCACCTCCACCACCTCCTCCCTGTCCTGTTTTCCATAAATAATGCATTAAAAGGAGGAAGAGCTTGTTTACTTGCGGTTTGTGCGGTTCTTCTCAGGCAAATTATTTCCCTCTGTTTGACTGATGGGTCAACAGAAGGCGAGGAGGAGACTTCTTTTTCAATCTCTGTCCCTTTTTTTATTCACACTTTCATGGGTTTTTTTTTTCTCCTTTCCTTTCCTTTCCTTTGTGTGTGTGTGTGTGTGTGTGTGTGTGTGTGTGTGTGTGTGTGTGTGTGTGTGTGTGTGTGTGTGTGTGTGTGGCAAGGCAATGAACTGATAGGAATATCTTCCATATTTCTCTCCACAGTGGTGAATTGGAGGAGACAGATCCAAAAGAAGGACTGTCAAACCAACAGCACACCACACACACACACACACACACACACACACACACACACACACAGAGCCGGACTGTTGGCGTAATGATCAGCAGGCTGTTAATGTTACGTCCTCAGAAGGAAAGAAAAAGAAAAAAAAAACACCTCTCGGTTTGTTTTCCTCACCAGATGCTGTACCTGCACAAACTAGCAGAAACTCCTTGCTTGTG
The DNA here is from genome assembly GCF_963422515.1 of Blennius ocellaris. Taxonomy (NCBI): domain Eukaryota; kingdom Metazoa; phylum Chordata; class Actinopteri; order Blenniiformes; family Blenniidae; genus Blennius; species Blennius ocellaris. The sequence goes on along the minus strand of NC_137662.1, from coordinate 23,737,894 downwards.
CAAAGACTTCCTCTTTTTTTTTTTCAAATAAATTGCACCTTTTGTGTGTGTGTGTGTGTGTGTGTGTGTGTGTGTGTTTTCTTTTTTTCCCCCCAGTGAGCAAAATGTTGACGCGAAGCAAAATCGCAACTTTTGCCAGGGATGCAGTATGTGTGTACGGTGACGGCGGAGACAATTAAAAGCTCGCTCTATAACGAAGGAGAGAGGCTTCTAATGAAGAGGCTCAGACAGAGCGACGCTGACCTTCCCCGACCCGCACATGAAAAGAGACGCGGTCGGCAGAATGCCTACAAAGCGTCGTCCCGGCACCCTTTGAAGTGGCGTGCAGAAAAACTCGCCATCTGGTGCGATCGTCACATTTTCACTTTGACAATCCTGGAAATTCTAAAAAAACCCGACGGGGCCCCCGCTCTGCCTCGCAACACAGTTTGTGCCGCGCTTCCGATCATCTCGCGCGGCAGACACCTTCAGTCTCTCGGAAATGTCACATCAGTTATCGTGGACTCGGAGAAAAAAAACATTTTCTCACGACGCAAATTAATTTGAGGGCCCGCTTGTGCAGCGACAACTTCGAGTCTTGTGTCCAGGCGCCGAAAACCAAACTTTTTGGCAACACCTTCTACGGTATTGCTTTATGAGAATGCTGGAGCTCCCGTTGTCGTGTAGACGGGCAAAAACGACACTTTCTGAAACCCCCCCCCCCCCCTCGAGCTCAAATCCTGGTTAGCACGCGAAAAAGCTGACGCCAAGCCTATAAATCTCTTAGACTTGGTGGTTTTATTTTGACAGTCACTATAATAACAATCCAACTTGGTCGTCTGTCCACGAGGACGTCCACGTTCCCCCATTGTTAATGTTTACAGCATAGATATAAACACTGGATGCCGCACCATTATTTGTTTATTTTTACATAATTTGGGCTTCCAGCTCATAAAACCCATGAAAACAGGAATTCAAAACAATAGAATACTGTAAAAATCTAAAAATAAACAAATAAATACTTGAAATCCTTTGAATTGTGGGCCCTGAATCTATAATCTATGAAAGTTTAACTTTTTGAATGGAATTGTGGAAATAAATTAACTTTTCCATCGTATTCTAATTTTTTTGGAAAGGGTCTGTAGATCCCAGGCTAGAAGATCCTCAAAGACATTCGTAGCTCGCTTGCTAGCTCACGTAGCAACGCAAAAAATACCTCGACGCCCAGTCCAATCAGAAAATTCTCCGATAAAATAGTGATTACAGCAGAGGATGGAGTTAGAAATTGAGTAAGTAAGTAAGTAAGTAAAATGGATTTATAAAGCGCTTTTCACAGATAAAATCACAATGTGCTGTACAGGAGAAAAGGTCAAACAACAATAGAAAATGTATATACATGTGTAAAATGTAAGTGACACTAGTGGAAACCCATCAATCAAAAGCTTTCATTGACCTTGCAGCCTTTTGATTGGATATCGGAGCCAAATTCAGCTTTGTTTCGCATTTTAATGAGTAAGTTTGAAGAAAAGATACCAGCTTCTGCCCTCGAGATCCGCTTGTCGTGAGCTGAAGCCCCGTAACGCTCTGGAGTCCGTAGAAAACATCCACGTCTGAGCTTCTTTCTGCCCGCGAGTCTCTCTTTAAGCGCAAGCCTTCACTTCACGCCGCACCTCGGAGCGTCTAAATCGGGCTCGGCAATCCGGCAGTGTTAAATATGCACTGTGAAATCCGTCTTATGCACCGCTGACGTAGGTGCAACAGTCGCCAGCACCACCCTGTCCACCCGGCCCGGCCCCCGTCGTCGAGCGACTCATCCTGGCGTCACGCGAGTGTGATCCTCACCTCGGGTCAGAGGCGGCGGCGGCGATCAACCCGTCAACTCTCCTTCCTTGACGGCGCGGCGGCAGGCCGGGACTCGCTGCAGGACGAGCGGTGGAGTCGTCGGGGATCCAGAAGGTTCCAGGAGGTCGTTCCACTGCCGGGATGAGCCGACATCATCCCCCGTGCATCCAGAGGCAATAAATTGTCCTGTCGAGTAGGAAAACAACGGCAATAACGCTTTAAGAAAGTCTGTGGCAGGTTCCACGAGACATGCTTCAAACAACAGTGAGGATTGATGGTTATACTTGGCTTTTCCAGTTTACCAAGAGAATATAATCTGTTTGTTTCTTCTTCATGGGTCGAATTCATAATTTACAACTATTAGAACTCTTAGAATCGTTCTCTCTTGTCAAAAATGCAAAAAAACAAATTTTTTGGCATTTAAGACGAGAGACTGAATTTAGTTTGAAAGACTTCCTCATAATAAATCTAACAATATAACATCTATTGGTTCAAATGGTCATTTGAGACTAATAACGAAAATCCTTTTTTTTTAATCATTTGTACTCCACCCCCCCAAAAAAATTATATAAAACAGGTTGATTCCTTTACGTCACATCAACGTAAACATCTGATCAACATCCTCAAGCTTTAGTTTGTTGTTTTATGCATTTTCTCATCCATCCAGGTGGGGAAAAAAACCTCCTATTGGCCGCCGCGCGCGACCGTACGGGACAGGGGGGGGCCGATCCGGCGCGCGACACGTTTCCCCACCACAGACGGACGCTCCCTCCTCGTGTGTTCTCTCAATAATCCGCCTGCCCACTGGGCGTCATTGAAACCTGGCCGCCGGTGGCCGCCGTCCAACACGTATTCCCGCAAGAAGTTGACTTATGAAATCAAAACTTGGAAAACCAGTGAGCCGAGTCCATGCATGCGAGCGTCAGCCGGCGGCACGTGCACGTTTTGCAAATCCTCACACAAACACACACGCACACACACACACACACATTGCAGATGCACGTGGCACATTGCGTGTGTGTGTGTGTGTGTGTGTCACGTACGCCGGCGGTCACAGGTGAGTGTCATGTGTGATGATCATTATTGCCATACACCTGCTCCGCTCCCGCAATTAACTTTGCCGATGCAAATGAGCCTTATTGCATCACCGAGGCCTCGCCTCCTCCCCAACAGACTCCGCCATGTTCATCTGCTGGATCTAATTAAGGTAATGAGGGAGGGAGGGAGGGAGGGATGGAAGGAAGGAAGGAAAGGAAGGAAAGGTTGGACGGAGGAGCGGGGAAGCAAAATGAGAGGAGAGCTGCAGGAGGGAGGAGAAACAAGGAAACGTAAAGATCTGCAAGACGGAGGGCCTGCATGGCCGTACACAATGACGGGTGTGTGCGTGTGTGTGTGTGTGTGTGTGCATAATCACATGCATTTGTGTGAATTGATGGAGTGTCGGAAGAAGGGAAGAAGTGGAGAAAGGATGGGAGGAGACAGCAGGTGTTCTGACAAGGACAACAGCAATCTCTCTCTCTCGCTCTTTCTCTCTCTCTCTCTCTCTCTCACACACACGCACACACACACACACACACACACCTATGCACAATGCTGCCCTCTTCACACACCTCTAGAAAACACTCAGATACACACACATGTTCATGCATGTATATATCATATCACTTGGCAACACACACACACACACACACACACACACACACACACACACACACACACACACACACACACACACACACACACGATTTATCAGCAGTAAATAACTTCCACAAAGCTGTCGGGACGCAGCACGGCCTGCGATATCCAGAGTCCCGTTCGGCACCGTGTTTGATCGTTCACATCTTCTGGACGTATTTAAATCCCCCGTTAACGTTTTCCTCTCATCTCGTCTCATTGAGCCTCGTTCCCGGTCCTCACTGTTCTATTTATGTGTCGAGGCTGTCTGGGCTGATACACCGTCTATATATTTCCCATATATACCGACTCCCCTCTCATTTCAGGTCTCATCTCTCGCCCGGTACGTTTGTTTTGCTTAGTGTTGCTCTTCCTATCCGGATTGTAATCGCCTTCGTCTGTAGAGTCACACCGTCTTCGTGACTTCTTGAAACTGAATATGCTGCAGTTTGCGTACCACCGGGGGGCGCTGTGTTTTTGCAGGTCAACACATGAACACAGCTCTCACAGCCGTCTCCCTTTGTGGACTTCAGACCTGCATTTAACAGACAACACGTGAGCGTATAGGACCCCAAGCTACATGCTACATGATGCTAACAGCAGGAAGAGCACAGCCATAGACCTATAGAACTAGAATTATACAGAGGTTTATGATATAAAACTAGATGCCGTACAGCCTATCAGCGCCTGTTCACACGATGTGCCTACCAGCGCCGCCATCTTGGAGAGGTCTCCCGCTTAGTGCTAAGCATATAGATCCCAGGCTAGTGACGCCACAAAAACGTTCGTAGCTCGTTTGCTAGTCCACGTAGCGACACAAGTAATACCTCGTTTTAAAGCTGAGGAAAAGCTCGTGGAAAAATTTTTGGGAGGGGGAAACGTATTCCAGCATCTAGTCCCACATGGAAAGAACCTATATAAACATATATGTTTTAATATAGGTCATGATATAGTTTTTTGATATTTGCGACATATATAAAATTGGCCATTTTCCTATATTATGTATACATAAATGCACATATATGAACACATATATACTTGCATACAGGTACCTATATAGGTACATATATGCACATATATGTTCTTCTTACAAAATAGTTTTTTAGTTCTTAGTTATTGCCTTGATAATGTATGACAGTTGCCAAAGTGAGATATGGGCTATATATATGTGGAAATAAAGAAGCAGTACAGGAGACCTATATGGCCTGTATATTCACATATATGCACCTCAATTTTGCCTATATGTGGCATATATACGCATATATGCAGCATATATGTGCATATAAACTGTTTATAGGTTTCATGTATGCACATATATCCTCGTATAGGTTCTTTCCGTGTGGGGTGTTTTATATCTATGTTCATGATCAGTAATCTACTTCTAAAATTCTATGTGCTCTGTCTTCTTCTGTGTTGTTGGTGTGTTTGGTGAGTCACAGCGCCCCCTATAGGCCTGGCATGTGTACTACACGCCCTGAAGCCTGGTGTTGAGCCGAGTTCATAGTGACGTGTGGACGGAATGTTTTCGGAGAAGCCTGGGGAGGAAAAAGATTGTTTTTTTTTTCGTGTGGATGTGGCCTAAAAGTTGTTTGGTATTGAGTCGTTCACTCGTCACGCAGCTGGTTCCTGTCATGCTGCACGAGGGTGGACGCCCTCTCCTCCCCCCCATATCCTCCATTACCATCGTGTTGCGATAGCATTTCGGGTAAACACCCAATTATAATCTCTTTTCTATTAGCTCTCTTTCTATCTACATTTTTTTTGCCTTTCGCTTTCTGCATGGGGGGAATTTCTGTCACGCCCAATGCGGCGCACTCTTTTACAAACGGGGGATTTATCCGCGGTCCTGAACGCCGCCGCCTGACCTGATGAGTCCTGCCGGTCGGCGTTCTCATCACTCATCTCGCGGATAGCCGGCGATCCCCGGGAGCTGCCGTGCCGGTCGGACACGTCGCCGAGCAGCTGCTGGGTGTTTAGGCGAATAAAAAGGGGGAGACCGGAGGCTGTTTTCGAGGCCCGCTGCTGTTTTGTCTCTCGGTCGCGTCGGCCTCCGCTGGGTTTAATCTGACGAGCCGCCGCGGTGACTGATTGACCGGTGAATGAGCTGTTTATTGGATGCAAAGGGAAACAAATTGCAATTTGACGTGTTCCCCGAGTCGCCTAATGAGAGCGGGGATGAAGTATATCACCCTCTTGCTTTGCGCTCTCCTCTCTCAGCATGGGCTTAAACCCAAAACAAGGTTTTTGGACCTCCGCCAGGGCGAGCGCAATCACTCCCAGACTGCACGTGTTGCATACGTGTGTCAAAATGGAGAGACGGCGTGGCGCTAAAATAAAAAAAATCCTTTACGTATGCCCTCCGAATCAAGCTCTGCGCTTCTTAACCATCCTGCACGATGCAACACGCCGCGCGGGCTTTTATTACCTGAAATATGTACGTCCAACAGCCGGCCCGTCTCCCACACAATCAATCTGTCTTCCTCATTACGGCTCCTCGTGTGGCAATGAAGAGAGAATCCCTCGTCTGAATGAGATAAAGCACAAAGTGCCCCTGATTCCTTTCCTCCCCGGCTATCTGCAGGTGAGCGCCACAGCTTTCTAGCAATTACAAGACGTCGGCTACAGAAGCAAATGTTTCGCGTTCCGATTCATCTGCAGCCATTTAGACAAGTGATGGATAGATTTTTTTTTTTTTTTACTTCGTTTTCCAGGTATTTACCAGCCTCATCTTCTCACAACAAGGTGATTCACATTGCAACACAACTGGTAAATCAAAAGATTCTCTAAGAGGTCATTGGGTCAGTTGGAAAAACAATATGAGACACCCTCCATTGTGTTTGGATGTAAAATTAGCCATATCGTACTGATATTTCATTTCCCCCTGAACAAATATATTAACCGCCTCATGTTTGTGTCTTTTGTTTCTAAAATGCATCGGATCTTCCAGACATTTTTAACGTGCGGCCATTATTTCTTACTGTTGATGTTTACGTTACAAACTTGATCTCGTCTCGGGGGAGGGGGGGGGGGGGGGTCACGACACCCGCGCATGTGCACAAGAGCTGTTTACATGCAGCCGCCGTGAGCGGGAAGTCGAATGCTTAACATTTTAATTCAAAAACATTATCACGTAAACGGAGACTGATTTTGGCATTCGGCAAACGAACGGAGAGCTGATTTATCAGCGGCGCCCTCCCTCCGTCTTCTGTGTGTGTGTATGTGTGTGTGTGTGTGTGTGTCACATGACTTCCTTAATGACAATCTGTGTGTGATCTCACAATCCTCCCCTCAGCTTCTCCTGTTGATAAAGCCTGATGCTTGTTTTTCCCCTTTTGTTGCCCTTAATGGAGGCTTAACGTCTCCACTGGCAGATCAATACCACTTTAGGAATTATTTGCACCGTTTTTTTTTTCTTTCTTTCTGTCTTAAGGGGGGGGGTGGGGGGTGGGGGGGGTCACTCATTAGCATGCAGTCTTTATTAGCCTGTCTATGTGTGTGTGTGTGTGTGTGTGTGTGTGTGTGTGTGTGTGTGTGTGTGTGTGTGTGTGTGTGTGTGTGTGTGTGTGTGTGTGTGTGTGTGTGTGTAATTAATCTGCTGGCCCTCAGCTCTGATTATGCTCAGATTCTTCCACACAGCTGAACACTCTCCACCTCCTCGTCCTCCTTCTGCCTCTTCGCTCATCAAAACAAGTCAGATATGGTGAGTTATGATTTTTAACATGTGGCAGCAGGAGGAGGAGGAGGAGGAGGAGGAGGAGGAGGAGGAGGAGGAGGAGGAAGAGGCAGTAGTATGGTATTTTTTGTAGTACCATGATTTGGATCATACTACCTCTCAATTTCAATGATTACCCTAAATAAATGCACCATATTATTATCAACAATATTGAAGTATTTCTGATATGGACACAGTACATAATGTGGTACTTGCAGTATGTTAATGTGCATTACTGTTTTTCAAACAGTATTATTTTTGTAGAGTATTATGGTCATTTTGGAAGTATTATTGAAAATGTGTTAGGGTTTTGGTTAAACGCGATAGAATTGCACAAGTTTGGCAATAATATTGTAATTGTGATAATGTTGCTGTACTTTCAGTGATTTTATGGTAGTTTTGGGAATATTAGGGGGACAGCTGTGGATTTGTGGGCAGAGTGGTCATCACTCAAGCGGAAGGTTGCAAGTTTGATTCCCTATATGTCCGTGCACCAAAGTGTCCTTGAGCAAGACGCTGAACGCCTCTATGGGTGTACTGAGTGACTCGCAGCCCCCATTGGTGTGTGAGTGTGTGTGTGAATGGGTGAATGTGATTAACAACGTGAGGCACTTTGGGGACTGTTTTTTCAACAGTATTCCTGATATTACCGCCGTGTATAATGTGGTATTTTGAATACTTTAACGTGCACCCAATAATATCTTTTGACAGTATGAAACTATTTTTGGGAGTATTGTCGTGATTTTTAGTCGTAATTTGGGATTTTTGTTGCTATTATGGTAATTACGGATCGTGTCATGGTATTTCTGGTTTTCTTACGGTATTTCTGGGTAGTTTTTTGATATGGTATTTCTGGGTAGTCTTTTGATATGGTATTTCTGGGTAGTCTTTTGATATGGTATTTCTGGCAGTATTATCATATTTTCGGTCATATGGTATTTGGAGGCAGTATTATGGTAATTTTTACTGTATTATGGTACTTTTGGTAGCAATGTGGTATTTCTGGTGGTATTACTAGATTTTGGTAGTATTAAAATATCAATATATTTTAACAGTACGTTGGTCGGTCAGAATGTAATAACATATTCCTTTATTAATCATATTAAAATATAATTTTATAAGTACCCTGCTATTCATTCAGTCTTGAATCCAGCCATGTTTTTAGTGTTTAGCTTTTTTTTGTAGTTTTAGTATTTTTGCACACCACTATAATGTTTAACTGTAATTTTACCAGTTCCTGAATGTGAACATTTTATTTCTAAGAATATCCTGCTATTATTAACTGTGTATCATAGGATTTTAAACAAAACCACAATTTTTTTCAGTGTATTTTTTCCAATACTATATTTTCTTGACAATATTTAGTATTTTGGATGCTACAGCGCTGAATAACTTGGGATTTTTAACAGTAATATTGCATATTTTTTCATACCACACTGTGCAATATGGTAGTATTTTATTAGTAGTAGTAACATTACGATTAGCCTTCATTTTAACAGTACAGATATTGTATTTCTAACAGTATTGTTGTATTTTCTACAGTATCGGTGTGTGTGAGTTTAAGCAATAATTAGTCTTAATGAATCCATCAATATTGGTATTTTCTACAGTACTGTATGAGAATATTAGGATTTTGTCACAGCACCATGAACCTAAATGATAAAAATGACCATCAGTGAAATAGGAGGAAGATTGTCATTCGTGCAGTGGGGAAAAAAAGAGAGAAAAGTCCATAAATATACTCCCTTTATTTCCTGGATGTTTGCCTTTAGGTGATTTAGGTGAGGAGTCAATAAGCTGCATGGTTCAGATCTATTTAAAAGCTGCATCGTGTCAGTGCGTGGGCACAACGGACCTGATCTGCAATCGTTGTCGCCGTAATAATAATCCTGCAAATCCTGCAGGAGAAGGTCGAGTCAGGAGGCCTGAAACCAGAAGAGGTGATCACAACTTCTCACCACTAGTCTCTGCTGTTGCATCAGGAATCGGGCGTCAGGATTTCTGCCCCTCTGCTCGATCCTGCCTTCTTTCCTACTCATCCAACACCGCAGCTATGAGAGAAGAGGCAGAGGAAAACAGAGGCTTGTGGCATTGCACACATTTATCAACCAGTTTTAACGTTTAAAAATCACTTTCATCCGGTCTGAAAACGTCACGCTTGAGCCGATTTCTCGTGAACCCACAATATCTCGTGCGGCTGTGAAGTATTGGTCCCCGAGGTTTCGAGGAGGAACGGCCTGCCCAACCTGAATCCTCGTGAGTGGGTCGTTATTGGACGTCTTGTGCTCGTCATGGTTTGCCATGAAAAAAAACAAAAACCACAGCGTTCGAACACAAAGGATGGTCATAAAGGCACCGGAGCTCGAGATCAACTTCGTTTGTCGCTTGTTTCGTGTGACGTGAGACGGTACGTTCTGGAAACTTTCAATTCAATTCAACTTTTTTATGTAGCACCACATGTGACGCAGTTGTTTCTAGGTGCTTTTAAACAGAGAAGAAACCCGAGATGAGAGATGGAAGATTGAAAGAATGAATGAGTAGAAAAGGCAGAACTTAAATCACAGCTGAACGGGCAGTCGAAGGAGTCGAGCTGGAACCAAAACGTTCTGACGACCTCTCCCTGAGCTCACCGGAAGAACCAGCACAGACCAGCGCTCTCAGAACGAGGGAACCAGGGTGACCGGGATGTTTAAAACCTGCTGAGCCGGAAGAGAAACGCTTCAAACATTTGCTGTTGTTGAGTTCTACTGTTGGATCTGTCTGGATCTCCTGTAGGATCCAGTGACGGTTTCCCGTGGACACAAGTACCGCTGTAGTTCCGTTAAAAGCCACCGGGTTGGAGAGAACAACCAGGGAATCTACAGCTGGAGGAGGTCATGCAGAGGCCTGAGTTAGTGGAGGATCTGATGGAGGTGGATCTCCGCTATGCTGGACCTGACGATGTGGCCTGGATGGTCTGTTTGGCCTCTTACTGTGAGGAACACCTCCAACCTCACGACGAAGCAGCCCTATGAAAGAAACCCAAGCTGGTGGAGGCCCTCCGAGATTCCTGGAGCTTCTCGGAGGGAATCGAAACCATTCCCTCCGAGCAGCTCCAGGAATCGATGAAGCAGCGACGTTGAGGCACACCCCTCCAGCAGCCACACGGCTTCCTCTCAGATGCTTTGAGGACGTGGCAGCAGAGAGAAACTCCAGGACAGCCTGAGACAGACGGATGACGAACGTCTCACCGAGAGCCACGTAAGAGGAGCTCTCACTTTCCCCAAGACCAGAGTCCACTTCTTACGACAGTCACGGCAGATCCCACTGGATCCAAACACTTCCAGACAGAGTCATTGGATGGTCACAGGTCCTGAGCAGAGAGCGTTTGACTGGACGTTGTTACGGGGAGGCGGAGTGGAGAGGGAGAGGAGTTTATGTCGCAGCCAAGAACATCGGCAGAGCAAACGACGACTCTCCTCCACAGAGTCCAGACCCACGTCGAACACGACTGGCGGGAAACTTTACTGTCGCGCCCGAGACCCTGCAGAGTTCGTCAAACCTCAGTAGAGAACGTCCGCCACATCGACCGGTGTCGTTTTTCTCAAGGAGTCTCCAAACTTACGGATCTGAGACGTTGAGGAGATTTCTGACCACCCAACAGATGGCCGTCCGTCTTCTCAGACACTTTGTCCCTGGAGACAAGGCTGTGAGATACGAGTGTCACGATACAGAAATAAGAGTTAATGGAGGAAAAACATGTGGATTTCAGCCTTCAGTCACCTCACTGATTCCTCAACCGATGGTTTTCTGATAGTTGGACTCGTTTCTAAAGCTGCTTCGTCTACCACATGAAGCTGGAGCTTTTACAGCTTTTGAGGGGATTTTAACTCAAAATGGGAATGTTTCACATGTTTTTTTTGATTGTTTATTCTTTCCTGATGGGATCCTTAAGCACAGATTTGAGGATATTCTCTGTTAACAGTGAAATGATTGTTTTGTGTTTTTCAGGATTTCTGGATCTTCATCCGTCCCCCAAGTTGCAGTAAGTTTGATTCTTCTAGCTGGACCCACATGTCGACAACCGTTGGTCTGGTTTCCCCTCTTTTGAGACCATTCCTAAAAATTCGGAATGTCAATCGACTTAAAATTGGGAGTCATTGTTGTTTTAAGTCAAAACCCTTAAATAAAATCCATTCAGTTTGTTCTTCATTTTAAATTATTTATATTAAATAATCTGTTTGGGACTTTGGGACTCTGGAGGAGGAAAGATTCCAAATCTGTGTATGTTTCGACTTTTTTTTTTAATTTCTTCAAAGTGCTAGAAACGAGTTCAACTGTTTTTCCTCACAGAATATCGACGATTCCAACCAGATGATCGTATCCTGAGATTTGGGTGAAAGAGCTCCTGACGTCCCACGACGTTCGTCACTTCCCAACATGTGCAGGACGACGCGATTGTAAGATAATCCAGGTGCGCATATTGAAAGAAATATCAACAAAAAAAATTTGTATTTGAGAAAGTAAACTTTTGCGGCTGGATAAGAAGAAAAAGAGAAAAGTCACGCGAGGCGGATCTCACACGGTGCTGATTCACCGTGTGACCAAACACCGAGATCGAGTCGAGACTAATGAAGTCTTTAATTTGGTTATAGTTTATTAATGTCACAGACACTCCGCCATTAATCATATTAGAACGTCTCTGAGTGTGAATGCACTGATCTGTGTGTGTGTGTGTGTGTGTTTTCTGTGTGTGTGTGTGTGTGTGCACCGCATCCATGTGAGTTCGCCATTTTAAAGGAGCGTCATTATCGCCGTGGGTTACCCCTCGTCCCCCAACCCCCACAGCCAACCCCCCCCCCCCCCCAACCCCTACACCCCCATCACAAACCCCACAAACCATTTTCATTCCAAAGTCATTAATATGCAAACTTATTCAAATGAGATTGTAATTAAGCATCTACTGAGTGGGAACCCTTTTCATGATAATTTATGATAAACTCCTCGCCACCTTTGATTGAGATTGATTTTTGGTGCCGGCGAGCCGACCTGAATACAAAGCTACACCTGAGAGACCCGGAGGGGAGAATAACACTTTAAAAAAAAAAAAAAAAAAAAAGAAGACAGCAAAACTTATTTCATGGCTGATTGTGCCACAATCATCTTGGAGGAGTAACAAAGATCTATTTGAATAATGCATTCCCACTGTGCTGGCGATGTGCTCAGACTGTAACTACAAAAAAAAAAAAAAACTAAACAAAAAAAAAAAAAACCCTGAAGTGGAATATGTGGTGTTGGCGTGGAGGTCTGCCTAATGGGACGTAAACCAGGCACAGAGTGCGTGTAAGGTGTGAGAATGTTGCACTCATGTGTAACTGGGGTTTTAAACGTGCCGGAGAAAGGCTTCTAGAAGAGCGGCAGCAGGAAATACCTCCATCCTGCAGCTTATGTATCGAAATATATTACATCTGTAACACAGCTGGTATTATGGTGAGTATAGCTGTCTTGTTCTGTTCAGGACGTACAGCCCCCCCCCCCCCTGCATTTGACATCCCCACGGGCCAAGGCCTTGCAGGGAAAGGACAGAAAAATATATGTTAGTTAATATAAGTTAATATATATATATTAACTTCAGAGCGGTGTTGGCATGTTGTGGAAATGATTCAATATTGCCATGTTCAGGCGGAGAAACCATGACAACAGACGGAATAACTAGCCTTTCCAGATTAAATGTTCTCGGTCTTGGATTTTGTGAAATAGATTTAAAAATAAATGCGACTTATAGCCCAGAGTGACTCATATACGTTTGATTTCCGCTTCACATTTTGACTCCGGAGCGACTTATAGTCTGGAAAATACGGTAGTTGGTAATGTGACTGGTATATCAACGTATACAGTACATAACGTCTGGGAGCACTAGATGTCACTGTTTGACCACAGGAAAAAAAAAACCCATCATGACGACTGTACTGTCATAATGACGCCCAAAGTTTTCAAAATTACCGTATTTTCTGGACTATAACCCATTCCTTTTTTCTTTTTTTTCAGACATTTTCCTGGTCACTGTAATTAATATTAAGACGCAAGTTACTTATGAATCTATCTGGTACATCCTCTCTAGAACCAGTAGATGAACCAGTAGGTATTCTTTATTATTCAGTTTAGAATTTAAAAAAAGTCCAACTTCAAAATAATGTTTAGGGAAAGAATTTGCAGAATTTTGAATTTTTCTTCCCATTTCTGGACTATGAGCCACACTTTTTATTAGTTGGTTGGTTATGCAACTTTTGTTCAGGAGTGACATGGCAGAGTAGAGTAGACCCCTACATGTCCTCGATTTTTTTTTTTTTTTGCCATCTCTAAAAAGATCTTGCACTCCGTGTCTTCATTTATTTGGGTGAAAGTTTAGAAAAAGGCCCAACGAGCTGCGACGTTGAAGCCTTCAGTCCGAAGGAACACGATTTTCGCAGCTTTTCTGGAGACACGAGGAGCAGGCAAGGCAGTAAAGTCGCTTCACGTCGAGAAACGAAGCTGCGTTTTTACCATCGCGCGGATCCTGCGGCAACAATTACTCAGTGAATCTCCTCCTGGCTCCGAGTCCTTCTCCAAATATATGCGACCCACATCAGGATCCCAGCCCACTGCTTGGAACACGGTGGTTTGGATGCAGATGGTAATCGCCTCGGTAATTAACACTCTGCGGGGTCCGGTGGGGGCTGAAGAAAGCGAAGGCATTGTTGTTTTGAGGAACAACATCAAAGACAAAAAAAAAAACAGGCGGTCTCCAGCAAATGATAGCTGTGTAATTGCCCCCGCTATACCTGAGAGCCGTATGACCGCACTCTCCCAGCGAGTTAGAACCCCCCCCCCCCCCCCAGGTGAAAGAAGAGCGAGGCCAGATCCCCGCAACCCACACCTGCTTAAATTGGATTGAAACTTTGGGATCTAAATCAGAGCTTCTTTTGTGTTTTCAAGAGTATATTGTTTATTGGGGTCACGATGATTTTAAGGGGCGGGACTTGGGATGAAACAAAAGAAAGCAAAGTGCTATTTTTTATTTATTTATTTATTTATTTTTTGTAAAACTACAAACTCTACTTAGCATAGAGAATAAATCAATACATTCTTGTGTGCCAGCACTGCTCCTTTGTTGTTTGTTTGTTTTTTTTTGTTTTTAAAGGTTTGCTGTTTTGTTTTTTTTTGTTTTTTTCTTCTTTTTTTTCTTTCTGTTGTTGTGTTGGACGCCAAAGCGAAGGTAAAGTGGGTGAGTGTTGTCGGAGCAGAATGGCTCGCAGGCCGGCAGCCGCTCTCTCCCCAGTGTGGCTTCAGGTGTTCACCCAAACGCACGCTGGAGCTCGCGCAATGCGAGCTCTAATTGCATCTGCAACCTAAATCACTCCAAACAAAACCGCTTCAAATCCACACGCTGATGTCCTCCAGTGGCTTTTTTTTTTTTTTTTTCCTCATTCTGACTTTGTGCATTCGTCTCCGTTTGCTCGGATCACAAACTCCGGGGAGACGGGAGTTCTTGACTCGTTGAGCTTTCGTAGCTTTTATACGTTTGTAGCAATGCATTATGCATGCAGATGTGTGTGTGTGTGTGTGTGTGTGGGGGGGGGGGGGGGGGGGGGGGGGGATAGTGTGCCTTTGAGCGCTCCGTAAGAAGAAGAAGAAGAAGAAGAAGAAGAAGATGAAGAAGAAGAAGAAGAAGAAGAAGCTCTGACAGGACAAGGAGGCCATGCAGAGGTCAAAAAAACAAAAACAAACATTTCTTGTTGTTGTTGTTTTGTTTGTTTTTGACAAATCAGTGATGAGAACTCATCTGACCTGCAGCCGATGAGCAATCCTGTTTGCACGTCAAGTGAAATTGATGCATCGCTTCGGAAAAGTTTCACAAAAACCTAAAAAAAAAAAAAACAATGTTAGTTTCCATGGCAACGGCAGAAACGCTGAAAATGATGTCGTTTTTATCACGCCACGAATTGGTTGTTTGTTGGTCGTCTTTGTAATGAAACCACACACACATACACGCAGAGAACAATACACTCGAAACATTAACAACGGGAGAACGCCGACGTTTTAGTGGACAGACGATCAAGTTGGATTGGAATTACCGTGACTGTCAAAATAAGAGCACCAAGTCCAGGAGAAGATGGAGTCATGACACTGGAGGCAAACATCGTCGCTACTGAGCATGTGCAGAAGAACGATTTACTGCAGCCGTGGCGTGCGTTCACAGACGCGCCGTTTTCAAAAACTTCCACCTTGGGAGTCGTTTACAAAAAATTCTGTTTTCAGTGGCTCCGAGCGCCATTGTCGTGTAAACGGACTCCAAAACACCACGGGCCTGGTTTCATGAAAATTTGCGTGTTTTGCGGTTGATTATTGTATTTTTGTACTGAGCAAGTGAAGGAAGTTTATCAAACATATCGGAGCGTTACAGCAAATATATCTGAATTTGGCAAAAACAAATCGACAAAAAACACAATCACATTTAGAGCTGTGTGAAAACGAAATGCAACAAGAAGACCCAAGAAAACACATGGAATGTCTTTTTATAAATTTGGAAAATCTTCGCATCTCAATAACAGCAACATCCACATGCCAGGTTGTTTCCTGTTTTATTTGTTTTGTTTTGGGTTTTTTAAAATTTCTGACTCTTGTTTCAAAGAACAATTTAGGACAAATTACAACATGAAAGATGCTGCATGGTTGAAATTAAAGACAAAGTTGTTGTTGTCTGCAGGATTTGTGGGATAAAAAAAAAACAAACTCTCCAGGATAAATTATTCTATTAAAAACATTATAAGAAAACATATAGTTCGACTTTCAGGCACTCCATCGTTTAATGTAGAGCATCATGTGTAAAATCTGTTTTTAAGTGAAAATGTAAACTTTTGTTTTGTTTTGGGATCTGCTTATTTCTAAAAATAAATAAATAAATAAATAAACAGCTCCCAAGGTGGGACTTTTCAAAAATGCTCTGTCTCCATGAAAACGAGAGAAAACAACATTTTGAAAACGTTTCCTTATGGACGGCTTAGAAGCTTAGCTTAGTTAGTTTTATAGTTGACGGACCCAAAATGATGGCGTGTAAAACGTGAAACTTTTCAGAAATGAAAATGTCAGAAAACATTGCGATTTCACTCAAAACGTTTTTGTAAAACCCTCCAGTGAACTGCTAAGTAGAACCTGAACTGCAGAGTGTGGCTCCAGTTTGTGGGAATTTCTGTCTTGAATTCAAGAAGAGCTTAAAAAAAAAAAAGAAAAAAGAAATCTTTGATATTCTTACATTGTAGACAAATTCCTGGGACCCTGAGAGGAGCTGACACGTCGATTCATGTGCAGACACACATAAACAGATGACGACAGTGGTGGAATTTAACACTCCGGGGGTCTCGTGGATCGCCGGAACCTTCTAATGCAGACCCATTGAATTCCAAAACAAAGCGAGACGACACCGATGAGGCGATTCACTGGCGGAAATGCAGCGGAGTCCAAAACCACGATTCCGATCAATGCGGCTCAAGGTGAGTTTGGAAGGAGACATTTCAATGTTTCTTGCATATTTTCCTCCTCCGGTTTGTTTCTTCCCCCGTCTCGGTGAACGCCGGACATGAAGTTGCCTTGACCAAGGCCATTACACGTGATGCGTGCGCCGAGCCCGGCAGCTTTCTATGGTGCAACAACAAAGGCACCCGGATAAAGACAATTGATTTTGTTCGGCGTATTCCTTTGACTTTTTCCGCACGCGTGAGCGAGAGACGCGGATTGATGAAAAGTATTCGACGGAGGAAGTTTTTTTTTTTTCCAGTGGCGTCGTGCAGATCACTGTCCAAATGGAAAATAGATATTGGGTGTTTATCCGTCAAAGGCTGCAGCAACTCTCGGCGCGACCTTGAACAAATGGAAACAAACCTACGAAGGAGAAACGGCCTCATTGTGCTCAGGCACGACGCCGCGGCGGAGGTTTGTTGTCAGTTTGTCGATAAGACGCATCCGCCATGACCCTCGTGCAGAGAAAGTGTGTTTAATTTCAATATTTTTGAAATATTCAGTTATTCCGATTTGTCGGTTGGCATCACGACCTGATTTGGGGTGAGATTTGGGGGAGACGACGACGAGTACTGGTCCAAATCGGCGACTCCGCCCTCCGGACACGCCGGCTCCTCCTCGGCGTTCTGGATCTTCCGATCCTTCGCCTCTGCAAACGAGTCCAGGACGACTCCCCGCTGCATCGTGACTGTTGATATTTCCCCAGTCATTGAAGTCCAAGGACCTCCGGACGTCGTCTCCTTCCTCCGCTGTAAGTGCCTTTGTGGCGGCCGGTAGGATTCGGGCCTCTCACCCAGTAGGATGATGGGAAAAGGGGCGTGGTTTTAGCGCTCCCGCGCCTGTGCTGTTGCCGTACTGTGGAGTTGAGTTTTGGCGGTTGCTAAATAAAGACAAGTTCCTACGTTCAGCTCTTCAGTTCAAACCACGCCCCTTTCTCCCATCATCCTACTGGGTGAGAGGCCTGAATCCTAACAGCCGCCACCCTTTTTTTTTTTCGGGCCCACGTTGTCGTTCGTTTAGTCGCGGGGGGTGGGTGGGAAGCTAGCTAGCGGCGGGGGTTAGCAGCGGCTAGGTGGTCAGCGGAGGGGCAGCCGGTCCTCCGTCCCTCACAGCTCCTCCGCCTGGAGGAACATACAGCGGTTCGGCTTCTCCCGGGCTGGTCGTCAAAACTCCCAGCACAACGAGAAACAACCTCGCGGCGGCGCGGCGTTGAGACGGAGATCCCGGCGGACGTGTTTGTCTCTCGGCGTCTCGTTTCGACCTGCATGTGACTAGCTTGCGCCGCACGGCTGTCGGCTATTAGCGCCGCGCTCGTGTCACAGGTGTCCTAGCAGAAGCTCAAACTAAAACTTCTCTACCGCTGCAGATGGTTGACAGTCCCTCGGCGTCTCCCGGCGCCGCACCTTCATGTCACCGAGACGTCGTTTGCAGGTCGACGTGTGCTCGCCGAGAAAATGCTTGTTTTTTGGGGGGGCTTTTTCTTTAGCTGTGCTTCAACCGACTCTTTTCTCATCCAATTCTGACTGCTTTCATTCTTAAAGTTTAATTTGTTTTGTTTTTTCCCAGTTTCGACAGAATTGGAACATTTTCAAAAAGTTCAGCCCCGGGAGGTATTTTCAGTGTGAATTTGGAAGTTTTGGCCGAACGCTTCATTTTATTTGAACTGACTCTAATTGAGTGCTGAAGTGAAACCCTCCTGTTCACTTCTTGACAAACAAGCGCCGAGTTTCTCCACACGAACTGAACTGCATTGATCTGTGACTCACCAGCTGATCAGTAAAACCCTGACATCCAGGCCAACTTCTCCACCTCTGACACCATGAATGCAAAGCATTTTAATTTCAAGGCATTAATTGATTGCAGTGGTTTTGACGTCGATCGATCTCGGCATGTCGCTTTTGACTTCTGGCAAAACGTGCTTGGCAAAGATCACGTGTGAATATTTCCGGAGATAAAACTCGTTTGTACAAAGAGCTGCAGAGCGGACGCCGATTACCGGAGAACGAAAACGCTCCGGCGTCGCAGTGGAAGGACCCGTCCGGCCGCCGCGTCGGCTGCCGAATGAAGTGAATTACAGTTAAACGTCAACGCGTCTCCGGTTTCAACTCGCCGGGACACATCAGGCAAACGTCGGAGCTAAACGATGTTTGGTTTGAGGTCTTACATTTCAATTTAGCCCGAGGCCTGGAAGCCATTAAGGCCTAATCTGAATGGTGGTCAGCGCGCCGCTCCCTGGAGCAGAAAGAGTGCTTTTATTAGCATCAAATCAAATCAAAGACACACACACACACACACACACACACGCACGCAGCCCAATCATGGTGAAACAACGTCTCATTACCGGCCATTAGATTTGTATTACCTTCATTTGAAGCGGCGATACATCTCATATTCATAAAGTCACAACATGACGGAGCGGCGAGGCCGGGAACGAAACCGTTCGCGCCACCGAATGGGCTTGAGTGTCTCGCCGAATGCTGCGGGGGGACGGGGGTTGTTTGTGCGATTCCCGAACAAGAACGCGGCGCCGCCGCTCCCGTGATTAATTGTGTGAACGCCGGAGTGAAACGCGTGACTTTACGAGCCTCTTCTGTGTCTTTGCCACTCCGTCAAAGTGAGAGTCTCTGGCTGATGGACACAGCACATTAGCCCGGATCATTATCAGCCTCCCACCATATGGACTCGGGCCGGGGTGGGTCAGAGTGGCGGCGCCCCCCCCCCCCTCCACCCCCCTCCTCCTTCCCTCACTTCCTTCCCAATTAGGACAATTACGCCATTGCCGCCACGAGGGCCGGTTACACAGAATGGTGTCACGCCCTCACTGAGATTGGTGTCGGCGAGCGGTACACCGCGAGAGGCGAGAGGCAATTACCCCGGACGAGGGGAAGGGGGGGGGCAAGCGAGAGAGAGAGAGGGCACTGGGCGAGGGGAGGCGGGTGGGGGAGCCGCAGCCAGAGGTTACAGTATCAATGACGTTAACATCGGTGACTTTTGGATCGATTGGCTGAACGTCTGCGTCCTCCAGGAGGAGGACGGAGGGCTCAAGCTTCGGTTTGAACCTGCGATGGCCTCTTTCTGCTCCAGCTGTCTGCCAGAGGGGGGGGGTATTGAGGAAGTTTCCCTTTCTCTTCAGTGAAAATGAAAGTTTGCTGACGATATTTGTCGAAATGTCAATTTACTAAACTACTACAAATCAATAAACCCAGTGAAAATCCATCCAACAAACTCGAACATGCACTCAGTAGAGCTCATGCGCTAGAATTGCTTCATGTCGTCACTGTTTGACACAGATGTACACACAGTTTTACAGTTTTACATGTGACCATGCTGACCTTTGACCCCCAACCACTAACCAGGGTAATGATGTCACCGGAGCATGTAAGCATGTCAGATGATAGATGGGGGACTGGAAACTGAACATGTTGGCCTCGGTGTAACGTTGGTCGGATTAAAACTGACTGTGTTATGATGAAAACACATTTTTGACCTTTTTGTGACCTCGACCTTGACCTTTGAGCCAAATCGCTCTCAAATGTGAATGGAACCATCTTTGGACAAATCCTCCCGAAAATTCCAAGCAATTTGGGTCAATAGTTTTTTTCCAAAAAGTTAGTAACATACATACATACATACATACATACATACATACGTACATACATACGTACATGCATACGTACATACATTCGTACGTACATACATACATACGTACATACATACATACGTACATACATACGTACATACGTACATACATACATACATACATACGTACGTACATACTTACATTCATACATACATACATACATACATACATACATACATACATACAGGACAAAAATATAACCTTGTCAACTTCAACTTTTCATCTATGTATGTATGTATTTCTGTATATTTCATAAACAGTTTGACACATGAGCTATGCAGTATATACATTTGCTGGGTTAAAGATTCCCTGAGGATTTTAGAGGCTCCGGTTTCACACTTATTATATCTGTGTGACTGCAATTTAAACTGATATGTGAATGAAATAACTGCAAATGTGAGTTAAAAAAAAAAAAAAAAAACATGTGGGGACTCGTTTTCTCTCCACTGTAATGATCCGGATACGTTCACTCTAAGCGTTGCATTGATCTGCTCACAGTTTACAAGCCGACGTTCAGTCCAAAACTCGGCTCCGCTTCACTTTTCCCTGGAACCGTGTGATGTTTTATTTCCCTCTTTTCATAGCGGAATCCTTCAGGCTTCAATGAGGCCCTGAGGGTGCGGGGCGGATCGATGCCTTGCCGACGGGAGCGGCAACGGCAGCTACTTCACCTCCTCTTTCATCGGAATAAAGCCGGCCTGATTGAGAGCAGCGAGCGGGAAGAAACGCGGAGGTTTTGAGTCTCCGCCCCGGCCGCTTCCCACCGCCTCTGTTCCTGCGGCCTGCGTTCATTAGCCAGCGGTGATATTGACCACAGCAACAAACAGAGATCAAGCTGGGTTGCAACAGGGATGCTTGAATTCCCCCAAAACAAACTGCTATTGATTTGTGTGAGTAGGTTGAATAAGGCTGAAGGCTCAAACCCGCCGGCTGAGTGGGGGGTTTAAGTATGACAGTCCTCCACAGATCACACATCCGCCAGACTGAACCAGAGACACGCGAAATCCTCAATTACTTCACTCGCCGACTGGACATAATTGATCTTCAACGACGTGAGATAAATGTATTTAAGTGAAACACATTCATGATTCACACTGTTTTCACCCCAAGGAGTAAAGTGCAATTGAATGTATAAATGTCTATAATGGGCAGGTTTTACAATTACCGTATTGTCTAGACCAGGGGTGTCAAACTGATTTCAGTTGAGGGGCCACATCCACCCTAACCTGACCTCTGGAGGGCCCAACAAGTCAAACGTAATATATTAAACTGCAGATATGGACAAATGTCAAAGTCTTTCCTTCTTTTGATCCTTTTGTAACTGCAAGAATTTGCCAGTCTATTCTGAAATGTACATATTAAAGTTAATCAGATATTATCATATTTGCAAAAAAAAAACCCACAATATCTGTATCTGGATATCATATTTTTATTCAGGATTAAAACAATTTGTCATCACCTGGAACATTTTTTTGAGCTTACGTGTCTAAAGTATCACTTCACATAAATTGGACACCTTTATTGTGAAAGGTATTGCGTTATGTGACCTCCACAGATGCATTAATTAATTCTGACCGAGGGCGGTTTTGAATGTCATTTTTGCCAATCTAGTGTTTTTACATCAGCCTCTGTCAGTTTTCATATTTATACTATGTATAAAAAAAATTTTAAATCACATGGCGGGCCGGATTAGATCCTCTGGCGTGCCGCTTCTGGCCCCCGGGCCGCATGTTTGACACCCCTGGTCTAGACTATCAGTGAAACTTGAGCTATGAACCAAAAAAAAAAACAAACCCTGGGAATCATCAGGTGGATGTTTTCATCCCAGTATGACGTATGAAGGATACATATGTAGTATGGAGGAGGCGTCATCATGATTTGTGGCTGCTTTGTTGTCCCGTTTACATGACGATGGTGTTCGGAGCTACGAGTCACTTTTTGAAAAACACTCCGTCTCCGGAAACCAAGAAAATGCAACTTTTCTGAAATACTGCTTCTGCCACGGCCTCAGCCAGTAGTTTTTTTTTTCTGCACATGTGCAAGTAGATGAACAATAAGGACAATGTTTGTTAACAGTCACCGTAATAACAGTCCATACGAATGTCTGTGCACTCCCATTCATGTTTATAGCGTATGGCTCTCTACGCTGGTGTCTGGTTTCTTTACAAAATCAGCCTTACCCTTCAACCATCACGGATGGGAAATTAAAGTGTGTTATTAGATCCTACAGAATGATACGGAATAATAGCGTGTCCTCCACCACATGGCGGTTGATGCTGCGGGACAATAAACAACAAACATGCAAGTAGGTCTACGGCGAAATAGCTTCGAACGACGAGTGTTCACTTTTTACCGTGACCCGGTCAAGGCTCAGAGCTGAATCTAAGCGGAGACGCCGGAGTGTGAGATCAGACGTCCCGCTTTTCTCTCTGCGATGAAGCCGTGGAAGGAAAAATATGTTTCTAAAATTCCTCTGATCTGATCAACAAGAGGAGCTTCGTTCAGATTGTTGCTCCCAAAGGATTTGGTGGGTACTCGTTTCAAGGTTTACGTTCCTTTTCTGGTAGAACTTTACACATGATTGACCAGTTTGCGTTTTATGAAGTTCCAGCCACGTGAACCAGAAACAGATATCATGTAACTTGAAGTTATTCAAATTCTTGAAAAAACACGTTAAAATTTTAGCTCATGTTTTTAAGCTCTGCATGATTTTAATGTCATACAGTCAGAGATCATTCATTTGAATTATGCTTCATACAATGCAATCTGCATCAGCAAACACGTTTTAAAATGTTGCACAATATACATTGTGAAGATCTTTGTCGAGATATCTCTTTGTGTTTGCTTGCAGTCGCTGTCGAGCAATTTGAGAAGACTGATCCACAATTCCTCTGATCTGATCAACTGGACCCGTTTGGTTCTGGGTATTACTGGCAAATGAATTTGGCCTATACTTTTACAGTTTTTTTTATTAAATAAAGGAGTGTGATGAAGCTCTTATTAATGTTACTGAAGCTGAAAACAAAAGAGAGAAGTGACGGATTAACAGCTGTGTTTCATTTTTAAAAAGAGGAATTGTCCACAAATTTCCAATGTCTTTGTCTTGAAATATAATTTTTGTAACTTTCCATTTGGTAATCATATGAAAACAATCAATATTCATCACATTTTCTAACAAACAATGATTGAAAAATAAAAGTTGTGATATCTAATAGGAACTGTTTGCCAAACCCCCCCCTCCCAAAACAAATTAAGAATTAAACATTATCAAAATGATTTTCATTCAATTAAAGTGAATAAATCTGTATTTCGGGATTTTTAAATCTTTGTTTCTAATAATAGAAACTGTTCTCTATCTTGATTGGTCGATATTTCTCCTAGTCCCGCCTACTCTACCTTCCCATTGGCTGCTGACGGTGGAGAAACTTTTCCTTCTTTATGATTGGCTCAGCCGTGATGTTTCCGGAAATTACAAGTTTTGTCGGCTTGCTCAGCTGCAGCCGGTTAAAGGTTGATTAAAAGAAGAAAAAGGTCAAAAAGAGGCCGTCACACGGTACGAGCAGCGATTTTTACCAATCTTCATTGACATTAGGTCCGTCTGAGCACGTTACGGATTGTACTTTTCTCCAAAGTTTCGAGTCGGACACCCTGCTAAGTTAGCTGCTCGGTGGCTAATTAATATGAAGGTTTTGACTCGTTTCATGTTAAACTGAGTGTCTAACGCAGCACGTTGTGTCTGCGAATTATACACTGTGTGCTTAAAACAACCAGAACGCCCCAAACAAGCCACATTCACGTTCACTCCGCTGGGCTTAAGCTCCATCCTCAGCAGCAGGTGTGAATCAGAATCACGGTGAAGATTAGACGTGCAGCTAAATCGTGGCCCTTATGTCACTCACTGCTAATTATACATGTTACAAGTCAGCCATTAATCTGTGTGGCCGGTATACTGCAGGTTTCTGCAGCGTTTCCGTACACAAGCAGGTGGTTTCTCTTTCACTCAAGGTGTTTGGCTTGCCTTGCCCACAGGCAGTGTTGCCAGATCAGATTGACAGTTTCCAGCCAAATCACATCTTAGAAGCCACCAATTCCAATAAAAACCGACCCAAACCACGAAGTTGCATGTACCATGAACCAGCCCAATGTATTTTTTTTTTCCTTTCCCCCGCCTGATGTAAACAAAAATAGCCCAATTGGGCGGAAATCCGCCCAATCTGGCAACCCTGTCCACAGGTGCATTTCTTTAGCTTAGAGAACTGACGACCACTAGTATTACTGCGAGGTTTCTCCACAAAGTCTTTTGATTGCACGAACAAAAAAAACCTGCGTCGAGGTTTGTTGACGCCGTTCGCCTCCATACCGCGAGGGGGCAAAGTAGGAACAGCGATGCATCGCCGTCGCACATTATTTGCATACGGAGAATAAATTAAGCTCAAACCTAATTTATACTCCACACGCCAAGACATGTATTGTCTCGGAACAGCGTCTATGTCACCAGACGCATACCTCCGACATTTTCTAAATGCGTGTTGAAGTGACACAAAACACGACTGACGCAGTATTATCCTATTGTTTGTATATGGAGTGTAAATTATGCTTTATGGCATTTAGTAACTACTCGTATCGCTGCTCTGTCTCGGCAGAGAGCTAAAATTAGTACTTGGAGCTTAAAAATGTGGCCACCGGTGCATCCCTGCTTATTTCCTTCACGTTTTTTTTGTCTGAAGCTTCAGGATCGCAGTCTCGCCTCAGTTTCTAAATCTCTGCCTCTAAAACCTCTTCAGCTTTCATGGCACCCCCGAGGAAGAGCGCCCTGCCCAAAGAGCTCCCCGCGGACTTCCTGCTCACCGACACGGAGAAGACGACGTGGCGGCTGGGGAGGCGCGTCGGTCAGGGCGGCTGTGGGCTGATCTATCTGGGTAATGAGCGCGCCGTGTCTGATAACACACACGTGTGAACCTGTGGATGTTCCTCTGCGTTCTACCTGGGCGACGCGGCTCGGATTGATCTGTTTTTCCTCCTCCCGCCGCAATCAGATCAGTCGAATCTCCTTCACCGCACCTCTTCAATTGATCACTGTTTTTGATCGGCCGTTATTTCCCACAAAACCCGTCAAGAGCTCAGCTCCGATTTCTGTCCAAACGTGTGAAAGTCCAGAAATAAAATACATAATGCTATGTTTTGTTTTGTTGTTGTTGTTTTCTTTTATTCTCCAGCCTCTCGGGACTCGGGCAGACCTGTCGCAGACGACACACGCTTTGTTATAAAAGTGGTGAGTTCATCCTTTCACCATCAGCTCCTCTTTGTTCTCTTTAGTCTCTATTCCACTGAGCATCACATGACTTCGCTTTTATGTTGGACAGCTGATGGGGAACCGTCATAAGTCCACGTGCCACTTCCTCACACGTGAAGTTTCGATTCTATTCTTTTTTGCGGCTACACTCCAGCTCGTGTGGATTCAAGTTGCTTAGATTCAGTGTATCTGAATGTGTCGGGAGTGTATTTAGGAGAGTACGGTTTAGGAAATCGCTCTTAAGAGAGGAAGGCAGACGACAGGAAGTCGACTTGGATGAATCAAAAAACACTCAATACACAACTGTCAAATGTCAAAATGCAATATTTAGCCTCATGTCTCCTTTTACTCACATTATTGATAAGCAGTGCCGTCTTTTACCACTTGTACTAGGACTGAACCTGCACTGCCAACACTGCTATTATTTTTTACTATAGTATGTTTATTGTACTCTTATTCTACACTTTGCCGCCCCCATCATGGTTTAATTTCCTTGTATTTCATCTTACTGTATATTTTGCTCCCCTTAGAACTTATTATACTTTATTATAGTTTGTGATTTTTATCTTTTTTTTTTATTTTGGTCCTATTTTATTTTATTTATTATTAGTTTTTACTGTAAATACTTTTGGCCCTTAGAGTTCTTGATAGTCATTGTATATAATATACCTCTATTCTTATCTGTTTGCACATTTCTTGTCTTTCCTACTCACGAGTCCTTAAGAGCAGAATGTAACAAGTACATTTCTCCATTGTGAGATCAATAAAAGCTTATCTTATCTTATCTTATCTTATATCCAACAAAGAGCAGCTCTTTTTGAAAATCGTGTTCAAAAACGGCGGTTTTCCCATCATGCATTGCGGGAGGTCATCATCATGAAGACCCCAAAAAGCCAACCCTGCCGGGTGGAGGTCGAGCGTTCTATCTACACGCACGCCTACAAATGCATTTACGCATACGATAACTAACATTTTATATCTGGTTTAGATTTAGTTCAAAACTACAGAAATGGGTTTATACAGTAGAAGTGAAGATACGACCGTGATTTAGTATTTCTTTGAAAGGAGGAGAAAAAAATGGGGTGTAGATTTAGTGTCTGTTTAGTGACATTTTACAAGTGAAAACTATTGAAAAAAGAAAAGTGCTCTGTCTTCGTATAAATGCGTAACAAACAATCTTTTGAAAATACTTTGACCCCGTCTCCATGGCAACCGTGTGAAACAAAACTTTTCCGAAACGCTCCCATTGTGCTCGCGCCTGTGAAAATTATATCAGTTCTGCATTTTAATCACAGAAAGGTTTTTACGTTTTACGTGGTAACATTTTGAAAACAACGTCCATTTGTACGGAAACTTGCAGTAAAGCTGAAAACAACGTAGCGACGGGGGAGCCCCTAGACTCCCATCGGTATCGTTTACGTCGTATCGTTCTGAGGACGTCTGCGTTTGGTTCCGTTACAAAAACAAACAACAGCACCATCTTGTGGCCCAACATGCTAACTGCATCGTTTTCAGCTTCCGTACAAATGGACCTTGTTTTCAAAATGTTACCACGTAAAACCTAAAAACCTTTTCTGTGATTAAAATGCGAAAACTGATGCATTTTCACGGGGAAGCGTTTCCCGATCCCGCCGCGTGCGGCGGTTGTGTTTCCTCCTTCCTGAAGTTCACACGTTCAGCCTCGGGCGGCGATAACGAAACGCTTGATTCCTCTCGCCTGCGCAGGAGTACCAGCAGAACGGCCCGCTGTTCTCCGAGCTCAAGTTCTACCAGAGGGCAGCCAAGGCGGAGAGCGGTGAGCGGCGGCGTCCCGGCAGCTCACTGGAGCGCGAGTGCGTTTGACTGATGAAGTGGCTGCAGACACCGGGGCTTTTGCTGCGTGGCGCTCAGTAATTAATAATAAGCCAAAGCAAACATGCACCTCAGTGGCGGTCCCTCACCCCCCCACCCCACACCCCCCACCACCACCACCACCACCCCTCCTGCTCCTCTCTGCCTTCGTTTGGAGAGGAAGCCACTCATACGTAATGATGCCCGTGCCTCCGCTGAGCCCCTGACCACCTGCCAGCCTGGTTGAGAGCCAGTCAGGCCGGCCGCCATCGAGCCCCAAGCCAGTCCTACTGTGTGTGTGTGTGTGTGTGTGTGTGTGTGTGTCTGTGTGTGCGTGTGTGCGTGTGCACGTCGTCCCCATACTTTCAGATCACTGTTTATATTCACACAGTCTTGCACTTACAAGGGCAAATCGGATTTCTGGGAATGAAAACAAATTCCTTCCCTTTCACGGAGGCCGGGTGTCGGCGGAGCGCCGCCCGGGGGGGCCGGAGGTCACAGCCAATCATGAAAGTCTAATATTGTTGGGACAATCGAGGAGTTGCGGCTGCCAGCCGCTCCCGGTCGGTACAATGTGTGCGAACAGCCACTGTGGAGCGAAAGGGAACGTGCTCGTCTTGTTTCAGTGCAGAGATGGAGGAGAGGCAGGAGACTGGACTTCCTGGGCGTCCCGGCGTACTGGGGGTCGGGACTGGCCGAGTGGAAAGACCTCAGGTACGGGATTCAGATCCCTTCCCTTCCATCTTCTCTCGTTTCTAACCTCTGTTAAAGTCCTAGTGAAGTGTAAAACACTACTTTGCAAAAAACGATAGTTGGGGTTCTACTTCTAAGGTTCCTCCGACTCTGCCCCACCACTGTTGTCGCATAACAAAGTTATCTGAATTTTGAATCTCCAGCCGACGAAGTCGGGGGAATCCTTCTTCGTGGGCCATTGTGGGCGGAGCCTATGTGTGACGTCAAGAGTTGTACAGATCTCGATCTGTTGTGTTTATATCGGCTTGTTTCCCTCTTAAATATCGATGTTTTTACAGTGTTTTGAAGTTATAGTCGGCGTTTTATGAGCCTTGATGAAAGATTGAGCCTGGAAGAGACCGAGAGAGGAGAAAAGGAGCACCGGCGGCGGGAGCCGCTAGCTCGGGCGGCTAGTAGACGATCAAGTAATACCTGGACTCATCTTCAGTGATTCTGCAGTCGGAAAAGTGCTTCCACATTCTTCGCCACATTCATCGTTCTGCCAAAAGTCAGGAGCCTCAAAGCCTCAAAGGTGAAAACTGGCGGTTGCTGAGGCGAGGAGACGAGGACGAATGGAGGACGAAGCGTCTTCTGCTTCCTCAAACATGTTCCAGACGGGGTCACCGATGGCAGAACCACCTTCTGTGTCTTCTTCATCAATCACTGGGTTTGAAATGACCATGATGATGAAATATGGTTAAATTCAGTCTCTTCGTGGTCAAAACTCTGATCCTCCATAATGTAAACACAACTTGGGCGTGTGCACAACTCGTGATGTCACTCTATTGTTGTCAGAAGCTCCGCCCAGCAGAGGAAATGTTTTAACATTTTACCCATCGACCAGTTAGCATAAAAAGGATCCTAGAAGCGACAGCCAGAGTGTTTTGGAGGTCGAATTTTCATTTCACGAGGACTTTAAGGCAAATCTGGGCCTCGGGAGTCCGAGATGTTGTGGTGAAAGTCAGATTGAGCTGCTCTCAGCTTGTGGTCTGGATCGCAGGCTTTTTTCTGCTCTGAAGTTGTTCACTGTGGATCATTAGGAGTTAAAATGATCCGGGTCAGGGTGTCGAACGGATCTCCAAAACCAGTGAACCAGCATTAGGCTCAAAAGCCGCGCTGTCGGGGAGTTTGGAAAAACATGCATCGTGAAACAAGTCGTTTCAACATTCACTGCGTTTTGCACCAAAAGGTTTCATTAAAATCGGCTTCATGTTGAGATTGTAGTTATTTTCAGAAGTGATTTTATTTAATTTTTTTAAGTATTGTGAAACTATTTTTCACATTTTCCAGCCTGTGGTCACGGACCCTAATGAGGCCCGAGGCTTTGTCCCCTACGCTTCAAAGTGTTGATTACAAAGAGAACCAGAGTGTTCATGTCCATCTTTTTTTTCCCAGAATGATCCTTTTTGAACGGGAGTAGTTTTGTTAAATTCCTCCTTTTTTTTTTCTTCCCGACACTCGCACAACAACCCCTCAGTATAGAGTTGATAATTCTCTACTTTTACCTTTATTCATGGTATACTGAGCTGAGGACTGTTTCAGAGCTGTCCTTGAACGCCTCTTCAGGCGATGCACTCGATGCGTCTCCTGCTGAATAACACCAAGACCGTAAAGAGATGAAGGAAAACAAGGATATCCTTCATTTTCATTCATTCGCCGGCTAATTTGCTGCTTTTAACCACGTCGACTATTCATATGTGACCGCCACAACAATCTGTCACAACATCAAAAAACCTGGCGTATTTCCATTGTTGGGGATATTTGTGTTCTTGATGGATAAAAGAAAAAGAAAACAAAGCCGTACGAGAACCTTCTGCATCCTTTTCATCTGACTCGAGAGTTTTCGCAGCAGTCAAAGGAGCCCCCCCCCCCCCCCCCCCCCACCCCCAAAGGTTTTGAGTCTCTTCCTCTCGTTCCCACTCAGGTATCGCTTCATGGTGATGGACCGGCTCGGCAGCGACCTCCAGAAAGTCTGCGAGGGCAACCGAGGCCGACTGAAGAAGGCCACGGTGCTCCAGCTTGGCCGGAGGCTGGTGAGACCATCGACACGGGATTGCCCGCCGGTCGCCGCCTGCAGGGTTCAGTTTGTTCACAGTGTGTGTGTGTGTGTGTGTGTGTGTGTGCAGGTGGACATTCTGGAGTACATTCACGACAAGGAATACGTCCACGCAGACATCAAAGCTGCCAACCTCATGCTCGGTTACGACGACAGCGAGCAGGTCGGTCGAACGCAGACGAGCCCCACAAGGGTGTCCTGCGCTGTGCAGCGACGTGTGTGTTCATCGTGGTGTGTGTGTGTGTGTGTGTGTGTGTGTGTGTGTGTGTGTACTGTTAGGTTTACCTGGCAGACTACGGGCTGTCGTACAGATTCTGCCCCGAGGGAGTCCACAAGGAATACAAGGAGAACCCCAAAAAGGGTCACAACGGAACCATCGAGTACACGAGCGTCGACGCTCACAGGGGAGTCGGTAAGCCTCTCCACGCACACACAACATATTCTAGTGAAAAACAAAATGTTACGGCTCGGTAATGACAATCAGTCATATTGGAATCCTATTTAGTTTGTCACGTCGCTGTTGTAACGAGCCCCGCAGCTCGTTAACATGTTGGAGGGCGGGTTTACGTGATGCACCTGAACGCATCACTCGGCTCCCGCGGTTAAAACCGGACCAACATGGCGGCTGGGACACAAACTTTCTCTTTTTTTTTTTTTGACTGAAACGGTTCAGAGGAATGCATTTCTGAAAACGAGAAATAAGCTGTGCAGTTGAAAGGTCAAATCGGCGCTTCGAAGACGTGTGGATGCTGCGAGGGGGCGTGGCCTGCGACTTCTAAAAGGGAGTGTGCAGGGGCCTTTCCTGTGACACATTTTCAAGTTTCAAGGTTCAAGGTGTTTTATTGTCATCTCAACAGTAAAAGCCAGGTTTCACAGTGAATGAAATTCTTACTTTGCCGTCTACCCTGGAGCCGACATACATAAATAAGTAAGCATATACACACAAAAAATAGAATAAAATAAAATAAAATAACAGAGCAGTGCAAAATATTAGTAAGAAAGTGAGATGTGCATTGTGTGCAATTGTACAGATTAAATGTAAACATGTCAGAAGCTCATTTTCCGGAAGAATATGGAAACATGCTGAAAATGAATATGGTGACCAGGATGTCAACATGCTATTTACCTGTGAAGAAAACATTGTAGGACCACATTAGTTCCACCTTGTGGGAAATGTGTGTGGGATTATGGAAATGAGATCCTTTGCTTAAAAACGTGGAGTTTCCGGTGTGTCGTTCAGAAACCTGTTTTTACTCCCTGTGTATCGTAACGACTTGTATTTTGAATCCCCTCCCGTTGTTTTTCCACGTTCGCATGGGCCGTGCCGCTGCAGTTTGCGCTCTCCTCCCTGTCGATGCATGTAAAATAGCGGCGGCGGCGCGGTGCGCCGGCCTCTCCCGAGCCGATATTGGGAACACATTAACTGGCAAATTGCTTACATGCCCGCTCTCTTCACTGACCATCGATTCTCCGTCCGCGCTCCCCCTCGGAATTCTCCGGCACCGTCTTCTGTTTAACAATTCCCTAATTAGCCAGAGTCATAACCTGCATCATGTATTCATCCCCCCATTAATTACAGGCTTTGATGTTTGGTTAGAGCTGAGGCCCGGGCCACTGATAACCCTCGGCGAGCGCCGCAACCGGCTGACTCCGCTAGCCAACGGCTCGATACCGCGAGTTAGTGTGGCTCAGACTGCCTAATCGCCGCGGCCGAGTTTCTATCAGCGCGATCGATGGATGAAAGAAGGGCCCGAAAGTGTCCTGTCAGCAGAGGCCATCAAACAGAAAAGCATGTCAATTTTTAACCCCCTCCGCATGTGCGGAACACGCTCTTCATTTCCCCCCGCGACGGTGTCTGTGCACAAGCAGTCCGCCGCAAACGTTCACGATTCACACACAAAGTTAAATCGGAAGGAGTTTTTAAACAAAGAACACCTCCTCCGGTCAATTTCTGACCAATCGTAGTCCGAGTACGGGGAAAAAAAAACCACTCCAGAACAGCGATCCCCAACCTTTTTTGCGCCACGGACCGGTTTAATTGTCAGACGATATTTTCGCGGACCGGCTTTAAAGTGTGGTGAATAAATACGCCAAAATAAAATCATGCAGACCAACACGAAAACTGTGGTAATTTTGTAAATATAATAATAAATGTGAATCTACTGTGTATGTCTTTCTATTTACTTTTATGTTATTCTTAAAAGTCTCCTCACTGGACCTTTTGCAAAGAAACTCTCCAAAAACCACTTTTTTTACTCATTTTTCTACTTGTAGGTTTAATTTAAGCGCTAATGTTTCACATGACCGACGGAACGGCTTTTCAACATAAAAGATTGTTCAGACTCGGATATAAATATAACGGAAATGATGTAAGTTATTTATTCTTTCTGTACGGCCCGGTGCCAAATGACCCACGGACCGGTACCAGTGTTTGGGGAACCGCTGCTCTAGAAGATTCAGTTATTTCTCGCGGGAAGCCGTGACTGAATCTATCGTTTATTACTCGGAACACAGCGGTCGGTTTTCATCGGAGGGACGCGTCAAGAAAACGAAGCGAACGGCAGAATTATTCAGTGAAGGTGACGTATGTGGTGGTATTCCACCGTACTTTTAGGAACGTTCTGCATTGGGCCGGAGTTTGGACGTCTCGGTGGGGACCTTACGTTTCAGCGAGACACCAACAGGGATGTTTTCCTTTAGCCTTCAGGTGTGTTTTTAGTCCGTGGATCAATTGGTACCGGGCCGCACAAGAAATAATTAATTATTTCCGTTGTGTTTATTATCCGAGTCTGAACAATCTTTTATTTTGAAAAATGACCGGATCTTCTCGGTCACTAGAGCGCCAAACGTTTAACCCACAAGCTAGCAAAATGAGCAAAAAACAGACGTGTTTGGAAAGTTTCTTTTCGGAGGGGAAAAGGGGCCGGTGAAGAGACAGAAGAAGAGCCGACGACTTCCAAGAAAAAGAAAGTTTTTAGCAGACGGTACCAGGAGTTCTACTCGACAGGTGATTCCCACAGACCAAAGCCCTAGCGGCTCTCTAACGAGGCTATGAAGCCTTCAAAATTGCTTCGCCACTTGGAGACCAAGCACCCTGGATTAAAAAAACAAGCCCCCGGCTTGACAATTGTCAAGCATTGACCGGTCCGCGGTGATAAAAAGGTTGGGGACCACTGACATAGAGGACAAGGAGGTGGATAACTGACAGAATTACTGACGATTATGAAAATATTAGTCTCGTTATTAATCAGTACGTTTTCAAGAGGTATGGCAAAGAATGACTGGTTCCAGTTGACCAGCGCAAACATCTGGCAGTGAGGTGCTCATAAAAAGTTTTAACGTCTGAACCCACACTAAGAGCGGAGCTCCAGATCGGCTCGTTCACCACGTGTACCGACGTCTTCCAACGAGTCCTCGAAGAAACGTGTCTGACGTGTCCGGCTGTGTAACCCGACGAAACCCCAGGCGGATCAGGCAAAGCGTTCGTCCACGAGGCTGCGACAGACGGCCGGAGTCTGAACCGGCCCTCCGCTGACCGCCGCCGCCACCGCCACGTCAGTCCTCCGCCGAGACGCGAGCAGGTTTCCATGGTGAGCCTTCGGCTCGAGCGCCGCCTGCGAGTGGCAGTCCCGTGAACCCCGGAGCTAAACGGTGTAATTACCGGCATTCAGTGGGCGGACAGCGGACGGAAGACCGTCTCTGAACGACGAGACTGCGAAGGTGGGGGGGGTTAAGAGTGTGACACGGCGCCGTACTTTAGGGAATCTGAATAACAATGGGAGATAATTAACAACAACACCGTCGCTTCATCACCTCTCCCGAGCACGTGCGTGCGTGCTGTGTGTTTCTGTGGGTGTTTAGTGTTTTTCTGTACCGTGTGTGTATGTGTGTGTGTGTGTGTGTGTGTGTGTCCAGGCTTCCTCTGAGGGCTGCTTTGTGCATGCTGTCCTGTGCCATTCCTTACACGAGGGCACAGCGCATTAAATACAACAGAGCAGACGCACCAAGCGCCATTATGAGGCACGATAACACGCCCAGAGCACAGACGCAGGGCAGCGGCACTTAATGTAGTTGTTGATCTTTTTAATTGTTAATCCATTATGGCGCTCTGGGAGTTGCAACACTTTTTTTTTTTTTCTTTTTCTTCCCCCCCCCCCTCCCTCTTCCCTGTGTCGGTATCAGCATGTATTTTTCATCTTTATTCTCCTTGAATGGGCTCTCGGTAGCAATGAAGCGCCGGGTAATTATTTACAACAATAGGCAACCTCGCCGCAGCGCTGACTTAATGCAGACTTTACACCCACAAGGGCAAACACGTCTCTGGTTTTTTTTAGAGTTGTTGAGACGAGGAGGAGCGCCGACGGTCGCGCGTTTAGAGGTAATGTATCGTCGACGCCGCCCGCTGCTTTATCTGCAGGTGCGTTTGGTTTGTATCCCCACATAGGAGAGGAGATCACCGGGGAAGGTTTTGTTCTCCGCTTCACGTTGGGCTTCTATCGGTTGTTGAGACGCGTGAAAGTACGAGATCTGTTCTTTAGCTCCTTTACACTTTTCACACATGTTGGAAGAAGTCTTTAAAAAAAAAAGACTGGACGACTGTAGCGCCCTCTATGTCGGCCTCAGCCAGTCTTTCCATCTCACGTCTTCAGCTAGTGCAGAACGCCGCTGCCAGATTGCTAACAAATTCATCCAGACGTGAACACGTCCCCCCGGTGCCGTCGTCTCTCCACCGGCTTCCAGTTCCTTTCAGAATCGATTTTAAACTTCTGTTGTTTGTTTTTAATGCCATCAACGGCCCGGGTCCCTCTTACTTGTCTGATATTCTAACTCTACGTGACCACGGCAGGGCCCTACGTTCTTCAGCTCAGCTTCTTCTAGATATTCCAAGGTGGAGATAGAAACAGTGGGGTGTCGCTCTCTTGCTGAAACTGCCCCCCCGACATTCGCACCACCACTGATCTCCGCCTTTTTAAATCAAAGCTGAAAACTCACTTTTTTAAGTTGGCTTTTAACTCTGTCTAGGGCAGAGTATTTTATTCTGTATGCTCTGTTTTTATGAATTTCTGGAAGCTTCACCAACCTGCAGCACCGTCACACCTGTGTTTTATTTATTGTTTTTATGTATTTATTCTCGTATTTATTTCTTAATGTATTGTTTTTATAGCTTTGTCGTAAAGCACGTTGGGTACCACTGGGTGATTGTAAAGGGCTATAGAATTAAAGTTTGATTGATTTGATATTTAGTAATGCTTCCAGCAAGGTGTACCTAATGTTTTGGACGGCTTGTTGTACTTCTGCAGAGTCGGTGTGCAGAGTGAGGAGCTGATTCTCACCAGCATTCAACGCCAACCCTCCCTCCCACCCTGCTCTTCCCACATTGATTGTTTCAGCTCCCTGCAGGGTTGAAGCAGTTAAGCATTGGGAGCCTAAGTCTAGAATTTGGGATTCAGGCGCAAAAACCTGCTTGCTGGCGGTCATTTCCTTTTCGCTGTCTTCAGTTCGTCCAGGTGTCCTTCTGTCTTGATGTCCGCTTGCCAAGAAGAAGTTTGTAACTTGATAAATCCTGATACTCTGAATTTGTCTCGGGTGAAATCAGATTACAGCCCCCCCCCACACGCGCCGCGTAATCTGGTCGTCCGTGCTCGCCACAGTGCGTCCTCTTCAGAGCGGCCTGTTGGCTGGGGGAGGATCAATGTTGGCCGCGGCTCAGGGAGGAGATTTCTCCCCTCTGACGGAGCCCAGTCGATAGGTAATTTCTCCCGAGACATGTGGTGGCCGTTACAGTATTGAGCTGCTAAAACTCCCCGGGCTCGACCCCTCCGGATGGACTCGGTCGCTAAGTATTGATAGACCTCACACACGAGTGTAGACACACACACACACACACACACACTCAGATGCAAACACACCCTCCACCTGCTCTTAAGTAAGCCGCAGTTCACGGAAAAATCGCTGGCATCATACATGCAATTTCTGACGCCTCCGAATATTAAATTCTCACATATTAAATTCTGTTGCTCAAATCCCCGAAGTGCCGAAGTGATTTCGGGTTATGAATTGTGGAAATCCTTCAGTTTCTCCAGACATTGACGGAGCAGCCGGCTGATCCCTGTGCTCTTCGCAGCCCAGTACAGTTTGAGCGCCGCCGTTCTTCAAAGTGCCGTTCAACACTTTGTCCACGGCTAATCCTTGTGAATATTGCTCTCTCGCAGTCATTCACGCTAGATGAATGGAGAATTTGCAGTTCCTTTAACTCACATTTATTTCACATTATGAGATCAAGCAGTCTGCTGAACAGTTCATTTTAAATGAGGCGATTAGATTTGAATTTCTCTAACGAAGCTGGATTTTCGAAGGAGAGTCCGAAGAGGTAATCAATAGTGGAAAAACCACACGTGTGATATATTTAAGCTTCATTATTAAAATGTGATTGTAGTAGGTGCACGGGCAAAGAGGGATTCAGTTCTACTGTATTCCCTGACAGACAGTTGTCGTCCACAACGCAGAGCAGAAATACACAACCTCCATTGCTGGAGGTGACGATATGAAATCTATGTTTGAAGAATGTCACACGAAGCACCTTTTTTTTTTTTTCCCCTGCTTTTTGATGAACTGATGCCGCAACCAGCCCGGAGAGCTTAACGTTTAGCTAGAATTTGCAGGATGATGACTCTCAGGCGCTCTTCAGTGATATAACAAGAGCAATCCGAGATTTCTGACTTGTGTTTTGATGACGGTGGATTTGGAGCCGGTGAGCAGGGCCTCGATTTCTTTTATTGCCGTTCAGCTTCAGGCGGTTCCTGCTCATCCAGCTCAGGTTGTCTTCAAGTCAGGTGATGACGGAGGCGGCAGCGGTGGGTTTGGAGCAGATATCAACCTGTGTATCGTCGGCGCAACAATAAAAATTAGTTCCATTGTGATGGTTAATAATAAAAGAGAAGTGGACCCAGGACTGAACCCTGGGGGACACCCAGTGAAACACCCACACAGCCAGGCCTGCTGCTGAAGAAAAGTCGCATCAAATTTTTGTTTTTCTCACTTCAATTATTCCCCTCAAAAACAAACGACCCTCCACCAAACAGTTTTAGTTAATATCAAACAGTTTAAAGTTGCCTTCTTTGGGAACATGCTGGGATTATAATCCCAATCCCTGACCGTCGTTTTCACTCACTGATGTACTGATGTGGGGTCAACAGTGCACCATTGTTATGGACTTGCGCCTCATGTGGCATCAATTTGTCCTCAGACATTGTTGTTGTATTACAGTCGGTGTCTGCGAGGAGATTGGAATATTATGTGTGCGTCTGGTTCGTGTCGCAGGCCACAAGGATTCGTTTTCATCGCAAATAAAGGCCGTTTATGCGAGGACGTTCCCAAATGAGTCGGCAGGAGTTGGTCCTCGGCGGAGCTTTTCATTGAAGTGACAGGAGCCCAAACCGCCAACCATCCTCTGGATGTAATCTCAGGTTACTATGTCTTGCCGACTCCAAATCCAAAGCAAGGAAGTCACTTTTGGTATTAGCATATGAATAAGAACAGATCCTGTTGTTCATGCGTCTGTAATCTGCTGCTTTCACAATCATTGTTCACAGTTAAAAAACGCAGATATATTTGGAGTTTCTGACCATTGTTTCATGTGTGTGTGTGTGTGTGTGTGTTGTGTGTGTGTGTGTAGCTCCGTCCAGACGTGGCGACCTCCAGATTTTGGGTTTCTGCCTTCTTCACTGGATCTGCGGTTCTCTCCCATGGGACAGGGTTCTCATGCATCCAACTAAAGTCCAAGAGGCCAAAGTCAAGTAGGTCCTCACTGGTTTCATACAAAACGCCTTCACTTCCAGAAACCTGTGTAAAATCGAGCCGGAATATGAATTCTGAATCATTCCTGGAAGGTCACGGCTTCCAGGAATAAAAAAAAGTTTTAGATTATTTTGCTACGCTTATCAAACACCTGCAATATGTTAGATTTCAAACCAGCGTTCTGTATTTGTGCTGACAACAAGCTAGATTGAGTAAAAATTGGCATTTTGCCAAGTTATCATGATTCGATAAGTGTGTCGTCTGTATGAACTAAGAGCCCGAGTTGAATCGAGACACCGTTTCGGTCTGTTCTTTGACTTTTCTCTCCTCCTCCTCCTCCTCCTCCTCCGTCCTTCGCTCCTCTCAGACTGATGGACGATCTGCCAGAGTCGGTCCAGCAGCTGTCGCCGAGCGGATCCAGCACAGGTGAGCCCGGTTCTGCACAAGTCTTCAGGTTCCTCCGGTGAGGAGAAGACGGGGTAGGGGGGGGGGGGGGGGGGTATCCACAGCGGAGCGCCGGGCTCTCGTGAGGCGATAGTCCAGCATGCCGAGATGACGTTTTTTTTCCCACTCGTTCCTGTCGGGAAACTGCAGCATCAAGTAAAGTTTTGACCTTCTTCAGGTCAAACTCGGAGATCCAGGGCGTTTGGGATGACGTGCAGGATGTAGATAGAAACTGGAAAATTACATCGAGGGCTTATAATTGTATTTGAAATATTGTTTCGTTTAGACTTTACATTGCAGAAACACAACAAAATTGGTACAGGGTAAAGAAAAAAAAAGAAAAGAAACAAGGATTCGTAAAATAATACCTGCTTACACAACAGCGTTTCAAGTGAAAATGCATTTTGAGCAATTTTTCAGAAAGGTTTTGCTTTTACACAGCAACATTTTCAAAATGATGTCCGTTTACATGGAAACAGCACAAACCGTTAACATAATGTAGTTAGCATGTTGTTGTTATCACACACACACACACACACACACACACACACACACACACACACACACACACACACACACACACACACACACACACACACACACACACACACACACACACACACACACACACACAGTTTTAGTAACATTATTCCAAGTTGGGAATTCCCAACAACTGTGGCACCTGGGAAGCAGCGTCAATATGAGAAGAGGTGCGTCGGTATAAATTGCGGACTTGGATTTAGACCGACAAAGACTTGGAGGATATCGTGTCCTTGTCAGGTCAGGTCATGATTCTGCACTGGAAGGATCTGAATGAGCTCAGAAAGACTCTAAAACCCACTTCCTCTCTCCAATTATGGCTCGGCCCATAAAATGTGCTCATAATTAGTAAAAACAAACAACACCAGTTCGTGGAAAGTGGAAAAGCCGTATTAATAAATGGGTTTTTTAATCCGTTTGTTTTGAACGTGGCTGAAACTGATCAGATGCATCGACGTCCGTCTTTAACTCACCCGAGGCTGCGGCGGAGCGCCGCGCCGCGCCAACTGAAACCCGCCGTCCCGCCGACGTGCCTTTTCAAAGTTAGCGTTGCTTTATCGCTCCTCCATTCTAAGGAGAAGTCACACCTGTGTGATGCATGGTCGGGCCCGGCTGCTCCTCTGCTGACAAAGCCCAGCTGCTCGCCGCAGATAAGAGCCCGGGCATGCATCAACGAAACGCTGCTGTGTGTGTGTGTGTGTGTGTGTGTGATGCAGGATCCACTGCAGCATGTGTCATACACACCGTCTGGCCTGTGTGTGTGTGTGTGTGACGCCAACGCTCGTCCTCACACTGCATACGCACAGCGTGCCTAATGGCCTCGGCGTGTGGAGATACATGAGCGGCGAGTGGATTATCTGCACTGGAAGACCTTCAAGGTTCATGATGTCTTTGCCGCCGTTTCACTCACTCCGTCCAGAAGTGGTTTACAGAGTTACATAAGCCAAAGAACGTTTTCCAACACCGCTGGTGGCTTCAGGCTCGTTCAGGCCGGCACTGGGGGAAATAAAAGTATATTTGTAGATCTCGTCCCGTTTGGCTGTTCACAAGTTCGTCAAGAACTCGAGCTTCAAAGCAAAAAATTTACTTATGCGGGAGTATAATTTTACATAATAAATAAATACACCATCAATGCTGTGGATCAACTTCTCAACCGCTCAAGTATAAAATCAAACAATCACATAATCCTCTTTGTGACCAGGTGAGGAGTTCTTTCATCTCAAAAGAGAGTTTTAGAAGTGTCGCTACTTGTTCTCACTTAGACCCATTTAATGACAATATTTTCAAGTGGAAAGAAAAGAAAAGCAATTTTATTGGTACTTGGGTGTCCAACAATGGTGCTGTGAGGCGCTGAACAGGTGGAGCTTCTTGGGAAATCCTCCGTCTGTGTGGAAACAGATTCTCCTGGACTTGGTAGTTTTGTACGTAGGTTTACGGTCGCAGTGATGGAAATACAACTTGGTGGTCTGTCCAGACCAATACGAAACCCGGCGCCTCCGACTGGGCCAAGTCCTCGATTTCCGCCCAGGATCTGCTGGAGCAACGGTGTCCAACCTCGTCTTCCTCAAATCCCACCCCTACGGCGCCTTGAAGAAGGGCAATGGAACCTTCGCTGATCTCCGATTGGCTTAAAAGATCACAGTGAAGTTCGAGGTTTTTAGAACCGTGATTTGAGAGTGGTGCGTCTTTCAATGTCATTCAGTTGTTGTGAAGATCCTGACTATTTAACGTTGAGGGAATAATTTGGAGGTGAGGAAGTGAAGGACCTCCTTCGTCTGACCGTCAGATCTCGACACCATTTTGTGTTGCCGAGCCGTCGGCTGTTCCAGCTCGTTTAGCGGAGCCTCTCCCGGTTCTGTTTTCAGACGAGGTGGCTCGCTTCCTCCTGTACGTTAAAACACTGGATTACCAAGAGAAGCCCGACTACAAGTATCTGGTAGAGCTGCTGGGGGGCGTCGCCGGCGGCAGACTGGACTTCTCAATGCCTCGCGGAGCCGCAGGGGAAGCTTCTGCCACGAAGGCCGCCAGCAGGGACAAGGTGAGAACATGAGGTTTGTCTTGGAGGACGGTGGGGGGGGGGGGGGGAGTGATCTTAATGAAAAATAATGGTAATGAGCAAAGCTTTTAAGAGCCTGCAGGTTTAACACTGACACACGGCGTCTGATACCGTCATCGTAACCGTAAAATGATTTCTCGCCGCCATCATTGAGAAAAACTGCTCCATTTTTCAGTATTTCCTTTAATCTCGGGGAAATAAGACTTTTAATGTAAATAACTGCAGTACCACCCTCACTGTGAGCCACACCAGCCCCGTGAGCTTTAGTCTGCAGACTGATAAAACTCCATTCAGTTTGATTTTGTTTTGAAATTCAAGGGAAAACCCCCGTCACGCCGTCTCCATAGCGACATACAGTGATTTGTGTGAGTGCTGGGATTTTCCCGTAAACCGGCAGTCCGTTCAATAGTTCAGACTAAATGTTGTGGATCATCGACGGCAGCCTCACACCGATGGAGACGATCAGTGACGATCCCAAGGCCTGAAAGTCGTCCGTCATTCTGCTCTGTCCTCGTGTGGAGATACGACGTGTGCAGAGGCAAAACAGCCATCTGAAATGTCGAGATCTTCATTTGGTCACAAATGATCTGCGTTGAAGTCGCCAGAATATCAAACCTCCGGCACATTTTTGAAAAACTTTCATCTCCTCTTCAGCTTTCTGAGCTCAGTTGATTCAGGTCTGCAGTCCGACTGGGTCACTGCCAGAACAGGATTTTTTTTTTCTTTGAAGCAATTCTTTATTCCTGAATAAAAATACGATATCCAGATACAGGTTGCCAGTTTTTTTCTTTTCTTTTTTTTGCAAATATAATATCCGATTTCCCTAAATATGAATATTTCAGAATAGACTGGCAAATTGTTTCAGTTACAAAAGGATCAGAAGAAGGAAAGACTTTGCATTTGTCCATATCTGTTGTTTTGCTTCCTCGGCCCCCCCCCAGAGGTCAGATCAGGTTGGATGTGGCCCCTCAACTGAAAACGAGTTTGACACCCCCACGGTTTACACGCCGTCCCCGCGGCTATAAATTGAACCGCCCTCCCGGCAGCTGGATCACAGACGACGACTCTTTCAGTTCAACACTGTTGGCCACCGCACTCCGCCAAGTCTCTTGACCTCAGTGCCGAGAGGGAAGGGTAAACCCCCCCCACCCCACCCCCCGGGGGGTGTCGAGGTCTCTCGCTGAACGAGGGGGCCGCGATTCTCCCAATTGGGCAGAATCACTTGTTGACCCGGCGGGGCCCAGCGAGCGCCCTCTCCACGGCCCAGTTTTGAAGGAGTTGATGGCGGCGTCTCCAATTATGCTCCTGATTTCCTCTCCTCTCCTTGTGTCATTTAATTTCCCCGCTAAAGTG
Source organism: Blennius ocellaris (assembly GCF_963422515.1). Taxonomy (NCBI): domain Eukaryota; kingdom Metazoa; phylum Chordata; class Actinopteri; order Blenniiformes; family Blenniidae; genus Blennius; species Blennius ocellaris. The sequence continues at coordinate 23,695,412 of NC_137662.1, read as the reverse complement.
CCGGCCAGTTTGATCCCTAGTTAAACAGAAGTGGCCATTTACCGGCGGTTTAGCGCGGAGAGTTAAATGTCAGGCGAGATAAAGGCCACCCCGGCGGGCGCGTTCGCGGAATCGTTTTTTCGCCGGCGTTGGATAAATATGTGATCACTTCAAGGCTGGTTTTAGTTTGGGAGGGAGGGGAAAGTCTTTATTCACTATTTCCAAAACAAAAAGAGGAGCGAAAACATGAAACTGAAGAAAAAAAAACCCAGGGATGCGTCGATACTGATAACGGTATGTGGTGCAATACTGCACGGAGTACTCGTATGGCATTTAGTACTCCTAATAAATACTCGCAAGTAGTTAAAGGGTATCAGTGAAACCATTAAGCAGAAATGTGTCAACAGAAAGCAGGAGGAGCCCCGGCTGTTCCTCCAGGGGGGGGCCACCAAGGAGCCAGAGGAGCCCCGGCTGTTCCTCCAGGGGGGGGCCACCAAGGAGCCCGGGCTGTTCCTCCAGAGGGGGGCCACCAAGGAGCCAAGCCCAAACACGTCCCCGCTCAGTACCTCAGAGGACCCCCCCTCGCGAGGCCTCAGTCACCACAGGTACACTTTGTGTTCACGTCCCTGAGGTCCACGTAGGACCGAAGATTGCAAAGGTAGAAATTTAGGTCCATCAAGAAAACGGATGGACGCCACTGCCCTAAGAACTGTGGAGTCGGCAGTTTTCTGCAGGATTCATGATTTACAATGAAGTTTTTTTCCTCCAAATGTCAAAGTTTTTAATGACGAGATGTGTTTTGTGTCTGCTGGCAGAGAGCGCGGCGGAGCAGAAACCCCCCTGTCTACACTTGTGAAGATGAAGATGAGGAGGAGGAGGAGGAGGACGAAGGCCGACCTCAACCCATTGCCCCATGCTACCTGCGCGGCCCCCCGATGAACCCCGGAGGTGCATCCAAACAGGTGTGAGGTAAAACGTGTGTTCGACCTGAACGTGTGTCTGAAGTTCTGCACCAAATGTTTTTTATTACAAGTCAGAGAAACGACGAGACTCAAACCAGCTTCTTTTTTTTTTTTTAAACAGAGGATGAGGAGGAAGACGTCACCGCGACCGCCGCCATTCCCCGGTGGGGAGGCGGCGTCCGGCCGGAGGCGGTACGAGGAGGACGTCTCCCTCCTCCAGAGACGTCCAGACGTCCAGAGACCAGCGTCCAGCGCCCCCTGGTTGGTCTCTGCTCTCGTCTTCTTCTTCCTGCTGGTCGCTGCTCTCGGGGCGTCAAGCAGTCGGCTCAGACTCCTGTGAGCAGCTGGAACGTCGTCCTCTTCACGACGCGTGGACCATTTTTACAGTGATGGGCTGCAGAGAGGAGGAGGAGGAGGAGGGAGAGGAGGAGGAGGAGGAGGAGGAGAGGCTTTATCCCGCTCTGTGGAGGATCGCTGGATTTTTTTTGTATAAATAAATCAATCTTTATTTATATAGCACTTTTTTATACAATGAACTAACACAAAGTGCTTTAAAAAGAATAAAAAACAGTGCAAAGATAAAATAGATGAATAAAAAGCAGATGAACACACATGCAGACACCATAAGTGAAGACATGCCTGGTGATATGAAGATAAAAATAGATAAAAGTAGATAAATACATTTATAAAATACATAAACATATATACATAAATATATAAAAACATACACCTATATAAAATCAGTTAAAAGCCTGATTAAAAGGGTGAGTTTTTAACCCTTTTGGGCTGTAGGAAGTTTGCTGCCATCAATGACTTGATATCTAAAATACAGGGCATCAATCGGCCTGGTGTCATCAGGAGACACGGCCACATACAGCTGTGTCTCGTCAGCATAGCGGTGGAAGCTGACGCCACGTCTCCTGATGACGCCCCCCCTAGTGGCAGCATGTATAAATTAAAAAGGATTGGGCCTAAAATCGACCCCTGGGGAACCCCATAGTGGATTTCATGGGCGCCTGAGGAACGTGTATCCAAACTTACAAAGAAGCGTCGATCTGTGAGATAATAACCGCATTTTGACTGTGAATGGGGGGAGGGTGAGGATTTGCACGTACCTTGCTGCAGTAAGGACACTCTCCAAAAACAATGCTGAAGCTCTGCCTGCTGGAGGGGAGCGCACGCAGCCACTGCAGAGACGAGGACATCAGAGACAGCTTCATCAAGACGTCAAGCTGTCCAAGGCTCCTCTCTACATCTGGAACTCTGCGACAGCCTTCGCTTCCTGTTTGTGAACGGAGCTCGTCGGCTCCACGTCTCCTCTCAAAAAAAAACAAAAAACCTTCTATCGGCGGAAACCGGAGCGACGCTCTCGTCCCGCCACCGTCTCAGTTGTTCACTTCAGACGGCGAACAGCTGCTTTTAAACGCACTGGAGACACGGGGGGGCTTTCATCGCCTCGACTTGTACATCGTCCACAGCGTCTGGTTTCGCAACTTTAAAGTGTTTGAAACGTCTGTCGGCGTGACGAGGATTTCCTCGGCCGGCTCGTCGCCACTTTTACCTGCAGGCTTTATTAGAGAGCCGCTCCTCTGCTGTGAACTCGCTGCTCTTTGTGGAGACGTGTTGGAAGTTCCGTCTCATCGTGTCTTTGGTGGGGAATAAAGGCTTTTACTGTTTGTTGGCTGTGATTCTGGCCTGCAGTGTTTATCGCGATGCTCTACTAATCCACCAGTGACGGGACGGGACGGATCTTTCTGGACCAGGTCTCAGATCTTCACACGACAGAAATTAAATGTTCTCCTCAAGAACAGCAGCAGTTTAATGTTTGAACGTGTTTCTTATTAATTGTTAAATCTACGGTTTTACAGTCTACAACTGAACTGAATTGAGTTTATTCCTGAAGGAATAAATTATTTGTACTGTAGCGATGTTTTAATACTGCAAAAATAGATTTGTCTCGGGTGTTTTTGTTCAGGAGTGTGTGTGTGTGTGTGTGTGTCTGTGGTTACCTCATAGAGACAGGCCTGGTGGAAGGGTTGTCCACATCGAGGGTCGTTACACACCTGATCGGGGATGGCTGCTTCCAGACGGTAGGAGTAACAGATCCCACACTCCACGTTGAAACTCTGCACACACACACACACACACACACACACACACACACACACACACACACACACACACACACACACACACACACAAACAGTAAGCGCCAAACTGTGTGTGTGTGTGTGTGTGTGTTGTAATGAGAAGCTCCTGCTTGTGTTTTTGTTTTTTTGTTTTTTTTTTCCTGAAGCGATCCATTAAGCGAGACGATGGCAGGTAAAAAAAAAAAAAAAAAAAAAAAATCAACATCTGGTCAACTCAACTTTTCTGCACTCCTCTGAATGTTAATGAAGCGGCGGCATTAATCACCGCGGCGACAGCGGATAAACACGACGCCCTTTCAACCCATCCGTGGAGAGGGGAGGGAACGGGAGGGGATTTTTTTTTTTCTTTTTCGAAAAAAACAAAAAAGTGAGAGATGTTTTTTTTTTTTTTTATGATTAAAGCGGTTTGATAGTCGTAGAGAAATCTGCCATCTTTGTTATTCTAATGATCGGATCTGTAAACAACCCAATTAAAGAGGGATTTGTGCACACCTTTTAGAAAAAAAAAAAAAACACTGGTAGAAGGAGGAGGAGGAGGAGGAAAATCTGTAAATAGAGAGAAAGGAGCCTCTGGAAGCTTTCACACGTGCGATGACGTACCGACTTGTCGTGGGTGGCAGGTGACGGGAACTGGATCTCCAGAACATCCCGGAGGTTGAGCAGGACGCTGGCGTCCGGGTTCCTGTCAGCAGAACCACAGACAGCTCCTTCACACACTAATTAACCGCATGCAAATGAGTCCACACACACACACACACACACACACACACACACACACACACACACACACACACACACACACACACACACACACCGGGGGGATGATTCGCTACGGGAGAGGAGGGCCTCGTCACGGCGGCAGGAAGAGTTTTAAAGCCTGTGGTGAACTTGAACTGCTTGTGCTTCTTCTGAACAAGTTTTGTGTCGCCGACACTCGTGGTTAAACCAGTGTTTTTCAACCTTTTTGAGCCGAGGCACACTTTTTTGTTTGGAAAAATCTGGAGGCACACCTCCACCACCTGAAACTCTGTAGCCTCTATTAACAATATAAGGTCATTCTCATCAAAGTTTTATCAACAGGAATGAAATAAATACAGAAAAAAAGTATTTCCCAATTTCTTTTTTTTTATTTTTACTCCCAGTGTGAAACCTGGACCTGATGGATGAAGAGCTGAGATCCTGGTTCACATTCTTCCTTTTCAAAAACTTCTCCATCACTGTCACTGACACAGTACTTTGATACAAGATGGTAGCAGGAGGTGGAGATGAACCACACTGACGTCTGTCACTTTACATTTCACTGGCAAAGTTCTGTGCTGCCCTCTAGTGGTGAAGAGTATTTATACATGATTACTCTGCAACACACTGTCGCTGTGAGAGCAAATGTTTTTTCGCAAAAAAATGTGAAATTGGATAATTTCCCACGGCACACCTGACTAGATCTCGCGGAAACACCAGTGTGCCGTGGCTCAGTGGTTGAAAAAGTAGAAAAATGTGATTCACGACCGTGTCCACACTTTCCTCCTCCTCCTTTATTTTTAAATTTTTTTTTTGGGGGGGGGGGGGTTTATTTCCATTCTTGTGTACGTTTACATGAGCGCGGGCGATTGCGCAATCGAAGAGCGACCAGAGACGGCATCTTACCACGAGTGCATGTTGGCGTTGAGCTTGTTCCTCAGAGGAGTCACCGCTGCAACGACAAGTGGAAAGATTAGCTGCGGGATCTTTACGTTCCTTTACGGCCGATCCTTGCGTTGCGTCTGAAGGCCGTTCCCACAGATTTTCGCCCTTCGGGAGAAACGAGAGCGGCTTCAGAGCCGCACGCCGCCTCATTGGGAGGACAGATATGAACACTGGAAGCTTCCCGGCTTCCACGGGGGAGCTTTGTCTCCGTGCAGCACTCATCACTCTCACTATTTGTTATTCCTACATGCAAAAAGCAATATTTCTGTGCGACCCCCCCCCCCCCTGTATTTGAGGGTCGTTGCCACCTGCACCCCCCCCCCCCCCCACCCCACAACGCCCTCCCGCCGCCGCCTCCGTCTTGGCGGGAGAAGTGTGCACGCGTGTTTAATATCTTTTGAGTTGCATTGCTAGGCAACAGGCTAGGTGTCGCACGACCTTGGCCGACAATTGACGGGGAATAAAATGGAAAGCCGGAGCCCGGGCAGGTGTGTGTGTGTGTGTGTGTGTGTGTGGGGGGGGGGGGGCGTGGTAGAACGACGCGACAACAAGCACACGATCGGTGAGGCTCAGATGTCTTTTTTTTCCTCCGCGGCTCTCGGCTCAGATCGGACTTTATTGGCTGGACTCGTCCTCGGTGAGCGATGTGGTGTGGAGACCAGGAAGGACTGCTGTGGTCACACAGAAGCAGGGACTTCGGGGGAAGTGGTGGTCGAGGGGGGGGGGGGGATTGCAGGTTTGAATCCTCCAGTGGACAAGTGACCACTGTGGTTCCCACGAGCAAGCCCCTTGACCCCCGCGCGCTCCCTGGATCAACTTAAAGTGGGATTTTCGCCCGTATACAATGTCGGAAGCGTTCGCCATCCGTTCAGGATCAATACCGGCGCGAAGCGCGGACGGAACTCTCGCCCTTGCGTAATTCTTACGTTTGGAGAAATTCTCCACGTGTAAAAGACACGTGAACCCAGTCATATGTCATGTCGTACTGCGTTTTTCTATTGGTTCGTTTAAGCTGACGAGATCCCTTCTCCGTGAGTCAAACCGTTTTTATTCAAGCTACCTGCAGACCTGGGCAACACGTCCCCGAGTCACATGACGTTTACTGTCATTACTGGCTTCATTACATCCAAAAGAAAATATTGGAACTCAAAACTTGAGTTCATAAAAACCCTGTAGACAAATGTAATCCTGATATCCAGGGGGAAACAACTGCAGCAGAGCCACAATACCTCACAAAAATCTTGTTTTTTTTAATCAAGAATTAATTCTTATTGAGCGAAAATCAAGTCAACTTGAGTCTCGGCGATGTGGTTCACTGCGAACACTTAATAAAACCCAATCATCTGCAAATACTGTAGAGCGGCGAGAAGACGATTTTTTTTCTGGAGGGACCGACTTCATCCAATCCAACAGAGATTTGGATCTATTACCTGATTCACTTATTGAATTCAGGTAAATAAACTGTGCGTACTGGAGGCTGCAGGGCCGCCGGAGGAAGCGTGTAGCGGCGCATAACCTTCACGTGTCGTCTGTATCGCACGGAGAAATAAATTCAGCTTTATGGCATTTAATAAGTACTTGGATCGGTACTCGTTATCGCCAAGCGGCTAATGGTTAGCACTCATCCTTTAATAAGCGCTATTTCTAGATTTTTTTTCTTTATATAAATGCACGAATATATATATTGGGACCTCAGAAAGTTGATCTTGTAATTCTAACTCGTGAAAGCTTTCTGACGGCGGACCTCCGAGGGGCGTCGGCTGACGCGAGCCGTCACTTGTTTAGCCGGGGATAATCACCGCGTGACCAGAACGCCGTCAGCCGCCTCTCCACCTTTGACGACCGTCACCTGTCCACATCACCTGCAAATCCCGCCGCCCCGCCAAAAGTAGCTTAGACGTGGTCCCGCGCCGATAGCGGCATTATGGCGAGGAGAGGATTCCCCACGCTCTAATGCACTGTGTCAGTTTTAGCGCGTGCAGCGGTGCAGATACGCTTCTCGCGCCCCGGGGACAGACTTTGAAGTGTCGCCACGTCTCTGGGGTCCTACCCACCGTGCTCGGCTCCCAGCAGGCAGCACTCCGGCAGCATCTTTGGGTGTCGGGGATCCAGCTCCACTTTGATGGACACGTTGTTTCCTGCACACATACAGGAGGGGGGGGGGGGGGGGGGGGGGGGGTCCTGGTGAGCATTAGTGTAGCGGATACTGTAGACCAGGGGTGTCAAACTCATTTCAGTTCAGGGGCCACATCCATCCTAACCTGACCTCTGGAGGGCCGAACAAGTCAAACGTAACATATTAAACTGCAGATCAAGTCTTTCCTTCTTTTGATCCTTTTGTAACTGCAAGAATTTGCCAGTCTTAATCTGAAATATACATATTAAAGTTAATCAGATATTATTATATTTGAAAAAAAACAAAAACCCCTCAAGTACCTGTTTCTGGATATCGTATTTTTATTCAGGATTAAAACAATTTGTCATTATCTGGAAAAAAATTTGGAGTTTACGTGTCTAAAGTATCACTTCACATAAGTTGGACTCGCTGTTTTATTGTGAAAGGCGTTGTGTTGTGTGACCTCCACAGACGCATTAATAAATTCTGACCAAAGGGCGGTTTTGAATGTCATTTTTGACAATCTCAGTGTTTTTAGATCAGCCTCTTGTCAGTTTTCATATTTATACTTAAAAAAAAAAATAAAAAATCACATGGAGGGCTGGATTAGATTCTCTGGTGGGCCGCTTCTGGCCCCCGGGCCGCATGTTTGACACCCCTGCTGCAGAGAGACAAACCGTGGACGGCCTTTGACGCATACCGATGGCGATCCGCCTCATGGTGTCGGACCTGCTGGGTTTTTCCGGCTCCAGGATCCACGTGTTGCCGTCGACCTCGTCCAGGACGTCCCAGAACTCCGTCAGGGACTCCAACACCAGCAGGAAGTGGGCGAGGAGCTGCTCCAGAGTGCTCTGGCACGGCAGACCACAGGTAGGGAAGTTCACCACACCAGATCTTAAGATCCGTCTTTCTGACCACCTTACCCATTTGCGATCTCGCCTGGAAGTGTGTTTGAATTTTGGCAGGAAACAAGAAAATCAAAACAACAAACCAACAGCGAGAGAACGTCTAAACTCTCCAAACAAAGACCGTGACCTAGGGCAGTGATTCCCAACCGGGGGTACACGGACCCCTAGGGGTACGCGAGGGTATTGCAGGGGGTACGCAGAAAGATTATAAATTAGCCTACAGTATCCACACACCAAAAAAAAATGTATACTCTATTATATTGTATTATATCATGAATTTTAGTAAGGCCATACGTTTATTTTCCATGAGTAGCAGTTCGTCCACAGTGATTGTAACACTACAATGCACATAACATGAAAAGACTATAAAGTGGCGCGCTTTAAAAAAAAAAAAAAAAAAAAAGGTTCACGTTCTTGCTGCGGGGGCGCACGATTCGCGAAGCTAGCTAACTCTAGCTGCATACCGACTGTAAACATAATAATCACACACGAGAGAGGGGGTACTTTTCACATGGAAACCAGCTCAAGGGGTACACTGGTCAAAAAAGGTTGGGAACCACTGACCTAGGGTAAGGGGTCTAATTTGTCGCCTTTTGTTTTCAAAGTTGGAGATTTGTTTGAGACTTTCCTCGAAGGAATTCCTCATTTCTGTCGTCTGTCATTGTTCACACGGGCTCTGCCGTTCACAACACTGCCCCCACAGGTCAGCAGTGGTATTACTCTGTTTAATACGCATCTATAAGCTTGCTGGAAATGAAGCTAATTACTCAGCGATGAACACAGAAGATGGACGAAGCAAATGAGCTACATGACCACCACCTTTATAATCAATGGTTTATAAAGGTTTTGTTGGTATTGTAATCACCAAAGCAACATTGTGTTTATGAAATATATAAATTGCAATCTTAAGTTTTTTTTAGCCATTCCAGGTATTTTTTGTCCCGTCTTCTATTTTAGCTTTTATTTTTTTTAATCTACAATAACAATTCCAAGCAAATTTGTCCACATTGAATACATCTCTATTTTTCTCTGAAGCTAATGCTTATTTATTTTCCTTCAGGATGGATTCATTTGGTGTATATAATCTGGAATAGATTCAGTTCCATTCTCGTCAAATTACTTCAAATTTAAAATAATCCCATGTGGAGAATTTGGAGAAAAATGGGAATCAATGGAAACTAAGAAGAAGAATATTTCTCAAACATTTAACTGACAAATCCCTGGCATGTTGAATTCTAGTTAAATTCACTGCGAGGAGTTATTTAAAACGAGGCGCCTGCCTTGTTTTGAGCACTTTGAGCCAGATTAGTGGAATATTTATGTTGTGTGTGACTTTACGGTGAAAAGAAAAGAAAAAAAAAACTGAGAAGAAGTAGAGTGCGAAACTTTCAGCCCCGGAGGAATTTAAGGTGTTTGATAACTCCTTTATTTTTCATTTTTCCACCAAGGTCTCACACTTTAATGAGCCGGTTGAGGCTACGGCTTGTTCACAGTCGTCATTAGGAGAAAGGCCAGGTGATGAAAATTTCAAAGCTTCGCAAACACCCGACTCCTCAAACCACGTCCCGGCGATCGGCAGCCATCGGCTCCTCGGAATTAGTATAATTGATGCCCGCGCAGCAGAAAGCAGGTAGTCATTTTTCCTCTCTTCATAACATAATTAAGTGGCGGTTGAAAGGAACAGCTGAGGTCGAGTCGGAGGGGGGGGGGGGTGGGGGTGTTCGGGAGGCTGGGAAAACTTTCCGGCGTTTACGAGTTCTTCAAAGACGCGCTTGACTGCAAACAAGGCCGAGACTGACAGACGCCGACGCAAACAACAGTCGCGGAGCACTTTGAAGGTTTTCTTCTTTGTCTGTCTGAGCGTTGAGCTTCCTGAACACACGGTTCAACACCGATCGCATGGAAATCAAGACAGACGTCCCTCTCGTACTCGCTGGATACAAGACGCTATAGCTCACGGGACTGGAGGAGATTCAGCACTCAGCTGTTTGGTCTAGACCGGGGGTCGGCAACTCGCGGCTCCTGGAGCCTCCGTCCCACTGCAGTTCATCCCGTAGGGACGTAAGGAGGCAAGGCCACCCAGAGCGCAGTCCCGCTACAAAGAGTGGTAACATGTAGGGTCCTGAACGACGCAGCGACGTGACGTCATTACGCAACAATAATGGCAGGAAGAACGTAGAATTGCGGCTGCAGGTCATGACAGCGGCTCAACTGGGAGCTTCCTGTACCTTTCACAGTAAAAGCCGACAGTTCCAGGAGGTTCATTACAGACTTGTTGAGAGTGACGGAACATTCTAGTGAATTCCACAACAACTACAGGACATTAAAGACACACCGCTCACACTCATGGTTCTAACAATCCACATCTCCCACATTTATCTTCCATTTTAATAATGTGTAGCGATAAAGGAGCTGAGAGCTGCAATGCATCATGGGAGTTTCTGTTTGTGGTGTTTTAAATGTAATTATTGGGGGTTATGTTAGGTTTGTAGTGTTGGTAATGATTGTGTTTTTGTTGCTTAGTTCATGTAGTTGAGTTTATTAGTTGTAAGTCGTCAACCAGCAGTGAAGGAGGTTTTGTGTGTCGTGTCGTCCTGGCATGGTCTTCCTGTGGGACTGTCAAAATAAAATGGGTGTTGCGTTCAGTGGGAAACGGGACCAAATGGCTCTTTGAGCATTAAAGGTTACCGACCCCTGACCTAGACAATAAGTTCAACAATATTTGGGGTCCATCTTCACGTTAGAAGGATTCCGGCCTCTCAGACGGACCGATGTGGTGGAAAGTGAAGGCTTGGCTACTGAACGTCTTAACATTTATACTTTCTCATGACGGATGTGTTTTTTGTTTGTTATTTTCTTTGGGGTGTTTTCTGAGCGTGTGCTTTGTTTGATTATTGCCATGTTTTGCTCTTTGTATTTATTTTTTTACTCTGATACTAGTTGACCATCTATTAGAGATGAACTGATACTACTTTTTTTAAAAGAGTCCGAGTACCGAGCTTTAGCTACTTGCCTACACAGAGTACCGATACAAGTACGCGTTGAATGACATCAGGTCTAATTCATACTTGGAACTCAAATGACGATTGTTCTGAACAGTTTACAGTGGATTCGCCCGTCTGCCGGCTTTAAATCCAACTTAGCCTCAATTTAATGCCGGAGATCGTCATTTTAACGGCATCCACAAAAAACTGTCCAAACTTTTCTTTGACTTTGGAGTTGGGTCACCGAGACGAACGCTCTGAAAAGTCACTGCGTGTTTTTAAGCATTACCGACACGCCACGGAGACAATCGTTGGCCTATTAGTCGCAGATTGATCAATAAAAGAAACTAATTGTCAATTCAAGTGAAAAGTAAATCAAGCCAACTGGTGTATGACGCTTGAAACCGCCTCAGCGAGAAACGTGTGATTAGATTTGTTATCAAACAGAAAGAAGAGAGAGAGTGTGTGTGTGTGTGTGTGTGTGTGGGGGGGGGGGGGGGGTGTGTAGGATCCTGCAAATTCATTATTAGTCGGTGAAAACGCCTCAAAGCTGCCGACATTTGGAGGAAACCAGAAAAAAAAAAGGGGGAGCGGACAACAAATGACCATTTGGTAAAAGTAGGAAAACTTAAGGTGCGCACACACACACACACACACACACACACACACACACACACACACACACACACACACACACACACACCTGCTCTCATGCAAAGGAAGAGAAGAGGAGGCTGATGGAGGTGTGGGTGAGTGCTACAGATGGAATGAGAGAGAGGGAGGAAAAAAAAAAAATTAGGGGGGGAAAAATGAACCAAAAATTACGGGTCATTGTGCCAGCACAGTGCACACAATTAAGCATCGTCCAGGTGCAGAGAGCCTCGGCAATTACAGCCCAATTAATGCCAGTGGTATGATTACGGTTACGGCTCAGGATAACTGCGCTCAGCCCAGTTCAGAGAGAAGGAAACGGAGGGAGGGGGGGGGGGGGGGGAGGAAGAAGAAGAGGTGGTAATTGAATTCCTGCAAGAATATGAGAGAAGAACGTGTGCGAAGAGCAAAGAGACGGGAGGGAAGCGTGAAAGACAGCGGGGATTTTTTTCTTTTTTCCTCTCCTCGGCCGTCTCAATCAGTCGTCTTTATCCGTTCATGATATCTCTTTCTGACCTTCCTCGCGGGAGCGAATTCACTCCTTTCTGCTCACGAGGACAAAACTTCACCCACTTTAAAACCTTTTTATACAAAAAAAACAACAAAAAACGAGTTCTCGCTATGTTGCTTCTAATCCAGGGGTCTTCAAATCCGGCGTCCTGCACGTTTTGTTTTGTTTTTTTAGCTCCTCCCAGATTCAGAACGCCGCAAATCTAAAGTTGAGGCGGTCGTCAAGCTTGTAAAAAAAAAAAATAATAATAATAATAATAATAACGAGCCCCTGATTGCATTCAGGTGTGTTGCACCTGTGAGAGACCGGCTCTCCAGACCCGGATTTCAAGACGCTGAAACGTGGGTTTCGTAGACAGAACACAAGACCGAGACCCAGAACTGAACGACCAGCATCAAGAGTTTAAGGGGACGTCCACACCAGGAAACCGCTGACGCTAAACGTGCTTGTATTTGGCCTGTCATCCAGGTGAGGCAGTTTTAGGAGCGCAAAGACGGGTCCCAGAGTGGGGAAATTCTAAAACCCCGGCTCAACCCTCCCCAAGGCGTGGAAGTCTGCAAAGACGATCATCTGTGGAAAAAAGATGAGGTAATCTCCCCCCACCGTGGTCCGTGATGTCATCAAATAGCCATAAAAGAAGCTACATGACGCTAACAGCAGGAAGAGTGCGGCCATAGATCTATAGAACTAGAATTATAGAGAAATTGATGAGCAAGAATCTACTTCTAAAGTTCTATGTGCTCTGAAGGCATCACTCCGACTTCCTACTTCTTTATAAATTTTATATTTCAGCACTGTTTACGTGGTCGTATGATGCCTCTCTAGTTCCGACTAGTGGCGAGCAGCTGCATGACAGTTAATCTCACATCTAACTAATATTTCCGGCTGCCGCGGGGGAGAACCTTTAATAGCGAACCGGACTAATCAAATGCATTCCTGGCTTCTGACATTTAGATGACTATAATTTAACCTTCTGTTACGTGTCAATCCCTCAACAGAAAACACATTTATTACCGCTGTTATTATTATTATTATTATTACTGTCATTTTCTTAGTGTCCAGTGGCCTGCCTCAGCTAATCAGGATTTGCCGTCAGCGAAAAGTCGCCGGGATGTCTTGGGAATACTGCGGAGTCATGCTATTTCACGTATTTCTCGTGCACTTATTCCACCTTGGTTCCCTCAACCTTACTTACTTCGTCTCGTCATACATGTACCGCTACGTTGTTAAGAAGCAGCACGTACAGCCTGCAGCACAAAGGACACACACACGCACACGCACACACACACACACGCATACACACACTTCCCGTTCTAGTTCCACACAAATGCACAGAGTGGCACGTCTTGGCCCTGCAACAGAGCAGGCAATAATTACTCATTCAAATGAACATGTCAGGACTGCCGACAGACAGGCCCTTCCCCCCGCCACACACACACACCCTTCACACATTAGACAAAAACACACTTGGCACAGATGCAAGGGCGCACACGTACACACACACACACACGAACACACACACACACACACACACACAAAGACGCAGGCCCACTTCATGTTGCAGTGTGGGAGAGATCCATCAACGGCCCAGCAGGCAGACAGGCTCCATACGGCAGCGCTGTTCTGAGCTGGTCCTCACTGTACGCCTGCCATGTATCAGCTCAGCAACACACACACACACCACACACACACACACACATGCACACACACACACGCACGATATTCAGAAGAACGGAGCAGCAGCTCTTTTTTGTTTTTAATGATGGAATTCAAGCAGCACGACATGCTTGCAGTCTTGTCAACATGAGCAACAAGCATTAAGGACCGACATCAATTTAGGAATGTTTTGAACTGATTGAGAGTCTCACCATATTGTCCAGGTCACACTTTCTTTTTTCAACTGACAAAGTAGAAATATCTCTAGAAAGAAAGATTTACACAGCAGGGTTTAATTTGAATAAAGTCAGACCCTTTATACCTGCATGTAACTTACGTCGTCATACAAAAATAGACATTTCATCCACGTTTTTAAGGTTATTTTGTCATTTTTTCCGGGTTTCGGATGATTCAAAAGCTCAATGAACTTCGAAAATGATAATGAATGTGACTTATATTATTTAAATGAGCATTCAGCATTTACATTTTTATAAAAAATTCTAAAATAAATGTGTCTTCACCAGAATAGGGGAATCTCTGTGCGAAGACACTTTTGTCAGACGGAACTCACAGTCTGGAAAATACTGTAAATACTTCTTACCTGGTGGCCACAGGGAACTAAGAAATGGCCAAGAACAACAAATAAATTTCACAACAACAAAGCCGACAAACTGTGTAAATAAGTTCAGTAGATCGTACGTGGATAATATCGTTAATGCAATATTCACTATTATCGCATGTTGACTTAATAACATGCAGCTCGAGTTGGAATACCTGGCGGGGAAAAAACTGTGTGTGTGTGTGTGTGTGTGTGTGTGTGTGTGTGTGTGTGTGTGTGTGTGTGTGTGTGGCGACACACACTCGGAGGCAGTGACCGAGATGAAAAGCGGCGTAGGGAGAACGAAGCAAAGACGGCAAACAACAATAACGAGGAGCGGAGGAGCTCCAAAGAGCCCACAGCTGGTTTCCACATCAAAGCTCGCTAACACCAATTAAAGTGGACTAAATTTGAGGTGGCTGGATTGAGGACGGGCCGAACGGAGGGGGCGGGGATGTTTTTTTTTAGCCTTTAGACTATGCAAACGTGTTTGAGCCGAATCAGTGTGTGGATTGGAGGGTGTGTCCAGAGAGGGCAAAGCTCAAAGGTATCAAGGTACAAGACTTAAAGTCCTAGTGAAATGAAAATTCGACCTCAAAAAAACACTCTGGCCGTCGCTTCTAGGGACATTTTTATGCTAACTGGCCGAAGGGTAAAATGCTAAAACACGGCAATCTGCGAGAAAATAGCCGATAAACTTTGACTCCAGTACCTCACAAAGATAATCACATAGGGCTGCACGATTATGGGAAAAAAATAAAATCAAAATCGCGATTATTTACACGATTCCGTTTTTGAATTTGGAAAAACATTTATTGAACATGTTTAAATAAAAAAATACTCTCCTGTTAAATATATAAAAATATCTCGTAAGGTAGTAGTAAAAGATAAACTGTTGTACTGCACTCAATGTTTTGGAAACAATAAATAAATAAAATACAATAATAGATAGATATACTTCAATAAACAAGTCCAACATAAATACTGTTTTTCCTCCATTATATGAATTTTGAGGTCGTCTGGAGCCAAAATCGGAATCGCCATTAAAATTCGATTAATTGAGCAGCCCTACAATCAGAACTTGCTGAATTTTTAAAAGATTCTCACGGTTTGGTTCGAAGACGGATTCTTCTGCCGCCTCCCTCAAAACATCAAAGTGCATTGAATTTTGAATAAAAGTGCTTTAGATGACAGGATGAATCTATATTCCAGCCATTCCTCCATCTAAACCGTGGAAACAAACTTGTTCCTTCACATCTCAACTCCTGATGGACAATCGAGAGACGACAGCGCGACACTGGACATGAAAGGCAGAACCCTTTCATGTCTAGTAACAAGTCATTAAATGTAAGCGTTCACTGCTGGTCTTCACACAACTCATGGCATCTTCACTACAGTTTTAATCTGAGAACATGAAACCAAAACATACGTCACTATGGAGATGTTTGTTGGTCTTCCATGCCGAAATGCAGATTGCTGATGGTCCAAATGTGCCAAAATTGGAGTAAATAACACCTGAAGTGTTGCTACCGTCTCACTCTTGGCGTTACTTCCAGCACAATATTCTGAACGAGGAGCTGCAGGAAGCATTCAGGGCTGCAGCAAATAGCCTCGGTGACCCTCGTGAAGATAATTGCAATTCTAAGTGCAGGAATAATACTGCAATTTAAACCTGAAAAGCACCGTGTTAAGCACCTTTTTCATGATTTATTTATCTGGCTTACATACAAAAACAAAAAAAACAAAAAACCCAGCACTTGCGTTTACTCCTCTTCCAAAAGTAAATAAGCAACAATGGAGTTGAATATTCGAGAAGAGCCATGAACATGGAAAAACGTTTCAAGCGCTTTCCATCAAACCTTCAGTCTGAATGTTTCAGAAAAATAAAGAGAAGCCATTAAAAAAAAAAAAAAAAAAAAAAAAAAAAAAAAGTGTTTCCCATTAACTTTATGTGCATCGTGCACATAGAAAGATTTGGGAAATACTTTGCTCCAGTAGATTAAAAGTTCTGCTAATCGACACTCTAATTTTAAGGTAACACTGCTCATGCTTGTGAAATGCTCCATTCACTTCCTTCTCTTGAGCGATCGTGTCACGTTAGACAGTTCATTTCATGCATTGCCGATGTATTTCCAGCAAAAAAGGAAATATGTGAGCCATTCGGAATTATATGTTGCTTTTTGATCTGGGAAATAAAGGCAATAACTCCACTTTTATGTTATTATGATAGAAATAGTTTAGTTTGCTAGTTGCTTTCATACATACAGCACATGTTTTATCCCTCTTATATTTCTGAATGTTACATGAAAGCAGAAAAATGCCATAAACAAAACTACACTGAATGTATGTGTGTGTGGTTTCACTACAACAACAAACAACTGCACCCACTACTGGCTCAATGTGCTCACGACACCACTTTCGGCCCCAAAATTATACATTTTCACTTGAAACAGTATAAATGGGGCTTTAGACTCATCATGTAATTTAGAAAAAATGTTTTTGGATTGTTTTAGAGTGCAAAGCGATTATTTCTCCTCTATTGCTCTTTGCAACTGTTGCATATAATCTTTGAGATTATTAAATCAAGTCTGCATTTCTCGAGTCCATTTTAAATAATTTTCAAGGAAATAAAATGTAAAAGTTAGTTGTTTTAAAAAAAAAAAATTTGCTCATTTGTCCACATTGGATCATCTCGGCTCGGTCGCCCTGAAAGGAGTCTGTCAACGGACTCTTCTCGCTGATTTGACACAATATTTCTCAATTTGTGTGTGTGTGTGTGTGTGTGTGTGTGTGTGTGTGTGTGTGTGTGTACCTGGGGTGTCCAGGGTAAGGCCAGAGGGACGGGCAGGTCGGCAGAGCATTCCGGCGCTTCAGCAGGATGCTGCAGGTTTTTAACAGAGGAGACAATATATCAACAAAAATCCTGTTTGACATTGAATATAGAGTTCAACAACTTTTGTTGAACTCTAACCCCTAACTCTAACCCTAACCCCTAACTGTAACCCCCTAACCCTACCCTCCACACCCTAACCCTAACCCCTAGCCCCCTAACCCTAACCCCCTAGCCTTAACCCCTAACCTCCTAACTCCCTAACCCTACTACAATAAATGTTTGGGTCGAAGGTAAAGTACAAAGTAAACTTTATACAACACTTTGAGAAAGTGATCTCGATGCATTCCTGCGTGAACAAGATAACTTTTCGGAAGCCCGACATCCTCTCTGTGCTCACCTTCAGCCTCCTCGTCCCCCCCCCTCCCTCTCCCTCCCCCCCCCTCCCCCCTCTCCCTCTCCACACCTCCATGCCAGAGCTGCCTCCTCCCTCGCTGTGCTGAGCGATGACCTGCTGCTGGCTCTGGAGGAAGCAGCTGGAGCGCTCGGAGGAAGGACTCAAGGGTGCTTTTTGGCGAGAGGTGCCAAGGGAGGGGCGGGGGAGGGGAGGCCAGGTGGGCCCACAGTTGGGGTCTCCACTACTCTCCACTGACCCACGATGGATGTCATCCGGACTCCGATAAAAACTCAAACTCTCCATCCCACCCAAGCGGCCACGACGTCCCGTGACTACCGCGAGTACATTCTAGCATTTCCATCATCATTGGCCAGGCTGGAAAACTTGCCTGCAGCATGTAAAGTACAGGTGTCGGTGGATTTCTACCTCGCTTTGTCAGCATTTCCTATCAACGGCATGTGCACGCTGTATGTGAAAAACCCGAACAGAAAAAGTAAACGCGACAAAGCCGGGTTAAATATTACATTTTGGGGAATCCGTCATTTAAAAGCTGCCAAGAGTTCAAGTCAACATATTAAAAGCCTCCCAGCGTTCAATCCCCGTTGTCCTGCTGAAGGTAAGTCTGGCAAAGACCTGGGCAACATAAAGAAAATCTTTGGCAGTGTCGTCATTTCTCACATCCTGTCCTCGCGTGGAACGCAAGTAGACGACAACACTTTAGCGTGCGCCGCCCCCCCCGCTTAGGTAACGCACAGATCTCGCTTGAGGTATTTGGGGGAAACTCAAGAGTGAATACTGACCTGGAAGCGTGAAAGAAAACTTCAGACAAAGTGGTCTAAACTCTAAAGCAGTGTTTTTCAACCTCTTTTGAGCCGAGGCACACTTTTTTTCTTTGGAAAACTCTGGAGTCACACCACCACTCGAAAATGTTAAAATGCGAAACTCTGTAGCCTCTATTAACAAAATAAAGTCTTTCTCATCAAAGTTTTATCAACAGGAATCAAATAAATGCAGAAAAAAAAGTATTTCCCAATGTCTTTTTTTTTTTAATAGTGCCTCCCTCAGTGTGAAACCTGGACCTGATGGATGAAGAGCTGAGATCCTGGTTCACATTCTTCCTTTTCAAAAACTTCTCCATCACTGTCACTGACACAGTACTTTGATACAAGATGGTAGCAGGAGGTGGAGATGAACCACACTGACGTCTGTCACTTTACATTTCACCGGCAAAGTTCTGTGCTGCCCTCTAGTGGTGAAGAGTATTTATACATGATTACTCTGCAACACACTGTCGCTGTGAGAGCAAATGTTTTTATCGAAAAAAAAATGTGAAATTGGATAATTTCCCACGGCTCACCTGATGAGATCTGGAGGAAACACCAGTGTGCCGCGGCGCAGTGGTTGAAAAACACTGAACTAAACTATGTGTGTGTGTCAGCCTCTCTACTTCTACCTCTACGGCGTGTGGATTTGTTGGGCTTCTCTCTGTTAAAAGCACCTAGAAATGACTGTGTTACATGTGGCGCAATATAAAATCAGGTTGAATTGAGTTGAACGAGTCTAAACAGAGTCGCCACGATGGCGTTTGGCCTTCATCCGTGTCTCAGCTGGATAAAGCGAGAAGACGGATAGAACGGGAGGAATACAGCGATTCTATAGCGGGCGATGCCCGAGCTGTAACAAGTGTAAACAGATCAGGCTTCAGACTGGTTTTCAAAGAACAATAAGACGGTTTGAGAGCAAAGTCAAACCAAATCTAAACAGCTTTTTGGGGTTAAAATCTTCTCAGTGTCTTTTCAACGATTCCCACTGGAGTTCGTTTACTTGAGGCAACATTGTGGATATGAATAGAAGAAGCCTTGGTAGTTTTACTAAAATTAATAAGACACTTTTGCAGAGGTGGGCAGCTGCAATGAGATTGTCGTAAGGTTTCCTGACCACGGAACATTAGTAGCGTTTCTTTAATATTGTGTGATTGTAGACTTGTAAGAGGGACGACACTGCAACACCAAAGCTGCTTGACAGTAAAAACCAGGCAATCATATTGGAATATTATAGCTTTTGCCGTCATATTGCTGATTGTGGGTGTGTCTTGTGGGCTTTTGCTTTAATGTGTCTTTTACAAAACAGTACAGATCCGTTTTGCATGCCTTTTGTGGGCATTTCCCTTCATGTTGCAGCTTTTGCAATTGTGTTGTGGGCTTTATATTGGTGTCGCGACTTTTTCTTTCCAGCTCTTGAATGGATGATGTGGGCAGATATCATAATACTGATCTTCTCTTCTGCTCCTTTTCATTCAGACTGGACGTTTTGTTGCGGGGGAGTGATTTTAATTATTACTTTTGAATGAAATAAATAAAAAGAAAAAGCGTTGTTGGCTTTTTCATTCATGCCAAGTCACAGGATTTCTACACTCGCGTTGAAGGTTTTGTACCCGAGTTGCAGGTTATCGTATTCATATTCCTTCTGAACAACTGCAGGTCTAATTGGGACTTTTGTGCCGTGCCTCAAAACACGTATGACTCCCTCACCGCCGTAATCTCAACTGTCACCGACTCAAAACCTTTTAAGCAGTGAGAATCAGACAAATAAAGCCAAACGCACATTTTCCTCCGGGAACAAAAATAGACTGCCTATTTTGGTAGAACAGTCACCGGCTTGATTCCGTGAAGCACGGACTCTTAAACAGCACGGACCGAACTGAGAAAAATTATCATAATTTGACTGCGCGAGAGAGAGAAAGCGACATCTTTTGTGTGACACCACGTGTCCGAAAGTGTCATTAAACGCTCCCGATGTGAAACTCTCCGACGTGCAAACATTCCCAACACCCTGCGGCACGGCAGTGTTTGACCGGGGCCTGCTGCATTTATTACCTCGGAGTTTCGTGTATTTTTCCTCGACGGCGGCAAAACGGAGACGGCGGCGATGCAGATGAGCGTGGGGGTGGATTGGTTCTTTCTCTATGCATAGCCAAAGATCCCCCCCCCCCCCCTCCCCCTCCCCCCTCATCACGCTGAGGTCTGCGTAGAGACGTTTTATCTGTGCTACATCTCAGTCACAGTGGGTTATCATGTCTCTCCGCATCCTCTCCAGTTTGACCCAGATTTAGGGGCACAGATGTAAATCGCCGATTTTCCGTCAGGGAAATTGAAACGTCCCCACACGAGTCTGCTGAAGTCCGCCTGTTTTGGATTCCGATTGGCTGGAGGTCAACATCGAGCTGGAGACTATTCCATGTGAGTGATGAATAATTTCCACTGTGAAAATGATCCAGCCCCCACGCTGAACGACGTGTGTGTGTGTGTGTGTGTGTGTGTGTGTGTGGGGGGAGTCGCAGTGCATGCTGGATTTTGGATTGCATCTTACCTTGGGCTTGAGTTTGACGGTGAGGACGTGTTCCCGTCCACAGGAGTCCTGCGCTCGCAGCCTCAGCGTCCGGAACCCCGTGTCTATGGAGAGCAGCCTGGGACGGACGCAGGGCGGCGTCGTAAATTAGCAAGGCGTCCGCCGGGGGGGGGAAGTGTACAACAACACCGTCACCCGACAGCCGCCATCATCCATCATTAATCACAGTGGCAGAGAGCAATATTGAGACTCTGCTCCGGGGATTTATCGCTGCTTCTACCACCGCGGCCGACGTTATATCAGACTGCGGCTTCGTCTACGTCCACAGGTTCTGCTTCTCTCTGTGGGGGACGACTGTGGCAGGAACTAAACGTTTGGTCGACTTCAGCAGCGCGTCGAGGCCTCAACTTCCTGCACGCTTCACAAATGGTATATGGACTAACACGCACACACACACACGTATATATATATATATATATATATATACACACACACACACACATATATATACATACTGTATGTATATATATACATATATATGTGTGTGTATATACACGTATATACACACACACATATATACATATTTACACATATATACACACACATATAATACATATAATATATATATATATACATACACACACACACACACACATACACACACACACACACATACACACACACACACACATATATACACACACAGACACACACACACACACACACACACACACACACACACACACACACACACACACACACACACACACACACACACACACACATATATACAGACATGTGGCCTGTCGCGACGAGGAATCAAACCGGTAATCCTCTGATCGAGAGACGGCCACTCGACCACGCTGCCTTGCTTTGAAATGGCCACATTCTGACCTTACATTAGCCATCAGTTCATGGTCTGGTTTGTTTTTTTGCTCATACAAAAATGTTGTACCTCTATAATTAGCCATGATAATGTTGCTCCAAATAGAAGTAAACAGTGATTAAGGGTTTTTTTCTTCTTTAATTTCCATTAGCAGGACGCAACTCGGAATGGGAATAAACCTCCCCACTGGTCCACATAAATATTTAAATATTTCCAACTGTGTAGGCGATACAATCCCCAAAGGTAATCCAGACAAATAACCCCCAAGAGCCTGATTTCAGACTGGGACAAAACCCAAGCCCTGTGTACACAAAGGTTAAAAAGCATCGTTTTCACGTTTTTATTTTGTTGCATTTTCTACCGTTTACACGGAGACGGCGTCGGAGCCTTTTAAAAAAAAATCCCCCCCTGGGAGCAGTTTTCATAGTGTTACTTAAACAGAAACGCGACAAAACTCTTCCATTTTTCACTTGAACACGTTGTTGCCCATGATCTCAAGCTTATAAGCTATATCGGTTCCTACAACAGAAGCAAGGACTGGTTAAGACGAGACATTATACCGCATGTGTTTGATGGAAATAGATATATCAATATGCCGAGACTGGCCTCCGCGTCGGCTGAAGCTGTTTTTAGCAGACGACAGTTGGCCGTTGGAAAACATCGGTCACCGTCACTCCACCACTGAGCACATGAAAAATAAAGTCCTACTGACACCGGAGCTGCATCGACGGGTTTACATGCCGTGGGATTCGAGTTGTGAGAAGAGCGCCGCGTTTCTTCGCGACCTCAGGCTTTGGTTCACATTTTTCCGAGTTTCGAGTGGACTTAGTAAATCAGACGCTCAACCTTCTCCAGCTAATTATAACCCGGCGAGGCTAAGGACACCACACCGATCTGGCTGGAGCTTGGAGCCGTCAGATTTACCGCTCCTTCAGCCGCTCCAGCACGCTGTGAAGGAGTCACTTCCTCCCCCTCGCCACTCCATCTCCGGTCCACCGAGACCCGGAGACAAAAGAGCGATCGGAGACAAAGGTTGGGAGCGGTCCTCCTCCAGATTTACAGTACATTACCGCGGACGCTCCGCGCCCGGGCTGACGCGGCTGTATATCTGCACAGGATTTATGGACTGTGTTAGAGAGGAGTGATGTGAGCAGTGTGCTCGGGGAGCGACAGACTCAGACACACACACACACACACACACACACACTTAGGGAAGTGATGGAATGATGGGAGACGCTGTCCAATGGGCCCCGACTCATAAAAGTGTCTGCTCACTCACACGTTAGCAATCAAACCTCAGGAGAAGGGCAACAGTGCTTTAATGTCACACACACACACACCAACATCTACACATACAAGTATGCTTGTCATGATCATAGCAATTTGATGCACACACACACACACACACACACACACACACACACACACACACTTCTTTGACGGTGCCGATAGCGGCGCTATCTTCCGACAACAGGCTAAAGTCATCTCGCCGTGCAGAACTTCTTGAATGCACGAAGGTTATTTCACATCTTTAGGCGCGCGCTCACAAAGACTCATAAAACACCCGCAGCTGCTTACAGCAGTAAATACACACATCTGTCAGGCAAGGCCAGCTAATAGACCCACGCGAGTGAAGAGAGTGACAAGCGTCCGAGCGAACGAGTGAGAAGCTAAACTCGCTGAACTTAAAAGGTTCCAGAGGGTGTGAGGGGAAGATTGTCCAGAAAGGAAAATATACTTCTACTTGACCCTGTTTGAGTCGTCATACCAGAGTAAATCACTGCACCTCCCTTTGTGCTTCCAGCATTCAGTTGGGTCTGACGGGCAACATCAGGGTTCGCCAGGCAAAAATGTTCAAGAGGTTTCCAAAGCCTCTCGGGCTCCAGTGAGTCCCGGTGTCGTCACACTCTTGAACGTACAACTGATATCTTATGACTATGAAAAGCTTTAATTCAACTCGTCAGGTCAAATGACGAGCAATGATCATTCCTTCATTAAGTCGGAGGGATAGACTTGGACCTCAAGTCAACATTTTGTCTTCAAAGTTCAACAAAGATCAAAGAGTGATGGCTGGGTGATGTGATTTGGGTCAGAGCGTCTCCAAAACCGAAGCTCTTGTGAGTTTCTGGTCTGCAGGCGGTCCGTTTCTATCAACGGAGGCACAAATGGACAGAACTGCAGCTTCAGAGGTCCATGAGCGTCTCCGTCTCCTTCGGTCAGGCCTTTGTTGGTAGTAAATGGAGCCACATTGGGAAGGTTGTCAAACTTTTGGGGAAAGTGGGTGTATGTACTTCAAGTTACTTTCAAACAGACTTTTTTTTGGACCAAATTAAGTCGGTACAGTTAAGTTGGGTCACAGTAAATTCACCAATTTATGTTCTACCTGAGTATAAGTTGTTTTATTTCAGCTTAACAAAAACGGAGCATACTGTAGAGTCTTAGATGTCTTTGAGATCAGACACACTTTTGTTGTTGTTGTTGTTTGGACATGTCATGCGAATTTAATATCAAAATAAACTAAATTGACGGACAGGGAATGGAAAATGTCGGGAAAGAGTAAAAGCTGGGGAGTAGAAATAGTTTGGAGCGAGTAACTCGTGAGGGACGTGAGAAAAGAATCCCGTGATGAAGAATCGAATCTAAAACAGGCTTTTCACTTACTTCTGTTTTCATTTACGTCAACCTGTTAAACCAGTCATGAACTCGGCGGTTCGCCCCGTCTGAGGGACGACAGTCAAAGTGGCCTTCGGGTGTCGACCTCGGCTCGTTCATCACGACACAAGGCTAGGCGAAAACAATCCCGCTACAGCCACAGGAAGTGGAATTACTTGAATTAGCTCCACCTCATCGAGTCTGCTGCTTAGCATTGTTGATTTGACTTTAAATGAGAAATGGAAACGAGTCTCACGTCCAAGGCCAAACGTTTAAATTCGAGTCTTTAAGTTTCTTCCCCGTCGCCGTGGACGCCGTGACCTCACCGAAGTCAAAAATGAAGTGGAAACTCAAGCAACAGACGAGTAAGACGAACGGTAACGGAGTTTAAAAAAAAAAAAAAAAGTAAGACTCGGGCTGTAACGGCTGATTCTCTTTGGCGTGGAGAGGGAGCCGCCGGTGCATCGACGGTGTTCACTTTCCCATCTCCGCACCATCGGGGTCTCGCATCCAGGATCGCAGGGACCAGCCGCCGCCGCCGCCGCCACCGCCGCCCTTACTTGGCCGTGATGGAAACAGCGTGACAGCCAGACGTCCTGCTGGGAAGACTGATGAGAGCATCCCATTTGCAACTCCGCAGCCAAGTGTGCGCACGCACACGCGTGCACGCACGCACGTTGACAACGTGATTCATGACTGGTGATATCAACGGAGATGCAGAGTTCCTGCGTGGGGGGGGCGCGCATGGGGGGGACGGAGGACGGATGGAAGTCGCGCGAGCACAGGAAACGGACTCTTAATTTCATCAAGTGCCGAGACCTCAATAACCATTAGCCTGGTTTACAGTTTTACTGTGCTAACAGGGGCATTGTCATTACTTACTGGGTGCAACTGCAGAACCCCCCCCCCCCAACCCCAACCCCCCCTCCCCCACACTACCAGTGGTGATGTCATTTATTAGCTGGCCTAATAATGTAAGAACGAGGGAAGGGAAGAAAAAAAAAAAAATGAAGTCGACGTTGGAGAACATGCGATTCCCTCGGGCCGGGGTCCAGCGGAGAGCCGCCGTCAAGAGTCGTCGTCGGAGGAGGAGGAGGAGGAGGAGGAGGAGGAGGAGGAGGAGCGGCAACACGGTGTGACGGAGTGATAACGCCGGGGAAAAAGGCGAGGCCAAACTTTCACATCGGAGCGTTGGCGAGCACGGAGGGCCAGCTGCTCCCGTAATGAGCCCCGGAGATCTGGCGAAGCTCAGTTTTTGAAGCTGATGGGCGGGGGGGTTGGGGGGGTGGAGGGGGCGAGGGGGGCGGGCTCCACCAAGTGATGGCGTGTGACCCACTTGACCTCATTTTCCATTAATTAACACACGGGCCGCCATCTCCAGCCAATTAGGATGACCACGCTCTCCAATGTGGAACCGGAGACGAGCGGGAGGAGGGGGGGGAGGGTCTCTTACCTGGGCCAATCAGCAGACAGCGTTACAGCTGAGAACCCCCCCGGTGGCCATTAGCACGGCCCACACCAATTAAGACGCTAAGCGAATCTCGAGTGCTTTGGAGATTGAGGCCCGCCGTGTGTAATGCCTCCTAACCGTAACGCGACACTGGAAATGATGTCGGCCCTATTTCCAGCCGAAAGCATACCTTCACCCACCCCCCCAACCCCCCCAACCACCCCCCCCCACACATTTCTCCTATTAAAACCTGAGAGTCTTCAATTAGCTCCATTTGCATTTTGCTAATATCATAATTGTAGCCGCGGTCATTAATAGGAAAGTGGAAAATGAGTGTAGTAGTTGAGGTTTAATCTGAGCTGGGGGAGAACAGATATCTTTCAACTAACCCCACCTCCACCCCCCCCCCCCCCCCCCCTCCCCCCACCCCTCCTCCTTCTGACGAGCGTTAGCCTGGCCCGTCGTCATCCGCGGGCTGAGCGTTATTAAAAGTGACCTGGATTTAACTATAACTCAATAACTAAAAATAAGCAAGGCATTAAGAGCCATTTGTTAAGGCGGGGCGGCGTTGTCTCTTGTTTAGCTCCACGTAGCCGCAGGACGCTTTTAGCCACGTATACGGGCCCAGTCACTTTGTTTTCCTCCTGGGAAAACGCGTGGAAATGACATTTATCTTTACACTGGCGGCACCGGTAACATCTGGTCCCTCGCGACGGGAACGCAAAGGGGAGGAGACGGCGGCCATTGACATAAATCCCACGATTCGGCGCATCATAGAGCGGTTCAATGACGCCTCCCAACCCGATCCTGCTCATCTTTGATCGAGACAGATTCCGATTGGCTAGCGCGGCTTCGTCCTTCCCGTCACACTGCCCCCTACAGGTTTGGCACGCTCATATTAGCTCCGAACCAGGTTGATATGCGGCTCCGTGTAAAGTAAGGTTTTTTGTTGGTTTTTTTGTAAATGCAGAAGGAGAAATAGCAGTTTTTGTAAAAAAAAAAAAAAAAACTTGGTACGTTTAAACGTGGACTCAGACTGGGGTCCTGGAGGGCCGCAGTCCTGCATGTTTTCCCTGCTTGATTGCAACGAGCGGCTCATTAACAGGCTCTCTGGCGAACCGCCATGACACTCAGGTGTCAAACATGCGGGGCTGCGGCCCTCCAGGACCCGACTTTGACACCTTCTGCTACAGTTCTCTGAGTTAGCCGGTTCCGACGTGCACTTTTCTCCACCTCAGAGTCTCGTCCTGCAGGTTTCTTCTTCATAAAAGGACCCCCCCCCCTCCTTTTCTTTTCTTTCCACCGAGAATTGAGAACCAGGCAGCTTTAAAGACCCCTGAGGTACTCCGGCATGAAGTAGACAAAACACCTACATTACAAGACGTGGTCACTCTGTGCTTTTCAGAGTCCGTTTTAAGATTCTTTTATTTGTTTTTAAATCTTTAAACGGTGTCGCCCCGCCTTACCTCTCTGAGCTGCTTCATCCATACGCTCCTGCTCGGAGCCTCAGGTCAGCTGACCGGCTGCTCCTGGAGGTACCGAGGTCCAAACGGAAGCTCAGAGGGGTAAGAGCCTTTTCCATTGCCGGTCCTCACCTCTGGAATGCCCCCCCCCCCCTCCCCCTCCCTGTTAGACAAGCCCCTTCACTGTCCATTTTTTAAAACTCGTCTTAAAACCCATTTTTTATTCTTTGGCTTCTACCTCAGCGTGAGACTCTGCTCTGGTTTTAGTGCCTTCGTTTTCTTTTTGTTTTGTTTTTTTGTTTTTTTAAACTCTTTATTTTCATTTTTCCGTTTCTCTTCTTGACAGTAAATAAAAAAAAAAAAGCAAACAATTAACAATAATAATAATAATAAAAAATAATAAATTGTGCTCACATTGACGATATTAATAAGACAAGGTCATTTAGCCTAATTTATTATTATTATAATTTATTTATTTATTTTTGCTTAAAATACATCAATTATTTATTATTTGTTGTATTTGTTTTGTTTTTGCTTGTTATCAATTAACACTTTATGTTTTTAACTTTTTATGTTTTGTTTATTGTTTTTATTGCTTTAACTTTTGTATTGTTTTAATGTTTTTATGTTGCCTCTTATATCTTTTATTTCAATGTACAGCACTTTGTCTCAGCTACGGCTGCTTAAAGCGCTTTGTAAATAAAGTTGAGTTGAGTTGAGTCACACTCTTAAAAAAAAAGAAAAACTAGGTGTTCAGAGCTCGCAGTGGTCCACTTACTTATCCCAGCCGAGGGTCTCCATCTCGGCGACGAGCTGCGAGTAGTACTGCGGGGACGGGATGGCGCGGCGCTGGGGTCGGCCCTTCAGACCCACTTCCTGCGAACGAAACCCAGAATACTAATAGGCCAGGAAGCCTCTCGCCTTTTTGTTTGGTGGCGTTTTTCATCGATCCGCTTTGTACATACATGTACATGAGTACGCTCACAATCAAGGCTATTGATAGCGCCTCGAGGCTCCCATTCACTCCGTATTCATAAAGTAAAGAGTGTCGAAGTGACCGGGGTTGAAACCCCTGGTGTCGTTTCTGCTCCTTACCAAGACCGTCTTCAACTCCAGAAGGAAACCGACGAGATCGGTGGACTGCTGCAGCCTCTGCCGAGTCGGGAACAGGAGAAAAGACATCCGTGAATAGAGGGATAATGAAGTGACAGTGTCTTTTCTTCCTTTTCTTTTTTCACCCCTCTCCTCTCGCCAGCCATTCAAATCAAACACAGTGTTTGTGATTAATGGGGGCTGCCACCAGCTTTAATAATTAATGATAGCTTAAAGGCTGTGAAAATAATGAACTTTGCAGCCCGGGGTGAAATATCAATCTCATCCAAATAACCCCGAGGGGCCACATAACAAATAGGGACATTTTCCATGGCGATGTTAATTAAACAGTGAAAAAAATTTTGTTTTTTTTTCTCTGCTTCTGAGTGAGGCGAGTCTGACGGGTGACAAGAGGGCGAGGGAACGTCGCCAGGCGGCCGACGCAAAAGAAGCCAAAGTGACGCAGAAAAAAAAGAGAAAAAAGGTGATAAATATATAAAAACACAGAGGGAACAACACGTTACCTGCTTGACTATCTGCTCGTAGCCGCGCAGCAGGTGTTTCAACTGCCAGCAGCAATGCAGCCTGGGAAGTATCGGCAGGTATACAGGACACAATAGATAAGGAAAACACAGGACACACGGTTTATATGAGCTTGTGGGGGAAAGAAAAAAAAAAAAAAAAGAGTGATGAGAGAATTTATACTTGGCCATCTTGAGCTGGCGATCTGGTGGAAGAACGATCCTCATCCTGAAATCTCTTTCCTAGAAAAAAAACAACAACAACCCAGAAGACCTCAGTGATGGGGTACGCCGTCACAGGCTGGGATTTAATAGTTAATACATTTCATTCTGTCACATCTTATAATGCAGTGTTTTTCAACCTCTTTTGAGCCGAGGCGCACTTTTTTGTTTGGAAAAATCTAGAGTCACTCCACCACCCGGAAATGTTAAAATGTTAAACTCTGTAGCCTCTATTAACAATATAAAGTCTTTCTCGTCAAAATTTTATCAACAGGAATCAAGTAAATCCAGAAAAAAAGTTTTTCCCAATGTCTTTTTTTTAATAGTGACTCCCTCAGTGTGAAACCTGGACCTGATGGATGAAGAGCTGAGATCCTGGTTCACATTCTTCCTTTTCAAAAACTTCTCCATCACTGTCACTGACACAGTACTTTGATACAAGATGGTAGCAGGAGGTGGAGATTAACCACACTGACGTCTGTCACTTTACATTTCACCGGCAAAGTTCTGTGCTGCCCTCTAGTGGTGAAGAGTATTTATACATGATTACTCTGCAACACACTGTCGGCTGTGAGAGCAAATGTTTTTTTAGAATTTTTTTTTTTTAATTGGATAATTTCCCACGGCTCACCTGACTAGATCTCGCGGAAACACCAGTGTGCCGCGGCGCAGTGGTTGAAAAACACTGTTATAATGTATATAATATATACAAAGATGTAAACAAAATCCTAAATAAAATGTAACTTCAGAAGCCACATACGGTCCAGTTTCATCTCCAGTGGGCTGGACTGGTAAAATAATGCTATAATAACCTTTAAAGTCACACTTGAAAGTTTTTTATTTTGTTGTGGCCACAATGTACGTGATGAAACCGTCTGTAAAATGTCGTAAGATCACATCATCAGTGCTGAAAATGACTTACGATCTCAACGTGAAGTCAATTTTCATGAAACATTCTGGTGCAGAATACAGTGAAACGTCAAACAAAACCTATATCTTGGTTCATTTCGCCAACATGGTTAATTTCCAGGGAGTTTAACAAATAGGGTAATACCTCCGATGACCTGCGGGGGCAGTGTTGCAGAGTATTACTCATACGCAACCAGCAAAAGATAATAAATAAATAAATAAGTGCTCTGAGTGAGGACTCTTTTAGAAGCAGACAGTTTTTCTGATGTCTTGAAATTTCTCAACTTTTAAGCGTCTTTAAGTCCAAACTTGTTTCTGCATCATGTTTTTATTTTGCAAACTTTTTTGGTTTTATTTTGTGCACTAATTCCCAAACTTTCTTCACGTTATCTCCCTGCAAATAGTTTTCATTTCATAAGCATTGAACAGACAGTCACATTGGATTTTTGCCAAATTTAGATGGGTACTTGTTTTTTCTGTTTTCCATTTCATGTAAAATATGTGGATCATAATTACAATATTTAAGCAAAAGAGGGAATCTGAGGAGTCACTTTTCCCATCACGAGTGAGGATTTTAAATATAAAACAGAGCTGGCGCTACAAAAATGGATAATACCTGTAAATATATTTAATTTATGGTGAAATCTAAAGCTGTTTCCTAAACACATGCTACCTGCTTGTGCAAGTTCAGATTTTTATTTTCTGATATACAATTTTGAGGACAAAGAAATCTATTAATACTACCTAACTACCCGAACAGTGATGAATCCATCACACATTCTCAGAATTTCTGTGTTATTGTCACTGCAAAAAAAAAATACAAAAAATAAAATATAAATATTGAACACACAATCATACAGGCCCAGTTTTTCAACATATAATAGCAATCTGAGCAATGTTTTATGTGCAATATAGATTTTGTAAATTATTTTTACACAGGGTTTTACATTATCTTTAGTAATAATAACATAATGTATGCAAAAGAAGTGTCACTTGAATCGAGCGCATGTCGTTTGGGTTCGTCATTTATTCTGATATGCGCCTCTTCTTTTCAATGACAGCATTTAACGGGGAGTCCACTGTTGTGTTAATATTTACCTGCACAGTTATGAATCCGTCGTAGACGGTTTTCTCCTTATTCGCCGGTAAAAGCAGCGGATTGTCTTGAATCAGAGATCTCTCCATTGTCACGACAGTGAAACACTTCCGTTCTGAAATCAGCGATCCCGAAACGACCTACAACTCCGGATTAAGCCTGGATTTGCTGAAATGTGTCAGTCAAACCTGCCAGAGACTTTATAAAACTGCAGATTTCGCCAGAAAAAAGCACACTGGTTCAAACTTCCGTATCGCGCCGCGCAAAAACAAACGTGATGACGTCAGGGTGATGCGTTCAGGGGCTGCCGACAAATGTCGTTAATTTGTTTTCCAACAATCACCATTATTATTATAGGCATTTTCATCATTGAGGCTTTACTTTTTATGTCATTGTCAGCCTTAAATCTTTTAAAATTTAACATGTTGCATTATGAATGTTTGTCTTTATTATTTCAAATTGCTGATAAAGCTCTTTTTAAAAAAAATGGAACAAAGTTTTGAAATTTCCTAGAGCAACAAAATAAGCGCCGCTTGCTGAAGTCAGTAAAATACAGGTCAAACTTATAAATAACTTATATAATATTTGTTTCATTATCTAAACAGACATATTAAATTAATAAATGGCCAAAAACAAGGTAAATGTTGTGTGTGCTGAATCCTTCATGCGTTTTTTTTAATTTAGGCAGTGGCCACAGCAATCAAAGTTTATTTTGGAGTAGTTGTAGTTGTTAATAGAAAAGACTTAAAAGAGACTATTATTATTGTGACGCGTTCGCGGTCTGAAAGCAAAGGTAAATAAAACAGTTTTCACAGGTTGATTTGAGAGGGAAGAGAGTTTAATCTATTATCCAGAGTAAACATGTCCATTGTGCAGCCTGCAGGCCTCATACTGCCCTCTAACCCATTTGAATGTTGGTGGATGAAACTTGACCAGCTGTGAAGGTCACTACTTTTGAGCCTTTGCTTGATGGGTGACCGTTCCTCTGTCAACTTGTCGTAGGTCTTCATGTTCTACGTTTCCATGCAGTGTTTCCGCTCTTCCGCCACGAACTCCACGAGATCGTTTTTTCCAGCTGGACCTGTGCAGGGCTTTTCTTCTCCACCGCGGGACGTGATGTCCGCCCCCCAGGGTTCTTGCGCAGAAGAGTGATGTCTCCACCCCCCCGTTCAGCCATCCTGCATCTCTTGATTGATGCCTGGACTTCAAAAACAACATCATGGAGAATCAGGGTCAGAGCTAACTTTGTCACGTTTGAAAAGGTTTTTTCTTGTTGTCATTCATTTTTTTTTTTTTTTTTTGGACCAGACTAATCCCATCAGCGGTGGAAGCAGTGGGAGGTGTTCTGCTTGGAGATGCATTGTTTTCAAGCTCTCTAGCAAATGAAGCCTTGTTTGTTTTTCATAGGGACTCATCAGCATTTGGCTGTGGACCCAATGGGAGGGCAAGGACATCCCTCATATTCACCTCCCTGCTTGGAGCCACACGGATTATGTGGCTGAGCAGTTTTTTTTAGCGCTGACAATGGAAAATGTCTTCAGACATTGGTCGGTCCTCTTTGCATGGTATTTATAAGACGGTGGGTCCTCATGTAACCTCTCTTGTTGGAAGAGCAAGTAGACCGCTTCCCGTTTGTCAAAGGCTTTTGAAAAGAAGTCCGGTCACGTCACGTTGAGCCAGCCAAAGGACTCACTTGTCCCCCAGACAACAGGTATTCTCCACAAGGTCAGCGAGAGGCA
Organism: Blennius ocellaris; assembly: GCF_963422515.1. Taxonomy (NCBI): domain Eukaryota; kingdom Metazoa; phylum Chordata; class Actinopteri; order Blenniiformes; family Blenniidae; genus Blennius; species Blennius ocellaris. Next base: position 23,662,609 of record NC_137662.1, on the reverse strand, counting down.
GGACATATGCTTGACCTCTCTTGATTGAACAAGTCAACTCTCTCTGCTGGCTGATGGACTTTCCTCGGCACAAAGCTTGTCCAGTAATATCTGATCACAGCTGAGGCGATGGTGGCCTCGAGGTCAGAGGAGCTGACTTGGGGGGGGTCAAAGGTTAACACTGAGGGTCCCTGGGTATCTGCAGTTAAGGTGAATAGGCTGGGTAAAATGCAGAGAAAGTATTTCCTGGAGAGGAAAAGGACTCTTCGAAAATAATCCCTTTTGGCCTCAGTGACTTTGTTTACCATTTATTCTATAAAATGCTATAAAGCAATCTGTAACACAGATCGGGATAGAAGCAGTAGCGGCTGGTGGTAAATTTCTTGAGTGGGGTTTTTCATTATTATAAAATTTCAGCCAATGGTAATTTCATTTAAGTACAGTGCATTTAGATTCAGAGAGGCCCAAGTGATAAAACATTATAGTTCTTTTAAACACTTACAAACATGGTATCTTCGGCATGTAATTGAAGTTCATGACTCACACCAATACTTCTTATAATAGTATTACATTATACTTTGTGTAAATCACTTTAGTCCTCGAAGTGCTGTAGTTTGTAGTCTGTGTCCTCGATGCTATGCGTTACAGGGCAGAAAGAAAAAAAGAAAATTCGACTGTTTGAGGAACTGAAGTTACTTCACTATTTGCTGATTCCCGTGTAAGTTTGAATAAAAACAAGGAACCCCCTTTAAAAAGACATTTAACATGATTGTGTGACCAGAAGACTTCATGAACTGAGGAATGGTGATCACACCAAAATATCATTTGCAAAACATTTTGGAAAATTCTTGCAAAGTGCTGCCCCCCTGAGTGACACCGTAATGTGGCGTACAGAGTCAGAAGCTTTTACATTTTTGTAATCACATGATCAAATTAATTATAAGTCCTTTTTAGAGGCAAAGGAAAAGTTCAGCAGATGAGACATGAGCCCCCATGAAGATATAATTTGTGAAACTTTGGTGGGGGGGGGGGGGCTCTCAAACATTGGCACAATTCTGTGTTTTTACAATACTCGTACTGTTATATTTTTGTATTGTAATGATCATGCTTAAAATTAATTTATTTTTAATGTGATTTTCGCATGAAAGTGCCTCATTGCTCACATCCCTTTAATAAAGTGCCGGCCTGCATGCAGTTCCTCTCCTCACCGTCACTGAAACGTGGCGGCGCTGTTTGAAAACGTCCCTTGAATCACACTTGCACTTGAGTTCAAACCTTGATTCGTGTTTATAGCAAGAATTAGCAGCGAGGCATTATGTCGACGGGACAACCTGCTTTCTAATTTCGGTTTCACAAAGAAAATAAAAATAAAAAAGACGGGTGACTGTGAGGAGCAGCCACAAGCTTCGGCGGCTGGAAGACCAACGCTGCACCTGGATTAAATCAGGTCGTACCGCCGGTCCACATCACGGGCTTCTGGACGAAGGAAGCGGTTTCCATGCCTGAGTGATCGCTTCTGTGTTAAGGTAAGGAACAATGTGTATTAATTTTTTTAAATTATTAATTGTTAGCTCTGTGTTGTATAATATGATGGTGCTGAGGACTGGATCTCTTCAAGGCAGCCTGGACCATTTTTTTTTCTTCAAATTTTAATGGCGGTGTGTGATAATTGGTTTGATGATGCAATTTATTGGAGTATTTCAGAAAAAAAGGTGAGCAGGAGTTAAGGAAAGGTGTTAGAAGGCTTTCGAAAGGAGTTAGTGGACGTACGTCCGGAATGTTTCTATCGACTTCCACTGAACCCCGGAAGTCTTTTTGGTGTCGCGGCCACGATAAAGAATTCTCAAGAAGCAAAGAAAAGGACGCTCGTTAATTCCTCCTTTAGCTCCATTGATGCACACTTTAGCAAAGGAGGCGAGTCATGCTGCCCCACAATCCCTTGCGGCGACAACATTTAATCATCCGAGCGTTGACGGTAAATTGACGATGACGGAAAAAGGACGCACGTCATGTAAGTCACCAAAGCAATAAATCTGCATTGAACAACTTTAGATCATCTAAAACCCAAATGCGCTTTTTATAGTCCATTTTCGGAAACTTGTCGTCGTTCCACACCTCGGCCTACGTCACTAACTTGCGCCGCCGTCACATTATTATGACGCCACGAAGTGAAAGCGCGGTCCGGCTGCAACACTAACTTCATCGCCTTTCATTAACTCCTTTAGGAAGTTTTCTAACGCCTTTCCGTAACTCCGGTGACGTCATCCACGGGGTTAAGTGGAAGTCGATGGATAAGGAGAAAGGAGGGACATTCCGGACGGTACCCAGAGTGGCAGTTGGACCGCACATGACGTCATAATAATGCGACGGCGGCGCAAGTGAGTGACGTCTGATTATACATATAATAATATATTATTATAATATATATATAAATATAATATTGTATTATTATATATATGTGTGTGTATATATATAATATAGAACTGATTATATTAGTTTCTGGGATTTCAGTGTTTTTCTTCCTCTTGTGCTAGGTGCACCGCGCCACCCCCTCGCGGATTGCATTCTGGGCGGTTGTCCACTTCTCCTGTAGCAAAATCCGCCACAGAGGTGAGTAGTACATTACGTCATTTCTTAGCTACATCAGCAGCAGGTAGTAGCTAAAGTTTAGCAGTCACACTTGTACTCCTTTGGAAAAGTGATATTGGTGCATCAGTACTTTCTACTTTACTTCTTTTTTTCGTTCTTTTCATCCCACGTGGATTAATCTGGGACTGATCGCCGGAAACCCAGTTTTATTACACAAGATCCTTTTTGGCCAGTCTTAGTAGCTCAGAGGAGGAGGGTGCAAATAAATGAATAGATAAACAACGCAACATCAGACAACAACTACATAACGGGGTAAATAAATACCGGCAATTGTAAAAATCTGATCATTAAAGCGCGAGTCAGAAATAAATACAACAAAGAATGAAGGTCAAAGGTTAGAATATGTATAAACATGGTGGAGGAGGCAGTGATCAGCAGTTTTTTTTGTATTTTCACATTGACGGCCGCTGCTGAAAGTAAATTGTAATAACGTAGAAAAAAAGTAATCAGTAAATTTCCTAACTTACTTTTTCAAGGTAACTGTGGCAACACTGGTTGTTGCCCTTCTGAGAAGATGGCGTCCAAATTCAGACTGGTCCCTGTCGCACAGAGAACCAGAATATGACATGAATCGTGGGAGCTTGTTTCCATGGCAACCACAATAATTTTTGACGTAAAAGGTCCTTGTTTTTGTTTTAATTCATCAAAAAGGACACGTATGCAGAGTGTCGTTGAAATCTGAGGGATGACGCTTTTCCATTTGTTTAGGCCCTTTAGGTCTGATTTTCTTTCTTTCTTTCTTCTTCTTTTTTTTTAAAAGTAAATTATGAGGGTGAATTTCCTTGTGGAATAATGAAAAAGATTGACTTCATGTTATCTTGCACTACTGTGCTGATGTTTGTATGATGTTATATTTTGTAAAAAACACAGAAAAAGGAAAAAGGTCAGTTGATTTGGCTTAGTAAAAGCATCGAGTGAAAAAAAGGCTTGTATTTGTAGTTTATTTGATATTTTCAAGGTTGCTTGACCAGGTGAACCGACTGGAAGGGGAAAATAAACGTGTCGTTAGCGTGCAGGTTTGCATTTGATAGAAGTTGGATGAAATGCTATACAAGCCGAAGGCCCCCGTTCACACGTTTTCAAGTGAAAACACCAATCTCTTGTCGAGTTTTCGGTGTCCGTTGGTATGACAACCGTGTAAATAGTTCTTCTGAACATGCGTGAGTCGACGGGCGACGACAACAATGGCGGCGTCGAGACGATGATGGCGCCCAAATGAACATCACTTTCAGAACATTGCCGTGTAAACGAGAGAGAGAGATGAGAGAGAGAGAGAGAGAGAGAGAGAGAGAGAGAGAGAGAGGAGAGAGAAGAGAGAGAGAGAGATAGAGAGAGAGAGAGAGAGAGAGAGAGAGAGAGGAGAGAGAGAGGAGAGAGAGAGAGAGAGAGAGAGAGAGAGAGAGAAGTGAGAGAGAGAGAGAGAGAGAAGAGAGAGATGAGAGAGAGAGAGAGAGGAGAGAGAGAGAGAGGAGAGAGAGAGAGAGAGAGGAGAGAGAGAGAGAGACGAGAGAGAGAGAGAGATTATCCTTGAGTTATTTAAAGTCGTCCTGACATCATCACATGTTGAACCGATATCCCGCCGCCAACTTTGAACATAGTTTTTTGACTCCGGTCTTTGATTGTGACAAGAAACAAGTGTATTTTTTTTAAAACTTTTACTCAGTTTTTTTTATCCGCAATGTGCTTTATTCACAAACAGAGAGCCGCCGTTACGATCTAAGGCGAAAAGGTTGACACCGTCACACTTTGTAATCGTGTCCCATTGTCCCGCCGCTAACCTTGAAAATCCGTCCCGAACCAGTCTGGATAGTCTCAACCCTAGCGCAGGACTCCTATCTAATCCAATCACAAAAGCACGATTTTACTACAAAAGCCCTCCTCGACAAATGACCACCTCGTCCTTCAGTTTTTTTTTTGTGTGTTTTTTTTTCCCTTTTGAGTCTGCATTCATGTGCGGCGGCGGCGCAGAATGGGGGAATGTGTGATTATACAGTATGGAGCCGGTGAGGGGAGTGTGTCAAAGCGTGCACGCCCACACAATGTGCCTGGAGAGATTGATGTTTTTGTCATCCACCTGCTTCAAAGCTGTAAAAAAAAAACAACACAAAACAAAACAAAGGCGGCTGATGCAAATAGAGAAACCTAGGCAAGGCAACGCGCACAAACAAACGAAGGGAGAACCTTTTTTTTTTTTCCCAGCTGTTTGAGAGGAATATCTGAGGTTTCTGTTGTGGCGGGCCTGAGTCTTGTGT